>NC_136892.1:1302716-1387716 GCF_949152265.1 Phoxinus phoxinus
GGACAAGTATCCTGATTTAAATACCATCATGATTGAAAATATGACACTGATTCATACAACAGTTCAATAAACAAGTAAAGTCACTTACATTTGAGATGTATGAGACATTCCAGACAGCAGAACCATAACGCATCTCGCGGTTACTGAACGACTCAGCGTTTCGAAAGAATCGTGTGAGTCAAAGATTCAATGACTCACTCATAAACAACTGCCTCATTCCTGAACGAATCAGCCGTTTGAACGAATCGTCTGAATAAATGACTCAATGACTCTCATTAAGACGGTCCCCTGCCGCCACCTACTGGTGGTTTAGTTTCATGTTTAAAAGTATCATTCTTTCCGATATTTCATATTTGTATACTCAAAAAATATTTAAAACAATCTCATAACTAGTTAATGCAGATGTCCTTTTTCAGTGTAAATTATTCAATTTGATTGGTAACAGCCCTATAGTGTCTTATTATTCTAATGTAATTTATTGATCAAATTTAAGAATGTAAAATGAAAGATGAAGCATACATTTAGTAAGATTGGGGGGGGGGGGGGGGATTTTGATTGCTTCAAAATTGAAGCAATTTTGCTTCAGAATAAATTATATTTACAACGCAAAAATCTCTTTTTTTTTACTATTATATACTTGCACATGACAAGGTCGAGCCTTGACAGAGCCTTGGCACACACACACACACACACACACACACACACACACACACACACACACACACACACACACACACACACACACACACACACACACACAGCAGTCGAGTGTGTTTAATAACGGGTCTCACAATTTAGCTAGCCTAAAAATACTGTACAGAATCATAGTACAATAACGCTATTGGACCCACGGTAACGAATGACAACATACCATTATTTGTTACTTTGACATTTCTTCTTTTAAAGGGAATAGGGAGAGTTCACCCAAAAAAAAGAGTTATATTAGAAAATATCCTGGCTCTTCCAAGCTTATAATGGCAGTGAATGGAGGGTAAGATTTAGAAGCCCAATAAAAGTGCATCCATCCATCATAACAGGTTAATAAAGGCCTTCTGAAGCCAAGAACAATATTCATATTTATAACTATAAATTATAATCACTGGCTTCCATTAACGGCCGTACACGAGTCGAGTTCTGGCGGAAGAGTGACCTCTGACCCGACGCATGACCTCTGACCCGACGCATGTCCTCTGACCCGATGAATGTCCTCTGACCCGACGCATGACCTCTGACCCGACGCATGACGTACGAGTAGCGTAAGCTGAAAACTCAAAAACTCAAGCTCCTCCCACATTTCTCTTTAAAAATTCATGATTGGTATTTTGTTTTTGCTCTATCCTCTGCGCCTCCGCGTTCATCAATACCTCATGCGTCGGGTCAGGGGTCATGCGTCGGGTCAGGGGTCATGCGTCATGCAGCCGTTAACGGGAGCCAGTAATTGTAGTTTATAAAGTTATAAATATGGATATCTTTCTTCAGAAGGCCTTTATTAACCCCTCGGCTGGATTAGCCGTATGGATTACTGTTATGATCAATGGATGCACAATATTTGGGCTTCTAAATCTAAACCTCCCATTCACAGACATTATAAAGCTTTGAAGAGCCAGGATATGTTCTGATATAACTCCAACTGTGTTCGTCTGACAGAAGAAGAGTCTTACACACCTAGGATGGCTTGAGGGGGAGTAAATTATGGGATCAATTTTATTTTTGAGTGAACTATCCCTTTAAATTACCTCATATCTTAAAGCACATAATATTACAATAATAATGAACGTTAACAACGTACAGAGCTCTTACTTTTTTGGTCCTGAGACTTCCACAGATAAATAAATATATATAGTAGGGCTGTAACGATTAATCGCGATTAATCGAAATCCAAAATAAAAGTTTGTGTTTACATAATATATGTGTGTGTATTGTGTATAATTATTTTGTATATATAAATACACACACATGAATGTATATATTTAATGAAAATGTGTTATTTATATATAAAATAGTTCTATTTATATATAATATAAATCATATAAAAATATATATAGAGTATATAAATGCAAATATTTCTCAAATATGTACATGCATGTGTGTGTATTTATATATATATATATACAAAAAATTATACACAATACACACACATATATTATGTATACACAAACTTTTATTTTGGATTTCGAATAATCGCGATTAATCGTTAAGGCCCTAATTTATATATATAATATATATATATACACACATGATATAATATTTAGACCACTTCTATTATTGATTGCTATCAGGATGTGAAGAGAGTTTCAACCAGAATAACAAAGTGTTTATAAAACAAAATGCACTACCTTTAATATGAACTAACAACTTCTAAAGTATTTTTTTATCTTAGTTAATATTAATACACTGTTAAAATCAAAAGATGTAACGTTACGTTATGTTCATATTATTGAAAATACCTGAGCTGACATTAACTAACAAGAATCCATTGTATTTTTGTTTATTAATGTTAGCAAAGATTTAAAAAAAATACAATAACATATGTATTTCCCATGGTTAGTTCATAATATTAACTAAGGGACCTTACTGTGTTACCACTTATTTTATTGATAAAGATGAGTCCAGAATGGCGATAAAACAGTGTTTACAGGGAAGCTCGGGGCAGTAACGCTAGTCAGGTTAGCTGGCTCTCCAAACCCACAGCAGGAGTGCTGTCCGAGCCTGTGATGCCCAACACTACTCCCATCTACCCTAAGAAGAGGTACTATGGTAACGATACTGTACTATGGTAACTTACTGTGGAGAAAAGCACCAGGAATGAACTCTGGCGCAGGCCTAGCTAACGCTGCTAAAGGCTAGTCGCGAGTATAAACAAAGCGCGCGTGAGGCGTCACATCAACACACAACACTCATGTGAAATCACAAACCTCTTAAAGTCTCTCATGAGCCGTCGTCTCGCCGGGGTAGACATGCTTTGTTATCGCCGGATTATGTCATAAACCGAGCAGAACACCGTCAGATTCGGGAGGATCGGGGCGGTGAGCCGGTGACGTCACCCGTGACGCCATAGACCCGCAGTGGCGCGCTCAGCTTTACACTACAGTACAGTACAATAAACAACAATAAAAAGGGCCATAAACCGAAATCTGCAAGCATATTATCTGCTTTATATGGAATTCCTGCCACATAAGAGGAAAAAAACACATGATTATGAGATAAAGGTGAATTAATGACATATTACGTCATATTTATGAGATCAAAAGTCGGCAGTTATGTCTTAAAAAGTCATAATTATGACAAACAGTTATAAGTAACACATAAAGAGTAGAAATGGACATAAAAAGCACTTTTTATGTAATAATTTCGACTTTTACTCTGATCATTGGGTTTTGTGTCCCCAGATCATGACCTACTGCCTTAAAATGCTGAACAATGTTAATTTTAAACCTGTCTTAGTCATAAATAACACCATTTTAACTCTAAGCATATTGAAGTTGATTATTAATAATAATAATTTGAAACATTTTACAGCATTTACCACATATCACCGTTTTGTCCTCAGGCCAGTGTAACAGGTTTTCATCATATAACCGTTTATATACATGATTTTGTGCTTTTTATTTGACATTGTTGGGTATATCAGTAATGATTCTCTCTAATGTATATATATATTTTTTTCAATTATTACATTTATTTTAACAATTATAATCAAGGTTTTTAGCTTGTCCCCCTTGTTATTTTTGACTACTTTCCCTTTAAATGAAAGTTGGACAAATTAAATGTCATCATATCATTAACTCCTCTTTGGAGGAAAAACAACTTGGAAATATGAGTGAGATCCTGGATTATTTTAACTGTCTATTTTTACCAATTTTATCTTTCAAATTTAATGTAGCAATACGGTCCTGTCCATGTTAAGAGAAATATGGATAAAGTAGAAAAATCAAACTTTCTCAAAATTACAGTTTAAAAGACATACAATTCTTTATTCGATAACCCTGTTGTTATTATTATTATTATTATTTTGTCCACCCTATTCTCAGTTTGTCCATCCTGTTAAGTAGTTTTTAACAATAATTTAACAAAATCAGCAAAAAACAAACAAAACACACACTAATAATTCAGTGACAATGAAAAATTAGCAATAATACTTTAAAAAGTAAAGCACATTTTATGATGGCCAAAAGGCACCGAATACCAGGAATGACCCAATTATGACCTGGTATGTCATAATTATGATATGTCAGTCTGATGTCATGATAAAAAGTAAAAATTATGACTTAATATGTCATAATAATGAGTCATAATAATATTTAAATTTAATATTTAAGTCGTAATTTGGATGTAGTATCTTGAAATTTGCGACTTTTATGCCATAATTTTTTATTTCATAAATATGATTTACCAAAGCACTTGAGCACTATAAAGGCCTTTTTTTTACTGTAATGGTATCTTCTATTATATCTATTTTCTCTTACTGTTCACCCCAAAGTATCAAAATATAATGTTTCTTAATCTAAAAATATGGCTTTTTTTGTCAAAAAACCCCCCTAAACATGCAAAGTGTCACACATATTTTGCAAAAGCAGACATTTTAAAAACTTTTTCATAATGATGTTGCAAATGATTCGCTCCTTTCATTTATTATTAGACCTGGGACATTTGATCTCACTTAATTGTTAGGGTTTAAAGTTTTAAAGGTTTAAAGATCCCAGGGCACTGAATAAAATAAAATAAAAAGTATAATAATGATGCGCATGGATGAATCGTTTATAATAATCACGGCAACATTCAATAAAATCATTTTAAAAAACAAAAATGTAGATTTTCATAGTGACTTTAAAACTTCTACAAAGTAATGTTTCCTCATTAAGAACTTATTAATGTAATATTTATCAACAATTCTAAATAAAATACATAATTATATTAAACAAAATGTCACTGTTGGCGTATTAATGAGATCCTATTGCAGTAAAGGAAAACGCCCAACGACGTATCTAGCAACCAATCGGAAAGGTAGAACGGCTGCGGTTGGCCAATCAGAGCGCAGTATCCAGCATTGAACAGCTGTGCGCGTCCAATCAGCGCCGCGCCGGCTGTCGGAGTCTGATGTGAGGAACGGCTGAAGTGAAAACAACCGTGGTCAGGGTGGGACTCTGAAGGCCGACGGCTTCTCGTTTCCTCACAGGATTCCCGCACCGAATTACTTCAAGATCCCTGGCCACATGTACGTTTTAAAGTAATCAATCGATTTCGGGTGGATATTCGTGGAAAGCTGGGAGAAGTTAGATCAGAAATCCGTTTGAAAATCGAGTAAAAAAAAAAAAAAAAGCAGACATGGATGAGAAGGCGTTCACGAAAGAGCTGGATCAATGGATCGAACAGCTCAACGAATGCAAACAGCTCTCAGAAAGCCAAGTCAAGAGCCTGTGTGAGAAGGTATGTGTGTGTGATACACCACCAACATCGTGTTTCGGTGTTTATTTCGTTTTTCCCCTTTAGCCGCGTTAGCTGCTAAGATACAAGATGGCGGATTGTTAAACCGCCGCAACTCATAAGAAACTACGATTGTTTTTTATTTAGTTAACGTTACACAATCGGACATGTCTTCCGTTAATCTTTAATGAAATCACGTGTGAATGTTGAATCGGTCTGTGCTGTTTATTTATTTACGTTAGGCTAAAAGCTACCGTATGAATCACTATAAGTTACTGTAAGTTGTTAACCCGCAGTAAACCGTGTATTGTTAAATCAGGATACCTTCTGTTCGGATCAAAACACCGTGTGGGTTATAGAGAGTTTCTGAATATAAATGTGTGTGTGTTAAAAGCGCGAATCGCGTGAACGCCGCTTCTTCCTCATCCTCACTCAGTCTCAAAATGGCGCCCATGTGAGAGGCCATCATCTGATGACAGCAGAGCACACATGCTAATCTGATCTATCTCCGCATCAGTGCGTCTCTGATCGCGTCTTATGATCGAGTCACGAGTGTGGGACAGTTTTATACACTCTATAAATGCTGGGTTGTTTCAATCCGTGTATGGGACATGGCGATATGGATGAACTCATACGTTGGGTTTAAGAATGTAACCCAACAGTTGGGTTTGTCCATTTGCGGCTCAAACATGTTGAAACAACCCAGCATGCATGTTGATTTCATAGTTGTGCTCCGTTTATGGAAACTAAAACCTTAAACTTCGATGTACTTATTTTTTGGTGAAACGTTATAGCTCGTAAATAATGTACATTTTAAAGCTGTGAGATCAATTAGGTTTAAGTCTTATGAATTGAGTAAATAAGAGGTAAAATGTAAGTCGATCTAAATCTACTTGTACCATAGCAAATAAATTGAGTAAACCCAACGAGTTAAAGGTTATTTAAATATTTGAGTAAGCCGATTTTTTTTATTTGAATATACTAAAAGATATGCTAATTATTAGTTTTCAATAGGAACCTTTTCACAGTTCCTATAAGTTTAGCTGGAATTACCCACTTTTTGGCATGTTTGCACTGCAGGAACTGGGAACTGTCAGTTCTAGGAACGCTTTTTGGGAAACTATAAAAGCTCCTTCTTCAGGACAGTAGGAGGTCCACAGGACTTATTGTCATTGGCCCAGGGCTGAGTGACATTAGGGCTGTGAAACGATTAATCGCATCCAAAATAAAAGTTTTGGGGGTAACGTGGTTGTCCCTACAATAACAGACCGGTGTGTGTAACTCTTGGATGTATTTTAAGAGTTTACGCAGAATAAAGAGCCACAGAAACCAAATCTGAAGCGGCATAAAATCACAAAAATGCGCATTTACACTGAATGTTTATTGCTTCTCTGAAGCGGCATAAATGAACATTTGAACATTTTAAAATGTAACTTTTAGTTGTCTTGACGAAACGTACGTGTGTGTGTGCGTCTAGTAGGCTTGCTACGATAGTCGGTGTTACACGGTGTTCAGTCACAACACCGGTTTCATCACTTGCCCACCGCGCCCCTGCAAAAATTAAAAAAGTAAAGCGTTGAAAATATTTACCGCAATTGACTAGCGTTGTATGATCACGCTCGTATTAATGTGAATGCTTTTAAACCGTTCAAGCGCGACAAGACTAAAGAGACCGCGCTGTAAGTCCTGCCTATCACACACACACAACGCACAGAAAAGACGCGCGTCTCTGTCAGCAGCGGCTGGTCTTAAAGTGTCATTAATATTAATCCAAGAACAAAGGTAAGAGCAAATGACTCACTCAGACCCAGCGCCAGGAGGATTATTATACTGATAGCCTAATAATCATGAATGTACTCTGCTATATTTTAACACATCTCCGGCGAACGGCTCCTTCACGCAAAAGAAAAACTCATCATGAAGTGCAGTGAAATTCAGCGGCCTATGTGGCTTTCCTGATGGATCGAGGTTGTTCGTATTCATTTATATGTGCAATTCACACGAGCTCTCAGCGCATGCGAGACTGCTGCGAGTAGTCAAACTTTATTAATGAAATAGAAAATCAGAGGGAATAATTTTTTTATTTTATTTTTACCGGTCACACGGCTTTCATGGTTTTCAGTTACGTAACTGGTGCGGAGACCTGGAGTGTTAATCACATTTTTTTATTCAGTTTTATTCATATTTTGAACATATTTACATCGCTCCTCCCACCCGATGAAACCGATATTACCGGTGTTGTCACAAGTCGATTAACCGGTGGGAGAATATTATCACCGTCACATCTCTAGAGTCTACAATAAATTTTTCTAATTTTTGGAGACATAGTGTGCCGACTTTTTTTCCTTTTTTATAAGGCAGTGAATCCAAAGGTTTGGCTGTCGTTCATAGACCTCAAACATGTAGATAGCAGCCTTACGGTAACTTTACATGACTGCTCGCGCTAATATTCACCTAGATGCACAGATATATCCACGTGTGAGAGATAAATCTGTGCGTTTCTCCCTATAGTACAGAGATGACCGTCCGCTTCATCTCTGCAGCCGACACGGACTCAGAAAACACTACTTTATTAACGCTATCGGTAACACTTTATAATAACTGCACGCTATTAATCATTAATACACCGTTAATTCATAGTTTATACAGCATTAATAAGCAGCCTTAAATGCTTTCTTCTTGATTTATAAGCATATCTATAGTGTTTAATAATTTTATTTTCATACTTGATCAATTTTATTTACAAACCGGTTATTTAGGAGTTGTCACTGATTCATAAGATCACTTAGAAAGTGTAAATAAATTATTAAACTATTTATAATTAAAAAACTGGCTGTCATAAACGCTTGTTTTCATGCCAGAGTTATTCAAGCGTGTTGGAAATGTAGCTCTCGTTATGCTATATTATAACTAAATATTAAATTCTGTTTTTTAGAATTGTTTTCTTACAACTAGGACAGGTTTTCTCCTTTATTTTTTAAACTGATTGATCGTAGGCCTCATTGATCTGAGCCGATGTTGGTCGAAATCAGGAGCGTTCATCATGATCATGTGTGCTTGCAAAGATGAAGGCCTTGGACCTGTGTATATGTGGACACACACACACACACACACACAGCTACGACTTGTTAGATCTAGCCTTCAATGAAAGCAGTGCATTAATACAGAAGTAAATAAACTGACTGGAGCTATCTGTGCATTAAACAGTTTTAATGCACACCTTCCAGCCAATCACACTCAAGTATTCAGAGAGAACATGGTATAATTACATTAAAGACATTTGCAGAATGACATTATTATTATTTTCTCCGTAGGCTAAAGAAATCCTGACCAAGGAGTCTAACGTGCAGGAGGTGAGATGTCCGGTCACGGTGTGTGGAGACGTTCACGGCCAGTTTCATGACCTCATGGAGCTCTTCAGAATCGGAGGAAAGTCACCTGACACGAACTACCTGTTCATGGGAGATTATGTGGACCGAGGCTATTACTCTGTGGAAACAGTCACGCTGCTCGTCGCTCTCAAGGTAAGTGTTGTTTTTGGTGACGGCGTAGTTTCTTTTTCTCTGTGTTGAGCGGTTCATTCAAGGATTCGGTCTCTCCAAACCCCGCCTTTCTGTGAGCCTGCTCTGATTGGTCAGATGGCCCAGTTTGTTGTGATTGGTCGACTGTTGGCAGATTTATTTTAATTTTTTAGAGTTAAAAAATTTCGTTTTTTAAAAGTTCGCAACATCTTATGTTGCTCCGAGGATTATTTCAACATCTTTGCATGGCGTTTTAATAAGAAATCTTACAGTGACAGTAATTTATTAAATTGTATAATTATATTTAGGGTTGGGTATCGTTTGAATTGAACGATTCTGCTTATCGATTCAGATTCTTAAAGATTTCTTCTAAAGTAAAATCTAAAAAAAAAACTTGGATATCATTCACATTTAGTCTTATTGCAAAACGTTTAATTGTAGCTGAATATCATGAACAAAAAATCCTCAGGCTAAAGAACACTTACATGAGGAACGCTTACCTGTGGTTTAAAAACAACTAGCCTAACTAATATACACTTCAAGCATCATTAAAGACAAGTAAACACTCAGTAATTAAATAGAACAAATAAAAAATAAACAATCGCAACAGACACAACTGAACAAAGATATGATTGAAATAAACAGTGTTATAAAATTCAGGTGTTCAGGTACAGAAACTGTAAATAAATGTAATCAAGTTAGCAACATCTTATGTTGCTCTGAGGATTATTTCATCATCTTTGCATCACGTTTTTTTAATAAATGTTGCAGTGACAGTCGTTTATTTAATTATATTATAATGATATTGATCAATAATTCATATAAAAACTGAAGAAAAAAAAATTATTAATGACAGATGCCGTGATCTGGATATGAGAAAGTCTGTTATCGACAGATTTATTGGCGGATGAAATGAAGGAAAACGCATAGGTTTCCGCTGTGCATGCTGATCTCTGTGCACATTACCTCTCGAGTCCAGCACAAAGCTGTGTTCACAGATGAAATAATAGATTAGCGATTAAATGTTGCATCACAACCATGGCAACATTTGGATTTGTGCCGGATGAGGTATATTGGCCTGTAAATATAAGCCGTGCCGCAGAGCAATACTGCGCAGGCACAGACAGTGTTGGTGTATATGAGTGGATCTGAAGGAGACTGTTTGGGTGGCGTTGTCGTCTCCGCTCCGTATAATGCCTGTTTAAGCACCACCTACTGAACTAGCATGTTCATTCAGTCCAATCACTGATTTAGTTAATTTATTGTAGCATAATTCAAGTCTGTTTTTGCGCTAAATCTTGAAACTGTACCATCTAATTTAATGTAAAAACAACTGCTCATGTTACATGTGTGCAGCATCTTTGTTTGGATCGTCAGTAAACTGCAGTGGTGCCTCTAATCTCAAAAGACTACTGATATTTTTATTTTTTAGGCCAGTTTGACTGTTTAAGCAAATATTTGTTGTTTATTTGCTCTATAACAGAACAAATCATCAATCTGTATCAGAATCGGCCCATTTGCTTCTGAATCTGCCATGAAAACCAAACCATGCATTACTAATTTCTATATTGTGCATTAGAAGAATGGTGTCGGATGATTATAGTTCTGAAGTAGCAGTCTAAAGCCACAGAATAAAGTTTTTAAAAATAAAGTAAAAATTTTTAAATCTCAGAATTCTGAATTGCGAGATATAAACCCGTTATTATGGCGGTGCAATTTGGGGAAAATATCTAATTGTGTTTTTTTTCAGACAGATTTTTATTTTTTTATTTGAATTGAGTAAAGTCAAGCCTTCAGCTCAATATTCTCCATATTGTGCAGCACACACTCTAAATTACAGTAGTTACACATGCCTTTAACTTTAGACCCCTCCACTATCTTGTAGTCTAGCAGATGCAGTGTGCCTTATTATTATTCATTTTGTCAGCTATCTTTATTTATTTAGTCTCAGTCCTGAGTCAAATGTACTCTGTTATCATATTTGTCAACCATGTCCTGATTTTTTTGTCATGTTTTAGTCGACTAAATGTCTGCGCATTTTAGTCTAGTTTTCGTCATGCTGCATAATGGTTAAATTGATAATCCTGGGGCCTCATTTATAACCGTTGCGTACGCACAGAACCGGCCCTGAGAGAGGCGTACGCCACTTCCGACGCATAAGTTGTGATTTATAAAAACAAACTTGACGGGGAAATGTGCGCACCTGCACGCAAACTCTGACCCATGCGTACGAACGTTTTGGAGACGGAGCAGTTTGGCGACGCCGATGGTGAGCCGGAGTTAAATGTCTTTTTGGTCACTTTTAGACAGAAAATCAAAATAAAATTATACATATACAGAAAGATAATACAAATATAATTTCACTCACCAAGCCTATCACTTGAAGCAAATATCCACACACACCCCTTAAATGTCCGCGCCAGCGAGCGCGTTGGGCCGTTCAGGCTGACGCATATCTAACGGCAGATGAAGTCAAACTTCGTTATGAGTCCTAAAATAATAAGTTTACATAAAATAATGATTTAAACTATGTTTTACTTCTGATATAAACATTTAGATTAATCTCATTAATAAAGTGAAACACTTAAAGGAACACTCCGACTTTTTTGGACTTTAGCCTATTCACCTTATCCCCCAGAGTTAGATAAGTCCATACATACCTTGTTCATCTCCGTGCGTGCTATAAGTCTGTTTGACGCACCCACCGCTAGCCTAGCTTAGCACAAAGACTGGATGTAAATGGTTGCAGCTAGCATACTAATCCAAATAAGTGACAAAATAACGCAAACATTTTCCTATTTTTAACCGTATAAATACTGGGAACTATATTCTCTGAAGGCGAAGCACTGCTGCTTGGGCGGAGTGATAACCGCAGCACCTGAGACGCGCCGTGGTGAGGAGCAGAGAGTTCGTTCAGAGCGCGTCTCAGGTGCTGCGGTTATCACTCCGCCCAAGTAGCAGTGCTTCGCCTTCAGAGAATATAGTTCCCAGTATTTATACGGTTAAAATATGTCTGTGTCTCATGTGACTTTGTTTTTTGTTAACTCTGTGACTATACAAATCACAACATGTAAATAGGAAAATGTTTGCGTTATTTTGTCACTTATTTGGATTAGTATGCTAGCTGCAACCATTTACATCCAGTCTTTGTGCTAAGCTAGGCTAGCGGTGGGTGCGTCAAACAGACTTATAGCACGCACGGAGATGAACAAGGTGTGTATGGACTTATCTAACTCTGGGGGATAAGGTGAAGAGGCTAAAGTCCCAAAAAGTCGGAGTGTTCCTTTAAACTAAATGAAATATACTGAACAAAAAAATGATATTCAATAAATAGCCTATAAATATTAGTTGTGGATTCAATGCTTTGAGCACTTTTCCTTTGGCATGCTGTGTTTCAATGTTTTAACTACAGAGATAATTGCTTATCATGATAATAGCAGATTGTGCAAATATAATGCACAACAAGGTCTATCTGTTTCCATTACAATTATAAATCAATTAAAAATACTATTTGGTCAGTGGAAAAGATTGAGACAAACTTTCTCTGAAATGTGTTTTATACTATTGTGGCGAGCAGGGCGAGGTTGAGGGACGTGAGAGATACGAGACCGGTGCGTCGGTGTTTTTAAAGTGAATTGGCTGAAAACGGGCTGGGATTTATAAAGTGAATCCTGCGCAGGTTCTGGCGTACGCACGGTTTTATAAGTCTGAATATTTTTTTTGTGCACGCTAGGGATGCGCCGATCCGATATTCAGTATCGGTATTGGCTCCGATACTGACATTTTTGCCGGATCGGGTATCAGTCAGACGACGCCGATCCAAATCCGATATTGTGCGTATACTATTGTGCTATTGTTAAGCCCCACAAAAGGCACAAAAACATTATAAAGCACCATAAAGTTGTCGTGCACTATATTATAAGTGTTCTGAAGCCATTATATAGTATAATGTGAGATATAAATGAATATATAAGTCATTAAATTCAAGATCACGTACATTTTTCCCTCCGCTGCGGCTGTCAGTCATTCTCCATCCAGCATCAAGCAGCGCGTCGCGTTCGGTTACGAGTCAACACGATGAACAACTCTCTCCAAGATGATTCAATGTTACTATAATTATACTTGATCTGTAGATAAAGCTCTATGGTTTTGCATTAAAGGGGTCATGACATGAGAAACCAAATTTGCCTTGATCTTTTGGTATATAAGAGGTCTTTGTACCATTAAAACGTCCTGCAAGTTTCATAGCTTAAGACGTCCTCCCCATTATAAACGAATAATTTATTTAATCAAGCTTTAAATACAGCTCGTTCTGGATCCATGGTAAGAAGTGACGTCACGGTACGAAGTGACGTACCAGCGTTTGCATATGACCGCCTCCGGCACAAGACAACTACGCTTAAAGCGCAAGGCAACTACGCTCATTTCGTATCATTGTCGCGCCCGCGCGCCGCGCGCCTCACTAGTGTTCAGTCGACGGACAGCGAGTGGGTCTGTGTACAGGGAAATTACGATGCCGCAGATGTGCTGTTCCTGGCTGTGGACAAACAACATCTTTGAATACGCTGCGAAAGATCCAGTCGTCAGGGGAAAATGGATGCACTTTATTTTTTGCAGACGTCTCAGTCACGGCAGTGTTAGTTTAAGCGTGTGTTCTATACATGTGAAGGATGACTGTTTTGAGCTTTGCCAGAAAACTGTTGCTCAAAGATAAGTCCGTGCCGACTGTTCTGGGCTCAACATCGACGACGCAAACTGTAAGTAATGTATTTAAAACTTTAAACTACTTTTTAAATACGCCGAAAGATCCAGTCGTCAGGGGAAAATGGATGCACTTTATTTTTTGCGGACGTCCCTGTCACGGCAGTGTTAGTTTAAGCGTTTGTTCTATAACGTTACATTTGAAGGATGACTGTTTTGAGGAAAAAATCCCAATATGATGCTTGGCTTTGCCAGAAAACTGTTGCTCAAAGATAAGTCCGTGCCGAATATTCTGGGCTCAACAACGACGACGCAAACTTACTTTTTACCATGGCTAATATAAACAGATTTGTATAAGAGAATCTTGAAAATATGTCGCCTTTCTAGTAGGCCTACATGTGATAGAAAATTAAAAATGTTGCCTTTATCAATGCTGCATCTTCAAAGATGGCCTGTCTGTGCATGCATTTTTGTCCGTGGTACACCCTATCATTTCATTGGAATTAGTTAAATAATGTTAAACTGTTAGCAAATTAGGCTATATGATAATTATGCAACAATAATCTGTTTTCAAGTGTCTCGGGTTAATTTTTTTTTATTAATTCAAAATAGTTTCACTTTCCATGTGGACACGGGCTGAATAGTTTCACTTTCCATGTGGACACGGGCTGATCCAGTCTTCGTTGTTGTGGTGATGGTTCATTTTCCTCTGATTCCGGCTCAAACATAATAAGGTTTTATCATTGCAAGAGCCATCGCTTCGCATGCATCACCCGCTATTAAACAGTTACGCCGAATCCGCAAATGTTCTGGCTGGGGGCGTTAATAATTGATGTATAGGCACTGACGTTAGCCAATCATAACAGTGGGCGTTAACACTGAACTCTTAAAGGGGAAACACCCCCAAAACAGACTGTTTGAATCAGAGGATGAGAAACAGGGTGGGAAAAGGTCATAAATCACTAAATTTTTAAAGTTTTTGGTAAAAAAAACTATAGTAATACTATATTTGCACCTAAGGGAACATAATAATGAAATAAAAAAAACCATGTCATGACCCCTTTAAACAACTTTATCTTGCTGGACTTTATTGCTGTACCTTAACTACTTTCTACCGGGTGTCTGCTCACAACACTGGAGTCAGTGCACTATAGCAGCTAACTGTTCTTCACGCGCACAGTAACTGACATTTAAAACTGTTAAAATAAAATAATAAATAAACTATTGCTTAGATAGATACTGTATAATACTCTAAGCATCAATATGTCTTTCCTTCGTGCTTTGAACTCTTCAATGTGGACTCGACGCGCTGCGCGCTGTGACTCATGTTGCTTCAAGCGCATCATTCTGCGCTCGGGATGCGCATACGCGCTGTGTGCCGCTTTTCATATCATGTTGCTGCCTCATTAAACCGCTGTGCTATACATTTAAAACATGTCTCAATTTTATAGTAGGCTATAAAATAATTAATATTTTTGATTTTTGTTATCTTGTTTTTCATGAATGTATTTTACAACAATACAAAGAGCAATGAGTAACGTTTTTACCAGATTTAGTGTTACACTTATTCTCATATTTGTTCTCCACTAAATGTTTTTTCATGTTCAGATTTAATACAATTATTGTGCACTTGTGATTTTTCTAGACTAAATTTTACTGCTTAATTATCCACTATTCTAGTTTAATTTCCTATTTGCAGTGCAAATAGCATCCATTAAACATCCTGTGCAAATTTTGCACTTTAATTTTGAATGTCAACAAGTTTAAGCTACTGAACTTTTTATTTTATTTTGCACTTGTTGCTCTGGTGCTGGTTTAATAAATCACTAAACTTGTGAATACATTGTTTGTCATTTTGTTTTACAAGGCTAAAAAAATATTGTTTAAGTTGAGCCTGATATCTTGCAAAGTAATGCATACAGTTAATTAAGTAATTTAGCTCTTTTAACATTTTACCTTTGTATCGGATCGGTACTCGGTATCGGCCGATATTGAATTGCAGGTATCGGAATCGGTATCGGAAACAAAAAAGGTGGATCGGAGCATCCCTAGTGCACGCCATCTTTGGCTTTCGGGCGCACGTACACTTTTAGTGCGGATCCTACACAGTTTTATAAATGAGGCCCCATTTCTGGCTATTTTGCTCAACTATAATCACAATGATTGTCATTTGAGAAATTTATATTCAGCAGAATTAATGCACTTTCACTTATAATTTTCACTACAAAATTTGAGTGTATGCGACTGAATTTTACATCCAGTCGCACATGTGCGACCAGTAAATTTGTCTTTTTTTTTTTTTACTACACGTTAAACGTGGAAGGGGCTTATCAATGAATCCGGAATGTGTGGCAGGCCAATGAGTGCGAGAAGAATAGGGAATGGCCACTGTAAGTGACTAATGTGTGGAGGGGGAGGGTCCCAGAGATAATCGAGCGCGCGTTTAAACTAGAGCCCGACCGATAAAGGATTTTGAAGGCCGATACCGATACAAATATTTGTTGGTTTTAAAATCCGATATTCCGATATATCGGCCGATATTTTTTTTTTATTTTTTTTTTTATGAAACGCGCAACAAAACATTAACAGATTTCCCTAACATTAGTTAGTAGTAGTTGCAGTTTCTTACCCCATTGGCAGATAATTTTGCTTGTTTTAAGCAAAAAATACTTAAATTACTTTCTTTTTATCTTAAAACAAAATAGAATTTCTTATGTCATTTTACTTCTCTAGTAAATGCTTCTTGATTTAATAATTTTTAGATATTTGGACTGGAAACAAAACAAAAATACTAAGTAAGAAAAGCATTTTCAATCATCAGTTGCTGCCTGCCTTCTAAAACCTACTATTTAGCGATCTAAATCCATTGTGACTCGTTAATGCTGCGGCTGAATGACAGTCTGCAACGCACACTTGGCGTTATTGGATTTCACACACGTGTAAAAGAAAAGCTAACTTTTATGCACAAGCTACGTTTGATACTTTTTCTCTGTCTAAATGTTCACTCCTCGCAAGTCTATAACTTACATTTTACAATGCAGGGACTGTAACTAGAGATATGCTAGTTATAAATACAGTAATCATTACTTTAGTTAGGCAGAATAAGTTCGTTGTGGTTTCCAAGCTCGTAACGTTAGCGGTCTTCCACTGATAGTGGCATTAGCTAGTCTATGATGAGCCATAATTTAGCAATGGATAACGTCATACTGCAAATTGTAAAACATACATTTTCAATATAACAGACCAAGGAGAGATGATACGTCTCATTGCTATAACTGTCACGCTATTAAAGAAATACTTCAGTCACATTGTCAAAAGTTTAAAGGACAGTCAGTCAACTACACTGTAACAACGTAACGTTACTAGCTAATTCCGCTTCACTCTCGGCTTATTTAACAGCAGCAAAACTGGACATGATAGTCACAAATTTTGTCATGCTTATTTGAGTTAAGAGAACTGATGGGGATGTTATTTTAATTGTTATTCAAGCAATGAATGTATATGTTTCGTGACCAACTCACCATGAACTCACTTAACCAGTGCCGCTGCTCCCACCACGCGCATCACGCGCTGTCCGTAAGGCATCAAGAGCTGAGGGAGCACCAAAACAATTGCCTCCCGGAAGTTCTGGGACTCTCCCGCATATTGATAGCGGCTCACTGATGCCCGCGAATTAGTTAAAATCTCCGGAATCTAGAGCGAGCGCGCCCGCGAGACAGAGACTGTGCTTCCAAACCGTGTAGCGCGTGCACGGCAGAGAGGGAGAGAGAGCAAGAGACCGCGCGTGTGTGCCTGTAATATCCCTGAAGCCTGTTTCGTCCGGTTTTTTTTTTTTTTTTTTTTTTTTTTTTTTTTTTTTTTTAATATTCATTTATCGGCCATTATAAATGCCGATACCGATAGTTTGGAAAATACCTAATATCGGCCGATAATATCGGCCTGCCGATATATCGGTCGGGCTCTAGTTTAAACGTCTGTGGGAAGGAGACGGAGACAAATATCACAACCTGCTATGTGCGTCTGAGCAACGAGCAAGCGAACTATTGACTCGTTCTTCCGACCTGCGGCTAGTGTGCCAGTTAAATTCACTTGCTGGCTTCCCAAATAATACATTACAACAACAATAAAAATAAAAAAACGTGAACAAAACGATTACTCTTTGTAAACACCATTCAATGCGAGTGCCAATGCTCGAACACGACCTGTCATTTACGCCGTCATCACCCGGGAGTTGATAGCGCACGAGCGCAGACGAGACCTGAACTGCAGACGTTACCATCGGTGTTTAAACTAAACTCATCATTTATGTTTTGCCAATGTAAACATTCAAGAGGAAGACGCGAAAGAGAACTCGCGTCTAGATTTGTGCGTGCGTATGCGTAGGCTACTCATCTCAGACAGCGTGCAAATATTGAGTTATCTTTCAAGTCTTGCACTTGAATGGACAAATTCATACAAAAAGTATGTCAACATGTCCGTCTTGATGAGTATCCTAGCAGACATAGGCCTTAAGTGAACATTCATCATAGTATCGGTGTAGGCCTACGAATCAGCTCTGAATTGAATAGCTTTTGTAACTTTAATAAGGATTAATCTTTAATTTATACAGTCAAATATTCAATGTTATTTTACATTTGATTATTAGACCTACCTGAAAAGCATAGTTTATTTGATTAGTAGGCTATCTTTGCTCTATTGCATTTATTTGTGCTTTTGCTTGTGGTTAGATTATTTGTTCTTATTTTCTTTATTATTTTTTTACAGTAGTCTTTTTTTCCCCTGAACATAGACCGAATCATACCGAAACCGTGAACCTAAAACCGTGATACAAACTGAACCGTGTCCGTGAGCTATTTGAACCGTTGCAGCCCTAGTACAGTGCCACAGTCGGATGATGATTCAGAGTGAGAGGTTTTAGTGGTGAAAAAGGCCGAACCACCATTTTCTGGAAGACTGGCGGTGAGAATTCAGCTGGTCGAGGTAGTGCTGTAAGGAGACGAACTCCATGAACTGTGAATGTTGCAGTCGCTACCCCATAACTGCGGGGAACACGAAGTTTGCCGACAGAGCAGGCACTTCACCGTTTAAACACAATCTTATCCTCAAGCGTAGAGTATGCGGTGACGTTAATAAATCAACTGCCGGTTGCTTTTAGAAGACAAGAGGCTGTAACGTTAAATCAGAGCGCAAAGCCATTGTAATTTCTGCATCTATTATCTAAATATTTATTAGTAATACACTGGAAATTAGTAGAAATGTGAATATTTGGTTAGTATGTTGATTTACGGTGTGTGCTCCTAAATTTTCTGGTTGTGCCCCTAAAATTTTCAGTTGGGGGCCACTGTGCTCCTAGTGAAAAAAGTTAGTCTGGAGCCCTGCACATGGTTTATTATAGGCTCTTTATCATATAGGCCTACTGGTAAAACAAAAAACTTCTTGAGAGTTAAAACAGTAAAATTTCTAGTTATCTAATAAATCCAGATTACTTGTTTTTCTATTAAAGCAACAGCAAAAAACACGTGTTGTCATATGTGACACTGGAATCTCCTTTAAAGTTGTGCATTTATGTTCACGATTGTGCTGCATTCACTCACACAAATACATGTTTTATATATTTACGGTAGGACATTTACTAAATATCTTCATGGAACATGATCTTAATATCCTCATGATTTTTGGCATAAAAGAAAAATGGATAATTTTGACCCATATAATGTATAGTTGCTATTGCCACAGATATACCCGTGCGGCTCCAGACTGGGTTTGTGCTCCAGGGTCACATGGTCATATATCGTATAGTCGAGATTAGGGATGAGTCGTGATCTTCGAATAGTCGAACTGCGTGCAAAATTCGGTCATAAAATGGCTTTTTTGAATATCGTAATTTTTTTGGTGCAATTCCAGTGTGTTCTGCATTGATGTCGCGCCGCTTCTACGGTCACAGATCCCGCGGGTATTTTCCTGTCGGGGGGACACGGTGTCGCTAACATGAATGAAACCCCTACTGCGCGATCTAGGCTATCTGCGTTGTGTACATAGTGTAAACACAACAGAAGAGCATTGTCGTGAGTCGTGATCGTTAACTCTGCGACCAACCATGCAACAACCAAGAAGCTCCGTGTGGGACTCGTTTAAGAAAATGAGCAATGGTAAAGTTGTGTAAATTATGCCGTGCCTGGCAGAGTTAGCGATCTCCTACTTGTGTGTCTGTGCCATCCAAGCGGGTGTTCTCCACGGCTGGACGTTACGCTAGGGCTGGGCGATAAAACGATAACGATAATTATCGCGATAGAATTTTTCTCGATAAAACGATATCAAGAGCTCGATAAATGTTCGATAATGTTTTTGCGCCAAAAGCGGAACGAATCTCATTTGAACCGCGCGCCACACGGACCGTTTATCCGCTCGGCTCAAAGTCCAAACGGCAGCGCAGCGCGAGTTCACTCGAGCAGACGCGTTTACTCTGATCGCTCTCGGTCATGAGATCCAGTGAGAAGCGCTTGAATTCAGCGAGGAACACAAACGTCTCAGTGATTTAAACCAGTTTAAAGGCAGATGAGACCGCGCTGACGAACAGGAGAAGCACTGTGCGCAACGATACAGTCAGAAGCTTCTCCGTCTACACATTTCCATCATTTACCACGGATTTAACGTTAACTGTAACGTTAGCCTAGTAATATTAACTGCACCATGAAATGTGGGATATATATATATTGAATTGTATAATATTATTAATGTAGACAATGTATTAAAGGACTAATGGAATATAATTACAGTTTTGAATAATGTATTTAGGCTACTGGTTTTCATAAATACCACAGAAACCATAAAGTTACATTTTATCTGTGGTTATCATGATCTAAATGCATGATGCTGGATGACCAATGGTTAATTTTAATAAAACTAAAGAATATTACATTTTACCAAATAAAAATAATGTTGTTACTTTTTTTTAACAGATGTTACTGTTTTTGTTAATGAACATAAATTGTATAAAGTAAATCTGCATCCTAACTCAAGCTAATATTACTGAAATAAAGATATTTATTTTGTCAAGGAAAAATGTCAAATGTTTGAATGTTCTACCTCGGATTTGTGAATGTTCACCTGTTTGGCAAGTGTTTGTCATGATATGTTCTGACAATAAAGAGTATTTTAAAAACACAACGCTCTGGTTTCTACAGCTTTCACTTAGGAGTACAAATCTGTCTTTAAACTTGAAATAAATAAAGATTTGACATTTATCGATAATTATCGATATCGACCGATATAAAAAAAAATATCGTGATATTTTTTTTGGGCCAAATCGCCCAGCCCTACGTTACGCCCACTTCTCCTCCCAGGACAATCTTTTTTTTGAACAAGAATATGACATTATGCCTATTAAGCGTTAGGTTATGAATGGTTTGATTTGAAACTGGTTTGTTTAAAAAGTAGGCTATTGCCGGTAACAAGGCAGGTTCGCATAAAATCATTGATTTTATGCGCATTTATTTAATTAAAAAATTTTTTAACAAGCGTCTGGTTTGGCGATGCACATTGTTATTGTTTCTTCTTCCAATTAGCCTACCTTAGGCCTACTATGTAAAAAAAAAAAAAACGACGAGAACATGTTACTTGTTCAGTTAATTAACTGTTTGTTTGATGACAAATCGCTAAAGATGAAATTGGCCGCCCGCTCTGTCACTGTGAGTGTGCGGTTTTTTTTAAATATTTTTTTTTTTTTACAATATTCGACTTTAGCTCCTCGATTGTCGAATGGTGTTTTTGGCAGAAATTCACATCCCTAGATGTTTGGACTTGTGCAGTTCATCACAGGGAAGGATTGATCACAGCTGGTGATTTAAAAGTCAGTTTTGGGCTGAAGTATTGTCTTGATGTTGATGTTTAATCATGTGTCATGTCTTCATATTCCAGGTCCGGTACCGCGAACGCATCACAATACTCCGAGGGAACCACGAAAGCAGACAGATCACACAAGTGTACGGCTTTTATGACGAGTGCTTACGGAAATACGGCAATGCAAATGTTTGGAAATACTTCACAGACCTCTTCGATTACCTTCCCCTCACTGCCTTGGTAGATGGTCAGGTAGGTCCATTCTCGGTTTTACGTATTCAAATATCCATAAAGCATCCTTGATATGCAATCCGCTGTAAGTGAGCCAAAAGACCAGAAACACTTCAGCTTTAAACCCATCAACATGCTCAAATCGTATCTTTTTCTGTAGATATTCTGTCTCCATGGAGGATTGTCACCGTCCATAGACACTCTTGATCACATCAGAGCGCTGGATCGTTTACAGGAAGTTCCTCACGAGGTATTGATCATCTTCTATCCCATCATGCCACTTCTTATCCTTATTAAAATTACTGTTTTAGCTGCAATCTGTGGCAGTAGCTGAAACCCTGTTGTGCGGTTTACATGTGCAGTTTTGAGTCAAATGGCAAAATCGCTTAAATCAAATCAAGCTAAACCAACAGGGTTTGTACAAAGTGCTTTAACCCCTTATATTGCCCACGGCCATTACATATTTAACCCTCTGGAGTCTAAGGTGTTTTTGGGGTCCTTGAGATGTTTTGAAATGCCCTGATATTTGTATTTTTTTCAGTTGCTTATAAACATATTAATGGCAAAGGTGTAATTACACTCTATTTAGCACGAACATGGCTATCATAATATGTGAGCAACATATATGTACATGTTTGCATTTTTGAGAGAATATTATTTATGCGTGGTTATTCAAAAAACTCAAACTTAAATGTTCTGATATAAGACCACAAACGACCAACTTCACATATTCCCACAATACTTTTGACTAATGGATCTTGTCGGCTAGAGTATTTACTTCAAAATGATCTGAAAATCATCCGGGCTAATCGTTCACATTAAACAATAGATTGATTTAAATTTTGTAAGACACTTTTTGTTTGGAAAGGCAATATGCAGGTGGGCGTGAATGATCCAACAAGGTCATGAATAATGTCCTCATTCACACCTGGAGAAGACAAAGACCTGCTAATGCTGCAGTGCATACTAATGAGCCTTAGGTGTCACTGTGGCTACAAGAAAAAATGCAAAGACAACACACACACATATATACATACATATATACATACATACATATATATACCGGTATATATATATATATATATATATATATTACTACAGAATTGGTTCAGAGTTGGAAACATCTTGAAAAAAAGTGTATTTTTCCACAAACTGTGTATGCTTGCAAATTGTATAATATCCAAGGTAAACATTTCTAGTAATTGTGCAGTTAATTCTCATTCGTATTTTCAGAAAGTTTTGGATTATGTAGGCTATCCTCTCCCCAAATTTGTCACTAATAAAACACAAAAATAATTTATAGAGAAGGATTATATTGACCTTTTAAGATTTTGTTTGCACCTTGTAAATTAGGTTTTGATGTGGCAGTAAAAGCTTTATAAATAATCTATCCAAAACGAAATTTTGTCTTTCATATTTCGTCTGTAACATATGGTCTTTTATAATATATATTAGGGCATAAATGTTAATTTGCAGTTTAATATGTTGCTTACACAAATACATTTTATTTCAACGTATTCAGTCGATCTTTACTCATCTCAGTAGGCAATATAGATAGTTTGCTAAAAGCGAAACTCGCGCGAGCTGTAGTAAACAACATGCATATGTGCCGTGCATTCATTCAAACACAGAAACGCGATTCAAATTTAAACAGTCTTTTGCGGTTTACAGACACCATTTCATATCGCGATTAGAACAAAGCACTTACTGATGATCTGCAGCTGGATCCGTTGTTCGGCTACTCCAGCACGTTTGAGGTAAAATTTCCAGAATTATCACGATATTATTATTCCTCACAGCGAGCGTGTTGTCCAGCTGTTGTGGGCGTTGACTGGTTTGCATGTGTTGCTTCAGATTATCTGCGTTTGAATAGCGCGCGCTCTCGATGGGCGTGTCACATTAGCGGAGTAATGAGGTGCCAGAAGGATAATGAGCACAGCTGATCTCTCGCTCTTTTTATATAGATTACATAAACAGAGAATATTTGTTTTAGTTTTGAATTAGATAATTTAAAACTACACACTTAAATGATTATAGAGATATATAGCTCATGTCTGAGTGAATAGTATTCGCTGAGATTTGTTTAAATTTAGAAACGTGCTTCAGAAAAAAAGTTCACGGAGACGGAGAGGCATAAAGCACTCCCTGTTTACTTTCTTTATTTTACAAAAGCACAATGTTTTATTTCGATTGTAAGTGGACACATAAAAAAGTAGACATTTAACAGCTTATTTTCTCATATTTCTTAAGGCTGTATGACCAAAACTGACTGAGTATTTTAGGTCTATTTTGCTGCTATGTAAAAAAAAACGAGCAAAACGCGCCCGCGCGTTTGCCGACCCCAGGGGGTTAAAACAGTAATATCCTATACTAAACCTAAACTAATCTTGACAAACTATATATCATTTGAAAGCTTACACTCTCTAGTTTACATATTTGGTGATTTTCAAAATAAATGACAGAGGAGCCGTAATTTATCAATTTGCAACAAGAATATGTTCACACTCCTAAGGCGTGTTCAGACCTTTATTTTGAAATAGTGATGAACATGAAAAATCATGAAAGAATGGTAGAAACCTCAGTTTGTGTTCATGCCAAGAGTTCAAAAGATAGCATCCGTTCAATTATTTTAGAAAAAAAGGTCTGAAAATGTTTTAAATATAAAGAAAACAATAATAGATTCAGCATTAGTGATGTGGCAGCGAGATATAATGCACATACGTGATCTTCTGTGTTTCTTAGAGGTTGAATTCATTTCAAAATCTGCCAAACTTCCAACACTACTTCTGAATAGGATGTCTACTTCATAAATTGAATGAAAATTGTAAAAATAATGGTTCAGACTCAAACAACATATGGAGATGGATACACCCTTATATGGGCAGTGATGTCCACTAGTGGAGAAGTGTGGTACTGCGCACAAACTACATCTCACTGAACGCTCATTTTCTCAGATATCAACCTAACATTTTAAACAATTTGTTCACATGTTTGGCTTTTTTTGTGCATTTTTAGAGTCCACCAGGTTTTGAAAATATATTTTATATAAAATATGAATAATTACATTTTTAACATTGTACATTTTCATAAACTCAAGCTTCTATAACTTTTTTTCTGTTTAACTTTCTTAATTTATTTCAAATGTCTTCCTTAAAACAAGAACAATCTTACATCTATATTCCAAAGCATTCTTGAATTACAACCATTTAAGTTCAGCATGTGCATTTTCATGTCTATTAAAAAAAAAGGGGGTGCCGCTTTTGACGTTTTGAAATGTAAGTCCTGGAAAACTCTTGAAAACAGCCAAATTTATGAAAAGGTACTTGAAGAGTTATTGAAACACAATATATGTGAAATTAAGGTTTAATTTTATTGATAACACAATCTTTTCACACGCTGTCTGATATATATATATATATATATATATATATATGTGTGTTTTTCATGGCTATGAGTGTGATATTGCTCATAAATATCCACGTCTGTAATACATCTCTCATTATTCAGGTCAATCATATATTCATGAGAATAAATAAGTAAAGCGATATCTTTGTCATAGTATCATTCAAGTCATTGCTTGTGCTGCACTTTATTTCTACCATTTTCTTTTATTAGTTTATTTTAATTTATCAGCTTATCTTTTGAGTTTGAAAGATATTGTTTGATAAGTGATATCTCTGACTGAAGTGTGGTTTCTCCGTGTCTGAGCGAGCCCTGACGTCTCTGTGTGTGTGTGTCTTCCTCAGGGACCCATGTGTGATCTCCTGTGGTCGGATCCGGATGACCGCGGAGGCTGGGGTATTTCTCCTCGAGGTGCGGGATACACCTTTGGGCAGGACATATCCGAGACGTTCAACCATGCAAACGGCCTTACGCTGGTGTCTCGAGCTCACCAGCTGGTGATGGAGGTGCGCTGCTCTCCTCGACACACACCACACACACCGTCAGGTCCTCACCCGGAAGCTAATGTGCCAATTGTTTGGGCAGGGAATCTATATTATCTTAAAGTTAGTTCACCTAAACATGAAAGTTCTCAGTTACTCACGCTCATGTTCGGAACACAAGTGAAGATATTTGAATGAAATCTGAGAGGTTTCTGTCCCTCATTGATGGTGTATTCTCCAGAAAACTGAAACCGTTCATAAAGAGCTCGCAAAATATATCAAAACATGCTGCGTAACGCCTCATTGGCTCATATAGATATAGTTATCGTTATTGTTATTGCTGTGAATGGTCCTTTAAGAGTCTTATATTATCTTAAAAGGTTTGTTCACCTAAAAATGAAATTCTCATGTCGTTACAAACTTTTGTTTATGTTTAGAACACAACTAGTGAAGATATTTTGGTAACACTTTACAATGAGGTTAAGTTATTAAACATTAGTTAATGTAATAAGTAACATGAGCAATACATTTGCCACTGTATTTGTTAATCTTATTGTTAATGTTAGTTAATAAAAATAAAGCTGTTCATTAGTTCACAGTGCATTAACTGTTAATAAGACTTGAAGTATTTATAAATGTTGAAATGAACATAAACAAAGATTAATACATGCTGTATAAGTGCAGTTCAGTATTAGTTCATGCTCATTAATGTAGTTAACTAATGAACCTTATTGTAAAGTGTTACCAATATTATAATAAAATCTGAGAGATTTCAGTCTCTTCATTGAAAGTCTATTCAACAAAAAACTTAAAACGTTCAAAAAGAAATTGCACAATAAATCCATGTGAATTCTTCTGAATAGAGGATCGTTTAATATAATGAACAGATTTAATTTAGGCGTAATCTTTTACACACACACACACACACACACACACACACACACACACACACACACACACACACACACACACACACACACACACACACACACACACACACACACACACACAGAGAGAGAGAGCTCAACCCTACTTGACTTGTGAAAACCAACCTCATTGGTTCTTGCTGAAGCTTTTAAATTTGATTTATTTTTAAAAACTGTAGCCGCGTTTCCTTCAAATTGCGAATTGAAAATACGGCTAATTAAAACACGTTAATTTCGCAAAAACTCCCATATATCACAAACAAGTTTTTACGCTCGCATGAGTTTTTTTGCAGATTAGATTCAAGATCTTGAAGCAGATTTGAGGGAGAAACACAGAAACTCCTCATATGAGCCGCTCTCAGTATAACAGGCTTTCCTTGACATTAATGATTGGATAACACACACACGTCTCCTTACATTAATAATAATGGCTAGTGCGGTGACTGGATATATGTAAACCTACTAACATCCGTCACCATGATTGTTGGAATGACTGATCGCGAGAGGAAAAATTCAAAACTGACGTTTGCCGCATAACATCGGTCATTGCGCAATAGTTTTTAATCAACATTTAGAAAATATCACACAAGTTTTGCTCAAATCTGTGATGTGTCAGTCAGTTAATTATTCTCTTTTTGTCCCCTAGGGTTACAACTGGTGCCATGATCGCAATGTGGTGACGATCTTCAGCGCGCCGAACTACTGTTACCGCTGTGGCAATCAGGCGGCCATCATGGAGCTCGACGACACCCTGAAGTACTCGTTGTGAGTGTCACAGAACACGCGTTCATGAGGGAACCGCTCCTTTATTCCCCATCTTTATCAATCATTCTGCCAAAATACATCTGTATGCAGATGACACTATTATTTCTACAACAGCATCTTCTTTAAACAGATAGTTCCCCCAGCTCTCCCTCATGTTGTTCCCGTCAGACTTTCCTTCATCTTCGGGACACAAATGAAGATATTAGTGATTAAATCTGAGAGCGGCCTCACTCCTCCAGAGGCTTCTGTTGTAATTGAAACTTGCCGGCCCAGAAAGTTAGTAAAGACAATGTTTAAAATAGTCCAAGTGACTACAGCGGCTCAACCTTAAAGGGAAACTCGCCAAAATTGATCCTAGGCTCTTTTTGTTCATCTACTCGAGTCAAACCTGTGTAAAAGCATACCGTATTTCCCGGAGTATAAGTCGCATCAGTCAAAAAATGCACCATGAAGAGGGAAAAAAACATATATAAGTCGCACTGGACTATAAGTCGCATTAATTTAGACATTTACTTCACAAAATCCAAGACCAAGAACAGACATTTAATCTGCAAAGGCAGGTTATTTAACGATTAAATAGAAATATCTATGAATAAAACGTATAAAAACTAATAAATTGTTATTCATCTGTTGCAGAAAAGCAACAAGAACAACTAAAACAAAATAGACACGATTTACAGGCCAGAGTTTCTATTTGTAACATGTTTGCAGCGTTGAGCGATGTAGCCAATCACAGACGTGTGTTGATTTCTGGAACGCAATGGCCAATCAGAAGCATTTAAGACAGAATCCCCTCACCGCTCAAACGGACTTTCTGTTCAGTGCTGAATTCTGCATGCTGGCAAATCCTCCGATTATAAAAGATATTATGAAAGATTCGTTATGCAGTCAGCTTCATTGATGATAACAGAGATGTGTGAGATCGCGATGAACTGATGTCAGCTTTTAGGAATTAAGGGAGCGCGCATTCAGTCATGGCAAACCGTACACACAGCCTGCTTGCTTTTATGTTAAATTAACAGTGGATTGTGAATGTTAATGCTTTAATAACAAATAATTTATCAGGAGCATTTATGCTGATGTGTGTGGCGACACGTAGGCTAACACAAAGTTAAGTTACACCTCAGGCCCCATCCACACTACTGCGTTTTCGTTTAGAAACGGAGACCTTTTGCTACGTTTGCTCCCGTCCAGACTACAACGGCAAAAACGAAGACCTAAAACGGAGAAGTTTAAAAACGCTCTGACCCCGTTTTGAATCTCCGGAGGACGTTTTACTGAAGACGGTCAAAACGGAGGACTTTAGAAACGCTGAAGCAGAGGCTCACGCTCGGCTCTAGGATTGGGTGTCGTCTGTCGTGGCGTATCCTTCCCTGATTCGTCAGCCACCCATCACATGACCCGTCCCCGGGAAGAAAACATACAAAAGCAGCCTGGACTACGTAACGTTAGTGACTGCAACATGGATAACGAATTACAAGCGTAACTGACGTTGATGTCTTTGCTAGCAGCTGTTGTGCAAGTCAATTCTGCATTTTACAATCCTATCACTGCCTACATGCGGCTGTTTACACCGGCACAGTGTTGGTGATGGTCACGTGATCCGCGTTTCCAGTCGTTTTAATGTGGACTGAGATCAATTCTAATAAGCCGCTAAAATGCTGGTGTGGACGGAGATCGTATTCGTTTTAATTCTCCGTTTCTAAACTAAAACGCAGTAGTGTGGATGAGGCCTTAACTAACACATTTTATGCGGGAAACCCTACACAACAGCACACAGAACATATTCCTGAGGCTGAATAGGCTAAACTAACATTAGCCAGCGAGTCCAGCAAGTTACCGGTCAGCAAGTTCACCAGCTCCCGATCTCACTCTTCAACACTGAATACATTGAGTTCTTCCTCGGTGTCGCTTCTGATCAACTCCGCTAACTAGAGCGCCCTCTCGCGGCTGTAGACGGTAATGCTTTCTCTTGGTTCATCTCAGTCAGTATGAATTAGTTTTGATATATAAGTCGCACCTGACTATAAGTCGCAGGACCAGCCAAACCATGAAAAAGTGCGACTTAAAGTCCGGAAAATACGGTAATTAGAATGGAAACTCCACTTTTAAGTTTGACCGTGTTTTGAATGGGAGTGCACGGGGCACGTTTATGATAGCATCAAAATCGCTATTTTTAAACCTTATTGTAAAGTTTCTCGTGATTTGATTAATTTACTTATAATGTGTAGATTGTGGTGTTGTCATTTTGTGATTGTTTTTGTGTGAAGCTTTATAACCCGTCTTAACCAGATCTCTGGATATCTCAGTGTGATTCTCCTGGTTAAAGGATAATACTGAGCGCTCCTTATCCTCCGTGTGTGTGTGTGTGTGTGTGATCTGATCTGTTGTGTTGTGTGTTTTCAGCCTGCAGTTCGACCCGGCGCCGCGCAGAGGAGAGCCACACGTCACTCGCCGGACCCCCGACTACTTCCTGTGAATCTCACAGTATTGCCATGATATAATAACCTTCATTCAGTTTAAAATAAGAGGAGAGGAATGGTGGGCAACAGTATATATATAAAAAAAGATTAAAGAGAAAAAAACTGATCCAGAAAGAAAAGTCTGTGGACCAAAAGGTGTGTGTGTGCCATATCCAACCCGACCCGGCCGACACACGGCCGTGAGATCTCGTCCCGTCTCGCTTCTGTCCTCGACACTCACGCCTTCTCAACTCTGTGTACTCGCTCTTTTTTTCTTTTCTTTATGTATGTATGTTTGCACTTTTTTTTTTTCCAGTCAGTTTTCCAGTTTATTTCCACTTTTTCCATGTGGTGTGGGAGGAATGAGATGCTTCTGTATCCCAACAGTATCTAGAGGATAATCTTTCCTGCGGTGAAACGTGCTCGACTCAAGCAGACTAGGGTGGCCTGCCGTCTTAGGAATGCTGGGATAGCTTCAGATGATGTTTGTGTCTGTATAAAGGGTACCAGTTCTACAATAAAGATGGATCTTGCTCCTGTATGCTGTCTGTCTCCGCTCTAAAGTCCAGTCGCATTATTTCATCAGCTTTATAATTACACTATGAAATAACTCAACATAAGACCATTTACTCATATAAAATATGGGTAACGCTTCACAATAAGGTGCATTAGTTAGATATGAACTAAGAATGAACAATACTTCTACAGCATTTATTAATCATAGTTGATATTAATTTCTACATGTACTAATGCATTAGTAAAATCAAAGGTTGTGTTTGTTAACATTAGTTAATGCACTGTGAACTAACACGAATATCTGTTTTTATTAAGTAATGTAGATTAATAAATCGAGTTAGTTAATACGTTGAACTAATGAACCTTATTGTAAAGTGTTAATAAATCTTCTATACACATTTGAGTTCAATAGCAGTCAATGTTGCTGTTTAGTCTCTTTTATTCAGTTCAGATTTGATCTGATTGTGTATTAAATCGATAATGTGAACCATGTTTTAAACCCTTAATATTAATAGTCTTAAATGTTTTTCAACCAGGGTTTACCTCAAGATAACTTAAATAAGACCGCTTCACAATCAAATAAAACAATTTCACAAAAGTTCTTAACACACTTTTCCAATTCTAATGATAACAATCTACATTTTTTACTTAAAAAAGTTCTGGGTTCGAGTACCAGTACAGCGGTGGGTAAAGAAGAGACCTCAGTGCCTCAAAATATTAGATTCTGACAATGTCTTGGTTTTTTTGTTTTGTTTTTTGACAATGTCAAGCCGAACAAGTTAAAGCGGTGGTGTAGTACCATTTTCACAAGATGTAGAATAAGTCTCTGATGTCCCCAGAGTGTGTGTGTGAAGTTTCAGCTCAAAATACCCCACAGATATTTTTATATCGCATGTTAAAATCCTCACTTTATGAGGGTGAGCAAAAACACACTGTTTATGTGTCTGTCCCTTTACATGCAAATGAGCTGCTGCTCCCGGCACAGGGGGCGGAGCTTCAAGAGCTCGTGTCCTTTTATGTTCAAACCGGAGTCAGACAAAGATGGAGAGACTCAAGAAGAAGTGACACATGTAGAAGAACAGGACATTTCTGAATGGTTAGTTGATGAATTTATGTAGATTATGTGTAGTTATCTTCTAGTCATTGATTAGCATATTCTGTCATGATAATCTATAAATCGTGTTCAGGGGGCGGGGTTATGTAAATTCTAGGGTTGGTGATGTCACTAACCCGGGAGGAATGTCGTGTAGTTCCTACCAGCCGTTTGTTGTAGTCCTTAAAAAGCGATTTCTGTAAAAGCAAATATCTCCCTTTGCTCTGAACTTTGAGCGTTGTAACTTTGCAGATGTTGTTCATGTTCAAACACAACATTACACACTAACTACAGTTAGAAAAGTCAAATCATACTCAACCGCCCCTTTAAAGGACAAGTTCGGTATCTTACACTTAAAGCCCTGTTTACAGATCGTATCTGATGAAATAGAACGGTTAAGATTAAACTTTGGACAGATGCTGCTGTCGCGAGAATTTTAGGTTTATATCGCTTTCCCCCCTCACCCCCACAATGGTTGTCTATGTGCACTGGAAGGTTCCTTCCTAAAACACATTAAACTTTCGTTTACAACGACGTGAAACTCACCGAGTGGTCAGGGGTGTTCACTGATACGGTTCCAAAAAAAATCGCTGAAAAAGATGCTTTCCAACAGGTTTTATCGTAGTTTTTGTCCAACTCCATGACTTGTATTGAATGTGCTGTGTGAGGTGCGGTATTAATCCGCCGCTGGAGTGTCTATTATTCAAGCTCTCAACGGAAGAATCACGGGTGTGACACGTTTGGCAAAATAGGTCCACAAACGCGAAATAAACCTAAAATTCTCGCGACAGCAGCATGTGTCCAAATTTTAATCTTAACCGTTCTATTTCATCAGATACGATCTGTAAACAGGGCTTTAAGTGTAAGATACCGAACTTGTCCTTTAAGATGAAAAGACGTCATCGTCAGAGGACTCATCACGTGTCCAAGCGGAAACATCACTTTATCAATCCTCTTTCCAGAGACCTTTGCATTTATTTATTGAATTCTGAGTCCGAATAAAGGTTTTTACAAGACCAAAAAACAACAGCAAAGGCTCTGTTTACAGCTGGGTTTAAAGTCCCTGAAGTTTTATTCTTAAAAGCTCATCTTTGACACCAAAATTACATATTTAAACGTTTTTTCCTTGTAAAAAAAATCTTCGTGGCTTAAAATATCTTGAATGTAACTCGACACCCTTGCCTCATTTAGTACGCGCGGTTCTATGAATATGCAAATGAGCCCCGCCTCCACTCACTCACTCAGAGATCCACTGGTTGACGATCACACGTTGATCTGATTGGTTACAAGGTAGTTTGTGACGTCAGAAACACCAGCTTATGAATTTACACATGATTTGTCTTAATTAAAGCGTATTAAAAACACCACATAGACAACATTAAAAGCTGTATTTACACCACAGGAGGACTTTAACCTATATGATCAAATGTATAAAAAGTGTAAAAAGATAAATGGTATAGAGTTACAGTTGTAAATGTGTACAGTTTTTGGAAATGAGAAATGTGCACAAACAATGTTAAATTATAACATTATTTAATAAATGTGGTGATTTATAAACAATGTTTACTTTTTAAAATTTAGCCTTCAAATGTTTATATGTATTTACTATAATATAATTATTATTATCATAAACAAAAACTAATTTAATTAAATTAATATTTTTATTTACATAGCTAACAGAAAAATAGTTCCAACACTTTTTGTTATGGCGTGTTTTGTCATAGTTTCAACATATGTTTTAAATATGATGGATTTATTATAAATATGGTGATGATCTCTACGGTATGATATTTACCAGAATAACCATGTCATGTCAACAAATGGTAAAGTCAGTCAGCTGTTTATTATCATGTTAATTTTTGTGTCTTCACCCCAAATACCATACCGTACCTTTACATATTCTTCCGCGAACACGTCACGAATCAGACGAATTACCACGTGCATCTTAAAGCGTAACTAAACCCCCGGTCAGAGCCTGACTCCACCCACTGGCAATATTTGAAAAATACTGGAAAAGGGGGCGTGTCTCTCTGTAGGCAAGGGCGTGGTCAGCTGGTACCCTCTTACATCACAGGGTACCACAACTGCCAATAGGAAAATTCAACTGCAGTACCACCGTTCAACCTGAAGAGGGCAGCACTCGTACGTTTAAACACCATATATTGTAGAAATAAAACACTTTATACCCAAATGTTAAAAAAAAATGACTTGAATCAATGAACAGCATTAATAATAATAAAGCCCCAGTCTTACAGATCATTAACTAAAAAAAGTTGTTTTAGGGTTTAGCTTTAAAAAGCAGATGTTTATGAAAGTGCAGCAAGTTTTTATGTATCTAACGTTAGTGGTTTAGAGGAAAATAAAATCAGTGGCGCTTTTTACCCCGCTGTAGCTTACCCTACTTTTTAAACAAGTTTAAATATTAAAATAAATGTTTCATCGCCTAGATTAAATTATTTTATTACGGTTGATTCGGAGGTTGAGGTTTTGGGTTGACATCATTGTAGTCCTCAGGTCACAACACTTCAGTGACTTTGCTGAAAGTTTCTTTATAAATATCTCCTATATTACACAAGTCCTACTTTTTACTAATAATTTTAACACTTAATTCAAAACTTAAACCTATTATTTTTCATGATTTTCCATGATTTGTGAAATTATGTCAACTGGTCATTTTGTGCCAGGGGCAAGAACAAAAACAAAAAAAACAGTGAAATTTGTGTTTTTGTGATAAACTTCTTTTTTTGGGGGGGATAATCCAGCTTTTTTTTTTTTTTTTGCAATGATTTAAAATGCAATAATCTAGAAACAATGTGAATCAACAACTGAAGCAGCAAACATTATTACGAAACAAAACGTGTGTCACTGCAATACCTTTGACCATGACTGTAGTTCCCGTGGTCCACTGCGCGTGCTCGTGCATTAGTCACACTCACATCACACACACACACACATATACGTGCGCGCGCACGCTGATTCTCAGTCTCATTCAGGCCTTGTTGACGTTCGGTTTCATATCTTCATCGCTCTCACAGTCACGGTAAGAATGGCACAAATCAGCCATATTAACGTGTCCTGCTGTATTTTGATAGTGAAATGACGCAGTGAATGTATCTTTGTGTGAAATTATGAGTTTTTAAACCGGTTGACGTGATGAATACAGCGGTTGCTATGAGAGGCCTGTAGCCGCGCTGCTAACGTTAGCTTAGCATCACAAACAGCCTGTGCTTTATGATGCTGTGATGTTTTCTGATTCATACTCTGAATAATACGATATGTGACAGCGATAGTCTATATATTAAACATTTTGCGCTTTATATGTGTGTAGTAGAAGTCTGAGTGCGGATGAATGTGAGCTAACACAGCTAGCATGAGTCATTAGCTTCTGACTGACATTCCCATTCTTTAATAACCTGACTGTAATTGTGTTTTACTCATGCAGATGCCGACTATTAAACTGCAGAGCTCTGATGGGGAGATGTTTGAGGTGGATGTTGAAATCGCCAAGCAGTCTGTGACTATCAAAACCATGCTCGAAGGTAAGATGAGCTGAGATGTTGTGCCATAGGAAGCATGTTGTGATGTGTGTTATTGTGGATATGATTTATGAAGTGTGTTGTAATCTCTGCTCAGATCTGGGGATGGACGATGAAGGAGATGACGATCCGGTTCCTCTGCCCAATGTAAACGCAGCCATCCTGAAGAAGGTCAAACTTTTACATTGATATCATGTTTAATTGGTTTTTTCCGGCTTCCCCAAACGTGTCTAGATCATATTTTACCACACAGTAAGGTAACACTTAATTTTACAGTGTCCGTGTTACATATATTACATGCACTTACCATAGTAATAACAGTAAATTATGCATAATTACATGCAACTAACCCTATAGTAAGTACATGTTAATGAATATTACTCAGTACTTAAATATATAATTACACCGTAAAAACAATGACGCCTTTAAATAAAGTGTAACCCACAGTAATAGTAAATGACTCCATACATATGGAAATAATTTGCACTGGGGTCTGTTCCTCGTAGTGCCATCGGTGTGAATTAATATTCAATACTAATGCTGTGTGTATATAAATAGGGCTGCGCAATTTGTCACTTTATAAATCAATAATAATGATTATCATCTAAATACAATTTACTAAATAAAAAAACTGAAATGTAACTATAGTAATATTTCACTGTAAAATAAAATATTTAAGAAAAATATATCTTACACTACTACTGTAAAATTTAAATTCCAATATTTATAGCTGTCTATAATATTATATTTATAGATCATTTAAGAATGTTAAACTGTTAAACGCAGCTAGCCCTTAAAGTTAGTTCACCAGAAATGGCGGCTCACCCTCGTTACAAACCCGTGTAATTTTCATTCATCTTCTAAACACAAATTAACATATTTTTAATGAAATTTTGAGATATCTGTCCCACTTTGACGCTTCAAAAAGTTCATAAATGGATCATAAAAGTAATCCATATGAATCAAGCTAATTTTCAGAAGAGATCAGGGGTCTCATTTATAAAGCGTGCGTACGCACAAAACGGGGCTGAAAACGTACGTACGCCAGTTCCCACGCAAAGGTTGTGATCTATAAAAAACAAACTTGACGGGAGAATGTGCGCACCTTTAAGCAAACTTTGAGCCGTGCGTACGCACATTCTGGAGACAAAGGGAATTGGCGACGCCGATGGTGAGCTGGAGTTAAATGTCTTTTTGGTCACTTTTAGACGGAAAATCTAAATCAAATTACACATACAGAAAGATAATTCAAATATAATTTCACTCACCAAGCCTATCACTTGAAGCAAATATCCACACACACCTTAAATGTCCGCGCCAGCGCTCGCGTTGGGCCGTTCAGTGAAACTGACGCATATCTAACGGCAGATGAAGTAAAACTTCATTATGAGTCCTAATCATAAATACAGTGCATGTTCACGATAACAGTTTACATAAAATAATGATTTAAACTGTTTTACTTCTGATATAGACATTTAGATTAAATATGCCTTTCTCATTAATGGAGTTAAACTAGCTACATGAAATTTACTGAAAAGTTAATATATATATAAATACCCTATAAATATTAGTTGTGGATTCAATGCTTTTGAACACTTTTCCTCTGGCATGCTGTGTTTCAATGTTTTAACTACAGAGATAATTGCTTATCATGATAATAGCAGATTGTGCAAATATAATGCACAACAAGGTCGATCAGTTTCCATTACAATTATAAATCAATTAAAAATACTATTTGGTCAGTGGAAAAGATTGAGAAAAACTTTCTCTGAAATGCAGTTTACACTATTTTATGATTTATTCAAAAGCAAGGCAAGGATAGGCTACTAAATGGTTTTTATTAATGTAATGTGACGGCACATCCGTATTTCATATTTTCCTCATGTCTTGTACCGTTAAACATGTTATCACGTGGATGAATAATCATATGCAAATGATATGTAGATGAGGATATAGTAAAACGAGGCGTTGTAAGCTCATATATGGTTATTTCGGGGAGGAGACGCATGTGCGCACAATCTTCCGCTGAGTGGGATTTATAAAGTGAATCCTGCGCAGGTTCTGGCGTACGCACACTTTTATAAGTCTGAATAGTTTTTTGCGTACGCCATTTTTGGCTTTCGGGCGCACGCACACTTTTAGTGCGGATCCTACACAGTTTTATAAATGAGGCCCCAGATCACTTTATATTATGAACAGATTTAATTTCAGATTTTGGGTCAATTGGGTCACAATTCACTGACAGTGTAAACGAGGCCTTGCATGGCTAGTGATGGGCCGTTCGGATCAGTCACTGACTCTCTCGTTCATCAGAGTGAACGAATCTTTATTCGAGTTATTTCGTTCATTTCACTGGCTTTAAATGTTGTGCTTTTAACAGCCAAATTCCCCGAACACATCCATCTACACAATCTTGATCATATCCTGAATTAAGATATTATAATACAGGGAACATAAATATTTACCGGTACTTTGCCATCCGAGTCTTTGGTTCGTTTGTCACGGGATTGACATCATGAATCATCAGTTTTGCATTGACATTATTTTCATGCCCACTGTGACTGGAATTTGTCTCATTGCTCATCCTCTGTTATTAGGCTTCCTTTTGCACAGTATTAGAAGTGTATAATAGATTGTGTGTGTGTGTGTGTTAAGAGCTCAAAAAACATAAATGTAATTAGTGATGCACTGAAATTTTAATTCTGGGCTAAAACCAAATCTTCTGGACGCACTTTGGCCGAAAACCAAACTGACTTTTGTGGAATACTCGTATATGTCTTATTTTAAAGTGCTGTGATGGCCAGTGAGTGAGCGTGGTGTGTGTTTGCTGTATTCACAGGTGATCCAGTGGTGCACCCACCATAAAGATGACCCTCCTCCACCCGAAGACGACGAGAATAAAGAGAAGAGAACGGACGACATTCCCGTGTGGGACCAGGAGTTCCTCAAAGTAGACCAGGGCACGCTCTTCGAACTCATTCTGGTCTGTAAAACTCACTCTGACTACATGCAGCCTTACACCGTGTCCTCACTACACGCGACGCGCGATAAAATGCGTCTTTTCCATGTTAATCAGAGCTGTTGTCCTAACCAGCCGCGACGGCGACACGCGACTATTTTATAAACGCTTTCTATTTTTCTGCGACGTCGCGCTGGATGATCTCCAGCAATGATAATCTCAGGCACGTGAGACTCCGCCCACACGCTGTTCTGATTGGCTGTGTACTCGCCGTGAAACTCCGCCCACACGCTGTTCTGATTGGCTGTGCACTCGCCACGAGACCCCGCCCACACGCTGTTCTGATTTGCTGTGCACTCGTTACGAGACCCCGCCCACACGCTGTTCTGATTGGCTGTGCACTCGCCACGAGACCCCGCCCACACGCTGTTCTGATTTGCTGTGCACTCGCCACGAGACCCCGCCCACACGCTGTTCTAATTGGCTGTGCATTATTTGTCGCTGGATCTTATCGCGTCGGGTTAGGACACGGAGTAAGGGATTTTAGGACAGCTTCAGTGCGTGAAATTATATACTATATTCAGTGCAATCCATTTTTGCACTGCAGAAGTGGCGCAGAAGCAGCATTCAAATGTTTTTACTCTGCAATTACAATTACATAATGCTATGGGTGTTAAAATATTGTGAATATTGAAATTACTTTTAATCGCCAGTAGGTGGCAGCAAGTCACTCATAATGAGCGAGTCATTTAGCTACAGTAATGCGGATACATTTGAAAACGCCTCTTTTAATATGTGAGATATGTGACCCTGGACCACAAAACCAGTTACATGGGTAAATTTTTTTAAATTGAGACGTAAACATCACATGAAAGCTGAGTAAATAATCTCTCCATTGATGTGTGGTTTGTTAGGATAGGACAATATTTGGTCGAGACACAACTATTGAAAATCTGGAATCTGAGGAGCAAAAAAATGTAAACATTGAGAAAATCTCCTTTAAAGTTGTGCATTTATGTTCACGATTGTGCTGCATTCACTCACAAAAATACATGTTTTATATATTTACGGTAGGACATTTACTAAATATCTTCATGGAACATGATCTTAATATCCTCATGATTTTTGGCTTAAAAGAAAAATGGATAATTGTGACCCATACGATGTATAGTTGCTATTGCCACAGATATACCCGTGCGGCTCTGTGCGGCACTACACCGTGCAACTGGTGTAGTGATCAGGGTCACACATATGAAAATGATGTTGCTTGTTTAGTCATGTGATGCATGTTGTACCGATAGATATGTTTATATCAGTAAACCAGTGTCTAAGATGTAACTGGCATGGATCCTTCATGCAAATGTGTGTGAGATTTGAGCAGCATTGCGTTTGCTGGCCACAAGATGGCCGCCTCTTCATTTGCTCAAAGTCCATTTGCTCACTTTCATCTCTTGTCTTTTGTTTAGGCTGCAAATTACTTGGACATCAAAGGTTTGCTAGATGTGACCTGCAAGACGGTCGCCAACATGATCAAAGGCAAAACCCCCGAGGAGATCAGAAAGACGTTCAATATCAAAAATGATTTCACAGAGGAAGAGGAAGCCCAGGTAAAAACAAGAGCTCGTTTTATCCCATCTCTTGCGCGGTAATGCGCCGGCGCTCACCAGAGTGTGTGTGTGTGTGTTGCAGGTACGCAAGGAGAACCAGTGGTGTGAAGAGAAGTGAAGATCCTGACACACTTTAACACTATGGATTGGTCCAAAAAAAAAAAAAACGTAAAAAAGTAATTAAAAAAATTGCACTGCGCTGTTCATATTTAACAAATAAACAGTCGAATCCCGTGTGTTTTGCTAGCATGTGTGGTGTAAAGCTTTTTTGTTAAACCACCATTTCCTTTTCTCATTTTCTCACTGGAACTAGTAACTCGTGTAGAGAAAACACTCCCGTCGCCACAGGTTTTAATTTCTAACTGAGCTCGTCGCCAACCGGCTGATTATTTTTTTTTCTTCTTTTTTTTTGAATATATGAGCAGCATTTTATAAGCGGCCTGAGGTGTGCTGACGAGAGGTCAGTGTTGGAAAGATGTATAAAACACAGTGTTGTGAACTGGAAGTACTTGTGTCTGCTTTCACTTGGTTTTCTTTGCTTCATTGTATAGGACTGAAAGTCACAGTTCTGCTCGTCAACGGCAGGCAATTAGGATTATAAATCTTTTAATTCCAAAAAATAAAACGATTATTGTGGGATTTGTCCGTTCTTTCTGCAATATTTCTGCATCTTGAGACTGTTTTTGCCAGATAGTCAGCTTTATATGTAGCTTTCTTCGTCACCCATGCGGTGGTGTAATGCTCTCTTCACAAGATGTAAAATAAGTCTCTGATGTCCCCAGAGTGTGTGTGTGAAGATTTAGCTCAAAATACCCCACAGATATTTTTATATATCATGTTAAAGGATTAGCTCACTTTTAAAAAAAGCTTTTGCTGATAATTTACTCACCCCGATGTCATCCAAGATGTCCATGTCTCTCTTTCTTCAGTGGAAAAGAAATGAAGGTTTTTGATGAACACATTTCTCCATATAATGGACGTCAATGGGCCCCAAACGGGTCAAGGTCCAGATGACAGTGTCAGCGCCGCTTACTTTTCACAGAAGCGTGACCTTTTCAGCGTAACTGCGTATTACGGGACGTCACGAACGCGCATCACAGAACAGAGCAAGGCGAGCGTTTGTGCTTATAAAACTTAAACTTGTTTATTTATTTGTGAAATGACGATGGTTTGGCTAGATAAGACCCGTATTCATCGTCTGGTGTCGTTTAAAGCCCGTTGAAGCGGCGCTGACACTGTCATCTGGACCTTGACCCGTTTGGGGCCCATTGACGTCCATTATATGGAGAAATGTGTTCATCAAACACCTTCATTTCTTTTCCACTGAAGAAACAAAGACATGGACATCTTGATGACATCGGGGTGAGCAAATTATCAGCAAAAGTTTTTTAAAAAGTGAACTAATCCTTTAAAATTGTCACTTTTTGAGGATGAGCAAAAACACATAGTTTTGTGTCTGTCCCTTTAAATGCAAATGAGCTCCTGCTCCCGGCACAGGGGGCGGAGCTTCAAGAGCTCGTTCATTACCTCACACACACACATGCTGAACATGATAATCTATAGACCCTTTTACAAGCCCACGTGATCAAATAGTTGCGCGCGCATTTTGGCAACGGAAGTGGTGTTGTTCCCCACTGGCTCTAACGTGTTAGCAACTCCAAAAGTTTATCAAAACGGTTTCCCAGCATCAAAATGTCTGGTTGTTGCGTTTACGGTTGCACTAATCAATATTCCACCAAGGGGCTTAAGTTTTATAAGATTCCGACAGGATCACGGCCGTTTCAGAAGAACCGGCAGCGCCTGTGGCTGCAGGCGATTAAACGTGTGGATTGGAGCGAGGACATAATAAAAAATGCTCGCGTCTGCAGCGCCCACTTGACACTGCTGATTCTCGCCATACTTCCGTTGCCAATATGCGCGCGCATACGTTGCTACGTCATCATTGTGTACAAACAGTAAAAGGGTCTATAAATCGTGTTCAGGGGGCGGGGTTTATGCAAATTCTAGGGCTAGTAACGTCACTTACCCGGGAGGAATGTCGTGTAGTTCCTACCAGCCGTTTGTTGTAGTCCTTTTCTCTAAAAGCAAATATCTCCCTTTGCTCTGAACTTTGAGCGTTGTAACTTTGCAGATGTTGTTTATGTTCAAACACAACATTACACACTAACTACAGTTAGAAAACACAACATTACACACTAACTACAGTTAGAAAACACAACATTACACACTAACTACAGTTAGACAACACAACATTACACACTAACTACAGTTAGAAAACACAACATTACACACTAACTACAGTTAGACAACACAACATTACACACTAACTACAGTTAGAAAACACAACATTACACACTAACTACAGTTAGACAACACAACATTACACACTAACTACAGTTAGAAAACACAACATTACATACTAACTACAGTTAGAAAACACAACATTACACACTAACTACAGTTAGAAAACACAACATTACACACTAACTACAGTTAGAAAACACAACATTACACACTAACTACAGTTAGAAAACACAACATTACACACTAACTACAGTTAGAAAACACAACATTACACACTAACTACAGTTAGAAAACACAACATTACACACTAACTAACTACAGTTAGACAACACAACATTACACACTAACTACAGTTAGAAAACACAACATTACACACTAACTACAGTTAGAAAACACAACATTACACACTAACTACAGTTAGAAAACACAACATTACACACTAACTACAGTTAGAAAACACAACATTACACACTAACTAACTACAGTTAGACAACACAACATTACACACACTAACTACAGTTAGAAAACACAACATTACACACTAACTAACTACAGTTAGAAAAAACAACATTACACACTAACTACAGTTAGAAAACACAACATTACACACTAACTACAGTTAGAAAACACAACATTACACACTAACTACAGTTAGAAAACACAACATTACACACTAACTACAGTTAGAAAACACAACATTACACACTAACTACAGTTAGAAAACACAACATTACACACTAACTACAGTTAGAAAACACAACATTACACACTAACTACAGTTAGAAAACACAACATTACACACTAACTACAGTTAGAAAACACAACATTACACACTAACTAACTACAGTTAGACAACACAACATTACACACTAACTACAGTTAGAAAACACAACATTACACACTAACTACAGTTAGAAAACACAACATTACACACTAACTACAGTTAGAAAACACAACATTACACACTAACTACAGTTAGAAAACACAACATTACACACTAACTAACTACAGTTAGACAACACAACATTACACACACTAACTACAGTTAGAAAACACAACATTACACACTAACTAACTACAGTTAGAAAAAACAACATTACACACTAACTACAGTTAGAAAACACAACATTACACACTAACTACAGTTAGAAAACACAACATTACACACTAACTACAGTTAGAAAACACAACATTACACACTAACTACAGTTAGAAAACACAACATTACACACTAACTACAGTTAGAAAACACAACATTACACACTAACTAACTACAGTTAGAAAACACAACATTACACACTAGCTACAGTTAGACAACACAACATTACACACTAACTACAGTTAGAAAACACAACATTACACACTAACTACAGTTAGAAAAAACAACATTACACACTAACTACAGTTAGAAAACACAACATTACACACTCACTACAGTTAGAAAACACAACATTACACACTAACTACAGTTAGACAACACAACATTACACACTAACTACAGTTAGAAAACACAACATTACACACCAACTACAGTTAGAAAACACAACATTACACACTAACTACAGTTAGAAAACACAACATTACACACTAACTACAGTTAGAAAACACAACATTACACACTAACTACAGTTAGACAACACAACATTACACACTAACTAACTACAGTTAGAAAACACAACATTACACACTAACTACAGTTAGAAAACACAACATTACACACTAACTACAGTTAGAAAACACAACATTACACACTAACTACAGTTAGAAAACACAACATTACACACTAACTACAGTTAGAAAACACAACATTACACACTAACTACAGTTAGACAACACATCATTACACACTCACTACAGTTAGAAAACACAACATTACACACTAACTACAGTTAGAAAACACAACATTACACACTAACTACAGTTAGAAAACACAACATTACACACTAACTACAGTTAGAAAACACAACATTACACACTAACTACAGTTAGACAACACAACATTACACACTAACTACAGTTAGAAAACACAACATTACACACTAACTACAGTTAGACAACACTACATTACACACTAACTACAGTTAGAAAAGTCAAATCATAATCAACCGCCTGTTTAATGGTCTGTATGTGGAGTTCAGAAACCCGTGTTATTAGTGACACCGGTGGCTGTTCAGTGAAACTGCAGCAGACGCTTTACTGCTCGTGAACGCATAACACAACAGACTGAGCGAGAGTCAAGGACCCGATAGACTCACGCAGAAGATCTTCGTTATGAAGTAAAAAGTTAGAAACACGTTTGCAGCGATATACCGCTAACGAGCGTCCGCTAAGACCGTCTCATATGTAAATGAGCTGCGCTTTCCTCTCAATAACACAATAAACACTGAGTTCAGACAGCATCTGATCAGTGATGTGGATATGTTTGCATCATGTCTACAGATGCTATTAAAATTACACTGTTATGATTATAAAGTATATCTGAGACTATAGAGTAGATCTGCCTCTGTGAGACTATAGTTTGAACAAATATAGTCCAGGTCCAGAACGGCTCTTATCCTGGACATTGTATAAGCGTTAGTTTCATGTGAATGAGAGAGAGGTTCTCTGCAGCGCACGTAAACCCCACACGAGTCCTTCACACAAGATCATGTGACCGACCCGACCCGAGTCCTTACAGGCTTTCAGAGACAACCTGAGAAGTCAGGGAAGATCTCGGTTTTGTGGTTCGTTACGAGCGGTTTACACATTGGTAATGCAATAGCAATGAGAAATCTTACGTATAGCCCCTTTAACTGCATTTCTAACATCCGCTGTGTGACGGCTCTATAAAGCACTCGTTCACTCGTCTCCATTATAAGTGTGTGACTCCAGATCAGGAACCTGTTCATTCCCAGATTACACTCTTTATATCCCTTATACTGCCCACAGCCATTACATATTTAAAACAGTATTATCCTAAACTAAACCTAAACTAATCCTGACAAACTATATATCATAGTTTACATATTTGGTGATTTTCTAAATAGATTACAGAGGAGCCGTAATTTATCAATTTGCAACAAGAATATGTTCATCCTCCTACGGCGAGTTCAGACCTTTATTCTGAAATAGTGATGAACATGAAAAATCATGAAGGAATGGTAGAAACCTCAGTTTGTTTTCATGCCAAGTGTTCAAAAGATAGCATCTGTTCAATTCTTTTAGAAAAAAAGCTCTGAAAATGTTTTGAATATAAAGAAAACAATAATAGATTCAGCATTAGTGATGTGTCAGCGAGCTATAATGCACATACGTGATCTTTTGTGTTTCTTAGAGGTTGAGTTCATTTCAAAATCTGCCAAACTTCCAACACTACTTCTGAATAGGATGTCTACTTCATAAATTGTATGAAAATTGTAAAAATAATGGTTCAGACTCAAACAACATATGGAGATGGAGGCGCCCTTATATGGGCAGTGATGTCCACTAGTGGAGAAGTGTGGTACTGCGCACAAACTACATCTCACTGAACGCTCATTTGATTAGATTTTTTTTTGTTGCATTTTTAGAGTCCACCAGGTTTTGAAAATATATATTTTATATAAAATATAAATAATTAAATGTTTAACATTGAACATTTTCATAAACTCAAACTTCTATAACTTTTTTTCTGTTTAACTTTCTTAATTTATTTCACTTCTACAAAAATCTGCCAAATATCTTCTTTAAAACAAGACCAATCTGACATCTATATTCCAAAGCATTCTTGAATTACAACCATTTAAGTTCAAAATGTGCATTTTCATGTCTAATAAAAAAAAGGGGGTGCCGCTTAAGGGGTTAAGAATTTAATTTTCACTAGTTTTTGAAATAAGTAATTCGTTTGTCTCTATTTACAATGTTTATTTCTGATTTATTCATGAATGTGATTGTTACTAGTAGTAAAGTTTTTACTAAAGATTTTAGATATCTGAATTATTCTCCTAATTACTATTAATATCACAAATACATTTTCAGAAGTAACATTTCAACTAGTGACAATTGAGTTCTTGATTTCAGGAATTTATATTTATTACTAGTACAGAATTGACTTTTCTTCTTCTTGATATCAACAATTGAATTTGAATGGCAGCAAATGGTGAAAATACAATTATAGATAATAAAAAAAAAAGATTTTTACTTGTGGAAATCTAATTCCTGACAGGAGCTAGCATTTTACAGTCTATGATTTTAACAAGTGAAATCGAATTGTTGATATCAAGAACTCCATGGTAATGAATAAAAGTCGACACTTTTCTGATAGTCCGTGCTTCGTGTCTTCGAGTCAGTGGATAAAGTCACATTGAAGTGTTGAGTGTCAGGAACAATGAAACATCACCTTTAAACAGAGTTTCAAAATATTTTAATAAATCTAGAGAATGATTGTTACAGAAGCGAAAGTAAGAGAGTTGGCTCCCTCTGCTGGCATGATTGACACACACACACACACACACACACACACACACACACACACACACACACACACACACACACACACACAGGCGTCTGGATGTATGACAGGCGTAGCACACTACAGATCTACACAACAACTTAAAAATGGCACTTGCATGAATAAAAGTAAACAGCCCAAGAATGTTTTTTTTTTTTTTTTTTTTTTTTTTTATACATAAAAACATATAAAAGTTTAGTTATTTACGGACTTTCATATCTATAAAAGAATACGTTTTACAACACATTTACTTGATTGTAGAATTGAGAACTTTTCAGTGATGTGGAGACATGGCATTAAATGCTGGATTACCGGCAGTCGTGAGTCGCTTTCACACACCGCGGCGGAACCTCACGAGGAAATATTATACAGATCGCGGCACAAGATCAAACGAGGAATGAAGAAATTAATGTAATGTGAAGAAAATCGAGGCTTTAAGAGTTCAGTCTCTGGATTGAGACACTATCTTCAAGACAATTAAGCACATTCCCGCCAAATTCTCACGACTGTAATGCAAGTTAATTTCCGCTACTGTAGCCTAATTGTGAAAATAAAAAAATAAAAATTGTGAGAAAAAAAATCATATTTAACCCTCTGGTACTATTTTTAGGGGATTTTATGGTACTAACTTATATTTATGCAGTAGGTATAATTTATGTATTCACTTTTTGAGCATAGACCTGAAAATTTAATTTCCAACTTAAACTGTCATACATCTTAAGTTTGATCTCTTCTTAAAGACGACACTTGCCAGATTATTGCGGAAGTGAAAAGTTACAATTGTAATAGAAAAATTGAAAATTGTATTTTTCTGCATTTTTCATGAAATATATATTTTACAAAACACATTTTACTCTAAAACTGTGAGAAAATCAAACCCAGAAATGTAAGTGTGTGTGTGTGTGTGTGTGTGTTCGGCTGCAGTACCGGACGCTTCCACTAGAGCAAACTCGTCTGCCATTCATTTCCAATGCGCTCAAATGTGACGGTTTTTCAGGACCATTCAACCTTTTTGAATCATGTCCATATTTCATATTTTTCTTTTGTGTTCACACAGCAAGTGCCAAGATCTTTACCAAGTTTTTCAAGTGAATAAAAAGTACTATTTGTTGGTCAAAAATGACCGAACAGCACCAGAGGGTTAATATACATAATTTCATATATATTTGTCCGAACTACAGTAACACATTTGCATTATGGTCATGAAAACAATAATATGCTTAATTGTCAATGAAATATGAGAGAAAACATTCTTCATGAGGTTCAGCCACGAGAAAATCTAATGCCACGACTTCCTAAAAAGATGAATGAATGTATCCTAAATTTGTATTTAGGATATTTTGATATCACATAATCATTTTTTTTTTTTTTGAGGAGTGAGTCTCGAGATGGGTTATTGTGGCTGGCGTGTCGTGCTCTCTGTTTTAATTCTGCTGAAGTGGAGCGAGAGTCTGGGCGGGTGGGCGGAGCGTTTGCCACTCTGGGGGCGGGGCCTGCTGGCGGGGGAGGCGGGGCTTGGCAGGTGACTGACAGGTGAGGGGGAGGAGTCTATAGCACTTCCATCGGAAGAATGGGGGCTGGCGCAGCGTCCTCGCTGAAGATAGCGAATGCACTTCTTTTTCCTCCTAGGAACAGTCAAGAGAGTTATCTGTGAATAAAGCGTGGATGTGAAACGTCACAAATATGAACAATTACAGAAAATAAAAGCACACAAAAACACAGGTAACACTTTATTTTGAGGAGTCTTTGTTACGGAGTATATATATAATTACCATGTACTTACTATAGGGTTAGGGTAGGATTTTGGTTGCATGTAATTATGCATAACTTACTGTTATTACTACGGTACGTACATTAAACATATGTAACAAGGACACTGTCAAATAAAGTGTAACCAAAACAAACAGTTGTGCCAGAATATGAGCTTCTGTTAGCAAAGTCAGCATTAAAGTCACCTGACGATGTCGTAACACGCGCAAAACCAGCGTGCGTATCATACAGGAATTACGACTCTTCAGTAAGTTCACACATTAATGTATTCTAAATTTAGGAAACATTTTTGATCCAACTCGAACCTTAAAGTTAAACAGACCCAGACAGCAACAGAAGTGGCTCAACACGGCCGGATCTAACAGTCTTTAGATGAGTCAAATCAATCAAATTCAGAAAAAACACATTTAAATCCGCGAGGCAAGTTTTCCACTGCGTTCTCAAGCAGGAGCGATGCTAGTCCTGCTCAACACAGTCGAGTGCAGGATCTTCAGATGAGGAACAAGACGGATCATAAGATTTATCTGGACTATAATATGCAAATATCATGTGTAACTTTTTAAGGACAGTACTAAGAAAACAAATTTTTTCTTTGTGTTTGACAAATAAATCTCTCCATACTTCCCCAGTTGATTTAATTACAGTACATTAATACTATGGGCCCTATTTAAGCGATCTAAAACGCAAGTGTCAAAGCGCAAGTAACTCTGTGGGCGGATCCCGGCGCTGTTGCTATTTTCCCGGCGGGATAAACGACTCTTGCGCCCGACGAAAATCTAACATGTGTTGGTCTGAAGTCGCTTCATTACTCATAGCTGTGGTTTGGGCGTAACGTGAAATAAACCAATCAGAGCGTCCTCTCACATTCCCTTTAAGAGCCGCGCGCTTGTTCCACGGCGGATTGCTATTATAACGGCGGATTGCTATTATAACGGCGGATTGCTATTATAACGGCGGATTGCTATTATAACGGCGGATTGCTATTATAACGGCGGATTGCTATTATAACGGCGGATTGCTATTATAACGGCGGATCGCTATTATAACGGCGGATTGCTATTATAACGGCGGATTGCTATTATAACGGCGGATTGCTATTATAACGGCGGATTGCTATTATAACGGCGGATCGCTATTATAACGGCGGATTGCTATTATAACGGCGGATCGCTATTATAACGGCGGATTGCTATTATAACGGCGGATCGCTATTATAACGGCGGATCGCTATTATAACGGCGGATCGCTATTATAACGGCGGATCGCTATTATAACGGCGGATCGCTATTATAACGGCGGATCGCTATTATAACGGCGGATCGCTATTATAACGGCGGATCGCTATTATAACGGCGGATCGCTATTATAACGGCGGATTGCTATTATAACGGTGGATTGCTATTATAACGGTGGATTGCTATTATAACGGCGGATTGCTATTATAACGGCGGATTGCTATTATAACGGCGGATCGCTATTATAACGGCGGATCGCTATTATAACGGCGGATTGCTATTATAACGGCGGATTGCTATTATAACGGCGGATTGCTATTATAACGGCGGATTGCTATTATAACGGCGGATTGCTATTATAACGGCGGATCGCTATTATAACGGCGGATCGCTATTATAACGGCGGATTGCTATTATAACGCCGGATCGCTATTATAACGGCGGATTGCTATTATAACGGCGGATTGCTATTATAACGGTGGATTGCTATTATAACGGCGGATCGCTATTATAACGGCGGATCGCTATTATAACGGCGGATCGCTATTATAACGGCGGATCGCTATTATAACGGCGGATCGCTATTATAACGGCGGATCGCTATTATAACGGCGGATTGCTATTATAACGGCGGATTGCTATTATAACGGCGGATCGCTATTATAACGGCGGATCGCTATTATAACGGCGGATTGCTATTATAGCGGCGGATCGCTATTATAACGGCGGATCGCTATTATAACGGCGGGTTTGCCGGCGCACGCCAGGAGCGGTTCACAGCCGAGGAGACCGACGTTCTCGTCAGGGCCGTAAAACACAGAGAAGTGACATTGTATGAGGATGATGGAGAAACACACACATTAGCTGCGGTTAAACAGGCGTATAATAATTTGGGTAAATGTGTAATCTAGATTTATGCCTATTTTTCCACATCTTCACGGACACAACAATGATTTCCCTCGTGTGTTAATATTTTTACTTGTAATAATGTATGATTTGCAAAAATGAAAACTGCTGCGTCTGTTTAGATTAGAGAATCAAAGTGTGTGTGTTGTTCACACGCTACATTATGGCCAAGCACGCGCCCTTAAAATAGCATATGACTAACGCGCGGCGCCGCTGTCTTTAGACGAGGTTTCTCCTGGTCAGTGGAGGAGTTGTTTTCTGAAACTGCAGAATATCACCAGGGAACGTTTGCGCCGGAACACACTCCTCTTTACACTGAACCGCCCCCGCGAGCGCAAGTTCATTCCCTAATTTACCGACGTGCGTCTGTGGAGGGAAGAGTCTGCTGTGCGCGGGTGCAGAATAGGAATGACACATGCGTCGTGTACAAAGTCAATTGCGCTGGGTGCAAGATAGTATATATTGTATTAAATATGCTAATCAGGCATTATCTAATTAAATATAAACTGATTTGCAAAACAGAAATCTGCTCATTGGATGATGCCAGTTTCAAAATTCTTGTTTCATTTTGTTGACATATTTAGAATGAGAGGGAAAAATACATTTTCACTACATGTGTTCAGGATATATATTGTTCTATAAGTCAGGCGAATGATATTTGAATATAGATTTGAATAACACTGTAAAGTTTGGTGTGTGAGAAGCTGCTGAAGTGGAGATCTCTAATCTTTAAAGATATATATTGTAAGTGAAATCTACAGTCACAAATGGACAAAAGTGCAATAAAATAAACACTTTAATGTGTACTGTGGATTTTTCTCTCCACGCGTCTGAAAGAAGACTAAATGCATGGAAGTGAGTGAAAAAACAATGTTTTTGTCCATAGTGTAAAAAACGATAGACTTCCACGCACTGAAGGAATAGTTCACCCTAACCGCAGTGGTCTTCACCCGCGCTCATGCATGATACAACAACAGGACTGTACAGTTCGAGTGGAAGTAGAAAGTGTTATCAGGTATTGTCTGTAAACCGCAGCGCTGCCAAACCACAGTGCCAACCCGTCAGGAGAGCCTGGAGATCAGATCCACCGCAGCTTCAGACACAAGTCAAGTCTCACACACTCTCGCCCGCATCAAAGTGTCCCTGACAGGAGCTAGCAGCGCTCGGCCACCGCAGGAAACTCTGAGCTTAAGATGTGTAGCTGGAGCTCACGCCGACCACAGATAGCAGCCGGTTTACTGAAGCACTTCAGCAGACGAAAAGCGTTCGGGATGTCCACAGACAGCACTCGTGTTGCGTCATTCTGCACCTCTAGCATTGTTATTTGTGTTACGTTGCAGGTTTGAGCTTCTCAAGAACCAATGAGGTCCATTCTCGTGTTACGCATCACGTTTGAGCTTCTCAAGAACCAATGAGGTCCATTCTCGTGTTACGCATCACGTTTGAGCTTCTCAAGAACCAATGAGGTCCATTCTCGTGTTACGCATCACGTTTGAGCTTCTCAAGAACCAATGAGGTCCATTCTCGTGTTACGCATCACGTTTGAGCTTCTCAAGAACCAATGAGGTCCATTCGTGTTACGCAGCACGTTTGAGCTTCTCAAGAACCAATGAGGTTCAGTCTCATGTAACGCAGCACGTTTGAGCTTCTCAAGAACCAATGAGGTCCATTCGTGTTACGCAGCACGTTTGAGCTTCTCAAGAACCAATGAGGTCCATTCTCGTGTTACGCAGCACGTTTGAGCTTCTCAAGAACCAATGAGGTCCATTCTCGTGTTACGCAGCACGTTTGAGCTTCTCAAGAACCAATGAGATTCATCCTCGTGTTACGCAGCACGTTTGAGCTTCTCAAGAACCAATAAGATTCATTCTCGTGTTACGCAGCACGTTTGAGCTTCTCAAGAACCAATAAGGTTCATTCTCGTGTTACGCAGCACGTTTGAGCTTCTCAAGAACCAATGAGGTTCATCCTCGTGTTACGAAGCACGTTTGAGCTTCTCAAGAACCAATAAGATTCATTCTCGTGTTACGCAGCACGTTTGAGCTTCTCAAGAACCAATGAGGTTCATCCTCGTGTTACGCAGCACGTTTGAGCTTCTCAAGAACCAATGAGGTCCATTCTCGTGTTACGCAGCACGTTTGAGCTTCTCAAGAACCAATGAGATTCATCCTCGTGTTACGCAGCACGTTTGAGCTTCTCAAGAACCAATAAGATTCATTCTCGTGTTACGCAGCACGTTTGAGCTTCTCAAGAACCAATGAGGTTCATCCTCGTGTTACGCAGCACGTTTGAGCTTCTCAAGAACCAATAAGGTTCATTCTCGTGTTACGCAGCACGTTTGAGCTTCTCAAGAACCAATAAGATTCATTCTCGTGTTACGCAGCACGTTTGAGCTTCTCAAGAACCAATAAGGTTCATTCTCGTGTTACGAAGCATGTTTGAGTTTCTAAAGAACCAATGAGGTTCATCCTCGTGTTACGCAACACGTTTGAGCTTCTTAAGAACCAATGAAGTTCATCCTCGTGTTACGCAGCACGTTTGAGCTTCTCAAGAACCAATGAGGTTCATCCTCGTGTTACGAAGCATGTTTGAGCTTCTCAAGAACCAATGAGGTTCATTCTCGTGTTACGCAGCATGTTTGAGCTTCTCAAGAACCAATGAGATTCATTCTCGTGTAACGCAGCACGTTTGAGCTTCTCAAGAACCAATGAGGTTCATCCTCGTGTTACGAAGCACGTTTGAGCTTCTCAAGAACCAATGAGGTTCATCCTCGTGTTACGCAGCACGTTTAAACTTCTCAAGAACCAATGAGGTTCATCCTCGTGTTACGCAGCACGTTTGAGCTTCTCAAGAACCAATGAGATTCATTCTCGTGTAACGCAGCACGTTTGAGCTTCTCAAGAACCAATGAGGTTCATCCTCGTGTTAGGAAGCACGTTTGAGCTTCTCAAGAACCAATGAGGTTCATCCTCGTGTTACGCAGCACGTTTGAGCTTCTCAAGAACCAATGAGGTTCATCCTCGTGTTACGCAGCACGTTTAAACTTCTCAAGAACCAATGAGGTCCATACTCATGTTACGCAACACGTTTGAGCTTCTCAAGAACCAATGAGATTCATCCTCGTGTAACGCAGCACGTTTGAGCTTCTCAAGAACCAATGAGGTTCATCCTCGTGTTACGCAGCACGTTTGAGCTTCTCAAGAACCAATGAGGTTCATCCTCATGTTACGCAGCACATTTGAGCTTCTCAAGAACCAATGAGGTTAATTCTTGTGTTACGCAGCACGTTTGAGCTTCTCAAGAACCAATGAGGTCCATTCTCATGTTACGCAACACGTTTGAGCTTCTCAAGAACCAATGAGGTCCATTCTCGTGGTACGCAGCACGTTTGAGCTTCTCAAGAACCAATGAGGTTCATCCTCGTGTTACGCAGCACGTTTGAGCTTCTCAAGAACCAATGAGGTTCATCCTCGTGTTACGCAGCACGTTTGAGCTTCTCAAGAACCAATGAGGTTCATCCTCGTGTTACGAAGCACGTTTGAGCTTCTCAAGAACCAATGAGGTTCATTCTCGTGTTACGCAGCACGTTTGAGCTTCTCAAGAACCAATGAGGTTCATCCTCGTGTTACGCAGCACGTTTAAACTTCTCAAGAACCAATGAGGTCCATACTCATGTTACGCAACACGTTTGAGCTTCTCAAGAACCAATGAGATTCATTCTCGTGTAACGCAGCACGTTTGAGCTTCTCAAGAACCAATGAGGTTCATCCTCGTGTAACGCAGCACGTTTGAGCTTCTCAAGAACCAATGAGGTTCATCCTCGTGTAACGCAGCACGTTTGAGCTTCTCAAGAACCAATGAGGTTCATCCTCGTGTTACGCAGCACGTTTGAGCTTCTCAAGAACCAATGAGGTTCATCCTCGTGTTACGAAACACGTTTGAGCTTCTCAAGAACCAATGAGGTTCATCCTCGTGTTACGCAGCACGTTTGAGCTTCTCAAGAACCAATGAGGTTCATCCTCGTGTTACGCAGCACGTTTAAACTTCTCAAGAACCAATGAGGTCCATTCTCGTGTTACGCAGCACGTTTAAACTTCTCAAGAACCAATGAGGTCCATACTCATGTTACGCAACACGTTTGAGCTTCTCAAGAACCAATGAGGTTCATCCTCGTGTTACGCAGCACGTTTGAGCTTCTCAAGAACCAATGAGGTTCATCCTCGTGTTACGAAGCACGTTTGAGCTTCTCAAGAACCAATGAGGTTCATCCTCGTGTAACGCAGCACGTTTGAGCTTCTCAAGAACCAATGAGGTTCATCCTCGTGTTACGCAGCACGTTTGAGCTTCTCAAGAACCAATGAGGTTCATCCTCGTGTTACGAAGCATGTTTGAGCTTCTCAAGAACCAATGAGGTTCATCCTCGTGTTACGCAGCACGTTTGAGCTTCTCAAGAACCAATGAGGTTAATTCTCGTGTTACGCAGCATGTTTGAGCTTCTCTAGAACCAATGAGGTTAATTCTTGTGTTACGCAGCACGTTTGAGCTTCTCAAGAACCAATGAGGTTAATTCTTGTGTTACGCAGCATGTTTGAGCTTCTCTAGAACCAATGAGGTTAATTCTTGTGTTACGCAGCACGTTTGAGCTTCTCAAGAACCAATGAAGTTCATCCTCATGTTACGCAACACGTTTGAGCTTCTCAAGAACCAATGAGGTCCATTCTCATGTTACGCAAAACGTTTGAGCTTCAGTGAGAACCAATGAGGTTCATCCTCGTGTTACGCATCACGTTTGAGCTTCTCAAGAACCAATGAAGTTCATCCTCGTGTTACGCAGCACGTTTGAGCTTCTCAAGAACCAATGAGGTCCATTCTCATGTTACGCAAAACGTTTGAGCTTCTCAAGAACCAATGAAGTTCATCCTCGTGTTACGCAGCACGTTTGAGCTTCTCAAGAACCAATGAGGTTCATCCTCGTGTTACGCAGCACGTTTGAGCTTCTCAAGAACCAATGAGATTCATCCTCATGTTACCCAGCACGTTTGAGCTTCTCAAGAACCAATGAGGTTCATCCTCGTGTTACGCAGCACGTTTGAGCTTCTCAAGAACCAATGAGGTTCATCCTCATGTTACGCAACACGTTTGAGCTTCTCAAGAACCAATGAGGTCCATTCTCATGTTACGCAAAACGTTTGAGCTTCTCAAGAACCAATGAGATTCATTCTCGTGTAACGCAGCACGTTTGAGCTTCTCAAGAACCAATGAAGTTCATCCTCATGTTACGCAACACGTTTGAGCTTCTCAAGAACCAATGAGATTCATTCTCGTGTAACGCAGCACGTTTGAGCTTCTCAAGAACCAATGAGGTTCATTCTCGTGTTCATTTTCGATTGACTTTTTGAACGATTAAAGGGTAACTAAACCCTAAAACAACTTTTTTTAGTTAATGATCTGTAAGACTGGGGCATTATTAATGCTGTTCATTGGTTCAAGTTAATGTTTTGACATTTGGGTATAAAGTGTTTTAATTCTACAATATATGGTGTAAAAACATCTGAGTGCTGCCCTCTTCAGGTTGAATGGTGGCTACTGCAGTTGAATTTTCCTATTGGATGTTGTGGGACTGTGGATGTGTTGTAAAGCACATGACTTTGTACATCTGCACTTTTACTCAGTCACTTTTTTGTTTTTGTATTACGTCCTCCACTGTTCACAAGTAATGACTGGTTGGTTCAAACAGGACTACGACTTAAAGCTTGCTGGACACAGCCGAAACAGAGAAGGTGTTTGTAGCGCATTGTTTCATTAAAGCAGAGCTGGGAACCGTCCTGCAGAGTTTCGCTCCTGAAGCGTACAGGATCAGGAGCTGAACTCTGCAGGACAGCGCCGTTAAAGAGCACTCATGTTAGTGACAGATTCATGCGGGACAGAGGACAGTAGTACACACCTGCAGGGGCCACACCAGTCCGTTTGTTGGTTGAGCCCAAAGCGAGCACGGCATTTCTTTGGCGAGCCGGGGTCTGAGCGAAAGGCAGCATGCGTGAGCACGGGGAAAGAGCCAGCGGCAGAGACAGAAGATTGAGTGAAGGAGATGAAGGGGAAAGAGGCCGCCAAGCCAGAGAGGTTAGCCATCCGCACACCAGGAGAAACAGAAAAGCAATCTCAATCAAGACAGTCAGAGCGCCCCTCATAAGCAAATAAATGGAGCTACATATCATATTATGTAGTCTGTGCATACTACCTACTACTGCATGTAAAACACAATATACTGCATATGTTGCTGATGATGTCAAAACGAAAGCAGCAAACGTGCCACGGCGTATTTAAAGGGATAGTTCACCCAAAAATGAAAATTAGCCCGTGATTTACTCACCATCAAGTCATCCTAGCTGTATATGACATTCTTCTTTCAGACGAACACAGAGTTATATAAAACATGTCCTGGCTCTTCCAAGCTTAATAATGGGAGTGAATAGCAGTTTCTGTTTTGAAGTCCATAAAAGTGCATCTGTCCATCATAAAAGTGCATCTGTCCATCATAAAAGTGCATCTATCCATCATAAAAGTGCATCTATTCATCATAAAAGTGCATCTATCCATCATAAAAGTCATCTATCCATGATAAAAGTGCATCTATCCATCAAAAAAGTGCATCTATCCATCATAAAAGTGCATCTATCCATCATAAAAGTGCATCTATCCATCATAAAAGTGCATCTATCCATCATAAAAGTGCATCTGCCCATCATAAAAGTGCATCTGTCCATCATAAAAGTGCATCTATCCATCACAAAAGTGCATCTATCCATCATAAAAGTGCATCTGCCCATCATAAAAGTGCATCTATCCATCATAAAAGTGCATCTGCCCATCATAAAAGTGCATCTGTCCATCATAAAAGTGCATCTGCCCATCATAAAAGTGCATCTGTCCATCATAAAAGTGCATCTATCCATCATAAAAGTGCATCTATCCATCATAAAAGTGCATCTATCCATCATAAAAGTGCATCTGCCCATCATAAAAGTGCATCTGTCCATCATAAAAGTGCATCTGTCCATCATAAAAGTTCATCTATCCATCATAAAAGTGCATCTGTCCATCATAAAAGTTCATCTATCCATCATAAAAGTGTATCTATCCATCATAAAAGTTCATCTATCCATCATAAAAGTGCATCTGTCCATCATAAAAGTGCATCTATCCATCATAAAAGTGCATCTGCCCATCATAAAAGTGCATCTATCCATCATAAAAGTGTATCTATCCATCATAAAAGTGCATCTGTCCATCATAAAAGTGCATCTGTCCATCATAAAAGTGGTATGAAAAAAATATTAATATTTAAAAAACCTTTATAAAGTAAAATAGCTAGCTTCCGGCCAAACGAACATACGGATTCCACTTAAATCGTAAATCATTGCGTACGGCAGTCTGTCGGAAGCTAGAACTTTACTTTGTAACGTGTTAACTGAAAATGTTTCTTACACAAACACACACGCGTCACTTCAGAAGGACTTTATTAACGTTGTATTTTAATATAACTCAGATTGTGTTCGTCTGAAAGAAGAATGTCATATACACCTAGGATGACTGGAGAGTAAATCATGGGCTAATATTAATTGTTGGGTGAACTATCCCTTTAAGCCCAGCGCATACTTCAGTTTTTAGTGTGTACGTGCAGTCAAAAGTAACGAAAGAGCGCTGTGTGAAGAGCTGTGGTTCGTTTAGATCTCTTTGGTTCGTATTTAGTTCGAACACCACCAGAGTTTATTTGGAAAACACTTCCTTTGGACAAACTAATTAGTGCATAAGCAAACAAACCTTTGTGCGTATGAACACTGCGGTTAGAAAACTCTGAAAAACGTGTTCTGTGTAGTTTAGTTTGGGCTTTTTTCGGTATCACCATGGTATCTCCTGAACTAATTTGGTTTACGATATAAATACCGTGATACGTGGATATGGTAATCATTCAGTACCATGGTACTGGTCCCCAAAACACCCATGTTCAATATATAGCTGCATTTATTAGCAATAATAATCCAAATAAAGGATCTTCTGCTGTTATATAGTGCATTAGTGTCCTGCGGGTTTATATGCGACTCATCCAGGAAGAATTTACAGTTTGAATGATTGTTTGTATTTTGATATTTTCTTATATACACTCTTAAAAACAACAAAAACCTTCTTTATGGAGTGCATAAAGCGGCGTTGGTTCTGGAAGTATTTTTTCCATTCGTTTCTCTTCACTAAAGTCTTCATTAAAGCGTTATAATTAATCCATGAAACAACCCGACCAGCCAAGAGGAGAATCGTAACATTACAAACGTTGATTTGAAGCAAAAAACTATTTGAAAATCAGACAAAAAAAAAAAAAAAAAGTACAAATCTGTGAACTTATCGGCTTCAATGAGGGAGCAGAATCAAATTAAAAACAACCCAGAAATATAAAACTACTTATTTAAAAAAATTGAATATATAAAAACAATACATTTTAAGCTTTTTGAAAAATATGCATATATATATAAAAGACTCGATTACATCACTCGCCGTGGGAGTGGGCGGAGTTTTGCTTGTTTCGCCTCTCTGATTGGTGGAATTGTTTGTACAGCATCATGGGTAATGTAGTTATCGTTACAAATATATTTCCCTATGGAGAAAAAGCATCCATGGAAGCTTTCCGGTGCACACACGGTTCTTTATAGTGGAAGAAGGATCTTTATATGTATTAATGTTCTTCACTGAAAGGTTTTTCTATGAAATCGATGCAAAAACCCTTTATATTTAAGAGTGTGTGTTTGATGTATGACTGTCATCTGTACAGAACTTGTGAAAACACACACACACACACACACACACACACACACACACACACACACACACACACACACACACACACACACGTACCTGAGCTGGAGTCATGTTGCTTGTCTCGTTTCCTTCGCTTCTTTTTGCCCTGTGGTCGTGAGAGATCAGAGAAGCACCGTGAACATCAGCATCACACACACATGTGTGTGTGTTAAATCATGCTAATTACACACTCCTGTTTCTGTGTGCCTGATCTCTGCAGACGCCTCTGCTGTGTGTGTGTTTGTGTGCGTGTGTGTGTGTGTGTGTGAGCGGGGACAGACACATCCGCACACCCGACAGCAGCTGCAGTTCATATCTCTGTGTGTGTATGTGTGTGTGTATGTGTGTGTGTGTGTGTGTGTGTGTGTGTGTGTGTGTGTGTGTGTGTGTGTATGTGTGTGTGTGTGTGTGTGTGTGTGTGTGTGTGTGTGTGTGTGTTTCCTGTTTACATGTAGGTGATGATTCTAAATGTAGGTGAAATTTCTGTTCACATGTCATGAGTGTCAATCTCTGAGAGAGAGAGATATTACTTCCTGAAAATATTCAAATATTGAATTCACCAATGAAAGAAGTCATGCTAAGGCTGAAATGGTTTCTTACTGGGAGTGTCTGATCTCTAGCGCCGGCCCGGGTCCCTCCTTCAACTTGAATCTATGGGAGCATTGGGCCGGGTTTTTTATTCAATATTTATTTAAATATTTTTATATTTATCAAATTATTTCAAAATAATATTGTTCAAATAAACATCGTCATCTCCCACATAAGCTGACATTAATTTCCATTCCAACAAAATTTAAAACTGCTGCTTAGTCCAGTTATCCAATCACAGTCACCTGAGTTTATTATTGCGCATCGAGGGATTTCTTCGTTAAATGTGTTTCCGTCGTCGTTTATGCATGTTTTCTTATCAGATCACATTTATCTGCCTGAATTGAGCACATTTTTACTATTTATTAAATTTTTTTTTTTTTTTTTTTTTAAACAAAAGTTTTGTTTTTCATTCTGCTAGGACCGACAGCCAATATTATACGCTGAAAAATTTCAGAAGTGACGTCAAAATGTTGACAACACACTCGAAGTTGCAATGATTGACAGTGATAACTACAGAAGCCCTGAACCGAACGTATTAAAAATAAAATATATACACATCACGAGAATAAAGTCGAAACATTACGAGAATACTCGAGAATAGTGTTGCAGTATTTCGAGAATAAAGTAAAAATATTTAGAGATTAAAGTCGTAATATTTTGAGAATAAAGTAAAATTTACGAGAATAAAGTCGAAACATTACGAGAATAAAGTCGAAACATTACGAGAATAATGTCGCATTATTTCGAGAATAAAGTCAAAATTACGAGAATAAAGTCGAAACATTACGAGAGTAAAGTCGCAGTATTTCGAGAATAAAGTTGAAACATTACGAGAATAAAGTTGAAACATTACGAGAATAAAGTTGAAACATTACGAGAGTAAAGTCGCAGTATTTCGAGAATAAAGTTGAAACATTACGAGAGTAAAGTCGCAGTATTTCGAGAATAAAGTTGAAACATTACGAGAGTAAAGTCGCAGTATTTCGAGAATAAAGTTGAAACATTACGAGAGTAAAGTCGCAGTATTTCGAGAATAAAGTAGAAATATTTCGAGAATAAAGTCGTAATATTTTGAGAATAAAGTAAAAATTACGAGAATAAAGTCGAAACATTACGAGAATAATGTCGCATTATTTCGAGAATAAAGTCAAAATTACGAGAATAAAGTCGAAACATTACGAGAGTAAAGTCGCAGTATTTCGAGAATAAAGTTGAAACATTACGAGAATAAAGTTGAAACATTACGAGAATAAAGTTGAAACATTACGAGAGTAAAGTCGCAGTATTTCGAGAATAAAGTTGAAACATTACGAGAGTAAAGTCGCAGTATTTCGAGAATAAAGTTGAAACATTACGAGAGTAAAGTCGCAGTATTTCGAGAATAAAGTTGAAACATTACGAGAGTAAAGTCGCAGTATTTCGAGAATAAAGTAGAAATATTTCGAGAATAAAGTCGTAATATTTTGAGAATAAAGTAAAAATTACGAGAATAAAGTCGAAACATTACGAGAATAATGTCGCAATATTTTGAGAATAAAGTCGAAATATTTAGAGATTAAACTCGTAATATTTTGAGAATAGTCAAATTTACGAAAATATAAAGTCTTCCATAGAAGTTTTTTTAGTAAAGAAATGCGCTCGTGAAGTCGAACTGCCTCGGACATGGATCTAAACATAATAATAGCTTTTGTCTTGAGACATTACTTGATTCTCTATATGGTACTTTATAATTTTACAGCTTTTTTTCACGGATTTTTCTTCTTTTTTTACGTTGCGGTTCAGGGCTTCCGTAGATAATCATAGAATGGAACAAAAATATGTAAAAGTAGATGTGCATTAAAATATTAGAATTTTCATACACATTTTTTGAAATTCTATTTCAATTGTTTGTAAAAAGTAATAACTTGTAAATACTCTTGAATGTCTCACTATAATTTGCTATTGTAGCTGTGCTGGAGTCCTGCACGTTCCTAGAGCGCCGCGACTCTGGACCCGGACCGGTGTCAGCGCATTACATCTGTGCATCCGCTCTTAAAGTGACAGCAGCCTAATAAACCTGGCTGTGTCTTTAATGCTAATCAAACAACAAACACAACGAGATAATCACTTTTGTAGCTTTAACAAAGACTAATCTAGATTTAATTTACACAACGAAGACTATACAGTGTTATTTAACATTTGATTATTACATTTCTGTTCCTGAAAGTTACTGTTTAAAGCTCTGTTACATCTTGTTTAAAATGCGTTTAGTAATTCCTATTTTATTGTTCACTAAATAATGTTTGAAATATATTAGTTAGGTTTTGTTGTGGTATCGAAGTAGTTATAGTGCGCCGGAAAATGACAAAAAACGCAATATTATCCGTCAGTTTAGTGGTCCGTCGCACTCCTTATATATGTACACTACCAGTCACAAGTTTTTTTTATGTTTTTAAAAGAAGTTTCTTTGCCCACCAAGAATACATTTATTTTATATAAAAAAAATAAAAAAAACAGTAATATTGTGAAATATTATTATAATGTAAATCATCTTTTTTCTATGTGAATATACAGTAAAGTGTAATTTATTCCTGTGATCAAAGCTGAATTTATCATCATTACTCCAGTCTTCAGTGTCACATGATCCTTCAGAAATCAGTGTAATATGAGGATCTGATGATCAAGAAACATTTATGATTATTATCAGTGTTGAAAACAATTGTGTACAATTTTTTCAGGATTCTTTGAAGAATAAAAAAACTTCTATGGAAGACTTTATATTCTCGTAAATTTGACTTTATTCTCAAAATATTACGACTTTATATTCTCGTAAATTTGACTTTATTCTCAAAATATTTCGACTTTATATTCTCGTAAATTTGACTTTATTCTCAAAATATTACGACTTTATATTCTCGTAAATTTGACTTTATTCTCAAAATATTTCGACTTTATATTCTCGTAAATTTGACTTTATTCTCAAAATACTGCAACATTATTCTCGTAATGTTTAGAGTTTTTCCTCGTAATTTTGACTTTATTCTCAAAATATTAAGATTTCATTACGAAAATATTTCGACTTTATTCTGGAAATACTGCGACTTTATTCTGGAAATGTTTTGACTTTTTATTCTCGTAATGTTTCGACTTTATTCTCGAAATACTGCGACTTTATTCTGGAAATGTTTTGACTTTTTATTCTCGTAATGTTTCGACTTTTTATTCTCGTAATGTTTCGACTTTTTATTCTCGTAATGTTTCGACTTTTTATTCTCGTAATGTTTCGACTTTTTATTCTCGTAATGTTTCGACTTTTTATTCTCGTAATGTTTCGACTTTTTATTCTCGTAATGTTTCGACTTTTTATTCTCGTAATGTTTCGACTTTTTATTCTCGTAATGTTTCGACTTTTTATTCTCGTAATGTTTCGACTTTTTATTCTCGTAATGTTTCGACTTTTTATTCTCGTAATGTTTCGACTTTTTATTCTCGTAATGTTTCGACTTTTTATTCTCGTAATGTTTCGACTTTTTATTCTCGTAATGTTTGACTTTTTATTCTCGTAATGTTTTGACTTTTTATTCTCGTAATGTTTCGACTTTTTATTCTCGTAATGTTTCGACTTTTTATTCTCGTAATGTTTCGACTTTTTATTCTCGTAATGTTTCGACTTTTTATTCTCGTAATGTTTCGACTTTATTCTCGTAATGTTTCGACTTTTTATTCTTGTAATGTTTTGACTTTATTCTCGTAATGTTTCGACTTTTTATTCTCGTAATGTTTTGACTTTATTCTCGTAATGTTTTGACTTTATTCTCGTAATGTTTTGACTTTATTCTCGTAATGTTTCGACTTTATTCTCGTAATTTTGACTTTATTCTCGTAATGTTGCGACTTTATTCTCGTAATGTTGCGACTTTATTCTCGTAATGTTGCGACTTTATTCTCGTAATTTTGACTATTCTCGTAATGTCTCGACTTTATTCTCGTAATGTTTAGACTTTATTCTCGTAATGTTTCGACTTTATTCTCGTAATGTTTAAACTTTATTCTCGTAATGTTTCGACTTTATTCTCGAAATGTTTCGACTTTATTCTCGTAATTTTGACTTTATTCTCGAAATGTTTCGACTTTATTCTCGTAATTTGGAGTTTTTCTGTAATGTTTTGACTTTTTATTCCCGAAATGTTTCAACTTTTTATTCTCGTAATGTTTTGACTTTATACTGGTAATTTTGACTTTATTCTCTAAATGTTTCGACTTTATTCTCGTAATGTTTCGACTTTATTCTCAAAATCCTTCAGAAATCTGAATAATATGAGGATCTGATGCTCAAACACTCATTATTATTATCAATGTTAAAAACTGTTGTGGATAATTTTTTTTTAGGATTCTTTGATGAATAGAAATATAATCTTTGGTAACATTATGAATGTCTTTACTGTCACTTTTGATCAATTTAATTAATCGTTGATGAATAAAAGCATTGATTCCTTTTATTTATTTCCCCCAAATAATGAATTCTTACTGACTCCAAACTCTTGACTGGAAGTGTATAATGTTACAAAAGCTTTATATTTAAAATTAATGCTGATCTTTTGAACTTTCTATTCTTCAAAAAATCCTGAAAAATTTGTCCACAACTGTTTTCAACATTGATAATAATCATAAATGTGTTTTGAGCATCAGATCATCATATTATTCTGATTTCTGGAGGATCATGTGACACTGAAGACTGGAGTAATGATGATAAATTCAGCTTTGATCACAGGAATAAATTACACTTCACTATATATTCACATAGATACAGATGATTTACATTATAATAATATTTCACAATATTACTGTGTTTGTTGTATTTTTAATCAGATAAATGCAGCCTTGGTGAGCAGAAGAGATTTAAAAAAAAACAAAAAATCTTACAGATCCAAACCGTTTGACTGGTAGTGTACGTTCAAAGCTGATCTGCTCCTGCTTCACTCTTATTTCCCACACGTTACAATCATTGTTAAATCATCTCTAGGGTTATCTGTAGAGTTATGAGAGTAAGAGTAGGCACTCACGTAGTTGTCTCGAGCGGACCAGCTGGGGTAAAGCTGCATGTGAAGCTGTCGCTCCTTCCTCGCCAGCTCATAGTACTTAGCCTGTTCCTCACGGGTCAGAGCGTGCCACTGTCACACACACACACACACACACACACCGTAAACACAGACTCATCACAGACATCCCTGAACCAGCTAGTGATGGGTCATTCATGGACGAGACACATGAACTAAACACTCGGAAGCTAAAGTAAACATGTTCTCTGTAAATGATCTTTGGCTGTATTATAATCAGGGTTTGAAATCTACTTTTTCCTTTGGCTACTACATTTTTTAAGGCCATTCAGAACCTCTACTAGCCAAAAATAAATGAATAATTAAAATAAATCTGATTAACTACGTCACTGCTAGTGTTTATCATGATGACTCACGAGTATTTGCACTAAATCTGAGCAGATTTGATTTACACAAACTTCCAGCAAAGTGAGTAACGCCACAGTTTACTATTATCAGTTCATTTCAAACCCTGATTATAATGATTTATTAATATGATAACTGATCCGAACGCCCATCACTAGCACCGACACATGATCCGACAGCGAGAGGATGACCGACCCGTCGGCCCAGGATCTGGTTGATGGCGGCGCTCTCCTTCAGCGTACACTCGGCGATCACTTTGGCGCGCATCTCCTTCATGTACAGCATGAACGCGTTCAGAGGCTTCTTGATCACCGGCTTCTTCGGCTCCTTCTCACGCTTGCCATCGGGGTGAGATTTACTGAGGAGCGAGATAAAGGAGAACCCAGGTAATGTTACAGGTGAAGTATTATACATTACACACACACACCAGACACACACTCACACACACACACACACACACACACACACACACACACACACACACACACACACACACACACACACACACACACACACACACACACACACACACACACACACACACACACACACACACACACACACACACACACACACACACACAGACACACACAGACACATACACGTGTGCCCAGACTGGTGCATAGATATATATACACTAGATATCGCATTAAAGACATCCGTTCCAATGAACTGCCGTAGCCAAGGCGACATCTAGTGTATACATCTATGCACCAGTCTGCGCACACGTCACACAGAAGGAAGCGCCCGCGCCCTCAGATCACTTGGACGTGGCTGTGTTACAAGAGGTAAAAACGATATAAATACTGTTGGTTTTATCACACAAACCGCTTGTTTCGTGTCTTAGGCCATCAATGTGCACTTACGATGGGGAATTGTGTAATTTTGACTTTTCTCTGCATGCTTTTGGAGACAGTGCCTATAGACCTGCATTATATGACTGACAGACAAGAACGATTTGACCTAAAAATATCAAAATTGAAACTACAGTGGAAAAAAAGACACCTACATCTTGGATGCACTTCAGGTAAGATAAAACATACCAACATTTAATTTCAAAGTGAACTATCCCTTTAAGAAGATAACTAGCGTTTGACAGCATGAGTTGGTGATGGACTTACTGGTACATGTTCCGGTCGAACTGGTCGTGCTCCTGCTTCCCAGAGGAGGGCACTATAGCGGGGTGAGGGATCCCCGTCGCGTGCATGCCGGACTGAAGCATCAGAGAGTGAGAGAACCTACACACACACACACACACCACTGTTATCTCAGCCCATGACATTTTCTAGATCCGTCAGTATTAAAAGGGAACTCCCCACACATCAGAGCAAAGACACGATGCGTTAGAACATCACATAATCACACAACACCCAATATGTTGGTTTCAGTTCCCCTTTAATGAATATCTTGCATCAAAGACAGTGTTAATGCCTCATGTGACCAGCAGCTGGCGCTGTTTCTGCACTGCTGAAGCATGTTGCGCTGCATCACACACACATAATCTCGCTCCGCATGGAGGAAAACAAGCATTGGAGAAGATCTCAGGGAGACACACATCACTAAAGCCAGTCCCGATGGGAAAGAGGACGAATGCTCAGCGTTCCTCACGACTCTGATCTGGATTCGAGCCCTTGACACGAGCAGAATTGGAGAAAGATGTGCGTCGTCTGTTGACATCCGAATAAAACCATTTCCACAGCTTGGATTTATTACTGCGTGTAAGCATATTAACATGATTTGTTCATCTAATTCAGGTTTTGGGTTACAAAGCGAAACCACAGGCGTCTTTGAGCGAGGAGACCATCATCAAACACACACGCGAGATCCTTCTAAACTGAGCTGACGGCACCGAACACACCTCTGTGTGTGTGTGTGTGTGTGTGTGAGAGAGAGAGTGTGTGTGTGTGTGTCTGAGGATATACATTTACAAGAAAGTGTTTTACTGTGAAACTTGCAGAACATACAGCTGCAGTCTTGTGGTTCATCACGTGTGTGTGTTTGTGTGTGTGTGTGTGTCATTCAGCACGGCAGAAATTAACTGTTTACCTCCGTTGGTTGTACCAACTTACCAAAAATCAACACTACAAAAATAAAACACTAAAGCGTTGTGCAGACTAACTAACACTATGAGAAATTAAGAACTCCTTTTGTTGATAAAAAAAATTGTGTTTGGGGTCAATTTGACCAGCATATTTTTGTTAAAATTTGAAAAACAGAAAATATATATATATAATTTTATTATAATTTATATATATATATATTATATATATAGAGATTTATAGCTAAATATGTTTTTGAAAATATACATTTTTATATAAAAATGTTTCGTACCATTACCATAAAAACAAAAAGTAAAATGACCGAAGAGCACCAGAGGGTTGCCATGAGTGTACGTTCCTTACTGTAACTAATGCGTGTTTCATGTTTGCTTTCACACTGAAGGGCGAATAAGAAGGGAGTAGAGCTGAACTGACTCTGAACCCGTAACGTTCTTGTAAGCGCGGCTCTGTTGAGCGTAGAGTTGTGCTGATGGCGGGAGCTGGGTCGCGATCGGTCGACGACACACACAGGGCTGAAGCGTTGGATTGGTCAGTGACACACACAGGGCTGAAGCATTGGATCGGTCAGTGACACACACAGGGCTGAAGCATTGGATCGGTCAGTGACACACACAGGGCTGAAGCATTGGATCGGTCAGTGACACACACAGGGCTGAAGCGTCGGATCGGTCAGTGACACACACAGGGCTGAAGCATTGGATTGGTCAGTGACACACACAGGGCTGAAGCGTCGGATCGGTCAGTGATACACACAGGGCTGAAGCATTGGATCGGTCAGTGACACACACAGGGCTGAAGCATTGGATCGGTCAGTGACACACACAGGGCTGAAGCGTCGGATCGGTCAGTGACACACACAGGGCTGAAGCGTTGGATCGGTCAGTGACACACACAGGGCTGAAGCGTTGGATCGGTCAGTGACACACACAGGGCTGAAGCGTTGGATCGGTCAGTGACACACACAGGGCTGAAGCGTTGGATCGGTCAGTGACACACACAGGGCTGAAGCGTTGGATCGGTCAGTGACACACACAGGGCTGAAGCGTTTGATCGGTCAGTGAGACACACAGGGCTGAAGCGTTGGATCGGTCAGTGACACACACAGGGCTGAAGCGTCGGATCGGTCAGTGACACACACAGGGCTGAAGCGTTTGATCGGTCAGTGACACACACAGGGCTGAAGCGTTGGATTGGTCAGTGACACACACAGGGCTGAAGCGTCGGATCGGTCAGTGACACACACAGGGCTGAAGCATTTGATCGGTCAGTGACACACACAGGGCTGAAGCGTCGGATCGGTCAGTGACACACACAGGGCTGAAGCATTGGATTGGTCAGTGACACACACAGGGCTGAAGCATTGGATCGGTCAGTGACACACACAGGGCTGAAGCGTTGGATCGGTCAGTGACACACACAGGGCTGAAGCGTTGGATCAGTCAGTGACACACACAGGGCTGAAGCGTCGGATCGGTCAGTGACACACACAGGGCTGAAGCGTCGGATCGGTCAGTGACACACACAGGGCTGAAGCGTCGGATCGGTCAGTGACACACACAGGGCTGAAGCGTCGGATCGGTCAGTGACACACACAGGGCTGAAGCGTTGGATCGGTCAGTGACACACACAGGGCTGAAGCGTTGGATCGGTCAGTGACACACACAGGGCTGAAGCGTTGGATCGGTCAGTGACACACACAGGGCTGAAGCGTTGGATCGGTCAGTGACACACACAGGGCTGAAGCGTTGGATCGGTCAGTGACACACACAGGGCTGAAGCGTTGGATCGGTCAGTGACACACACAGGGCTGAAGCGTTGGATCGGTCAGTGACACACACAGAGCTGAAGCGTTGGATCGGTCAGTGACACACACAGGGCTGAAGCGTTGGATCGGTCAGTGACACACACAGGGCTGAAGCGTTGGATCGGTCAGTGACACACACAGGGCTGAAGCGTTGGATTGGTCAGTGACACACACAGGGCTGAAGCATTGGATCGGTCAGTGACACACACAGGGCTGAAGCATTGGATCGGTCAGTGACACACACAGGGCTGAAGCGTCGGATCGGTCAGTGACAAAACACAGGGCTGAAGCTTTGGATCGGTCAGTGACACACACAGGGCTGAAGCGTTGGATCGGTCAGTGACACACACAGGGCTGAAGCATTGGATCGGTCAGTGACACACACAGGGCTGAAGCGTTTGATCGGTCAGTGACACACACAGGGCTGAAGCGTCGGATCGGTCAGTGACACACACAGGACTGAAGCATTGGATCGGTCAGTGACACACACAGGGCTGATCGGTGTGGGCTGAAGCGTTGGATCGGTCAGTGAAACATACAGGGCTGAAGCATTGGATCGGTCAGTGACACACACAGGGCTGATCGGTGTGGGCTGAAGCGTTGGATCGGTCAGTGACACACAAAGGGCTGAAGCGTCGGATCGGTCAGTGACACACACAGGGCTGAAGCGTTGGATCGGTCAGTGACACACACAGGGCTGAAGCATTGGATCGGTCAGTGACACACACAGGGCTGATCGGTGTGGGCTGAAGCATTGGATCGGTCAGTGACACACACAGGGCTGATCGGTGTGGGCTGAAGCGTTGGATCGGTCAGTGACACACACAGGGCTGATCGGTGTGGGCTGAAGCATTGGATCGGTCAGTGACACACACAGGGCTGAAGCGTCGGATCGGTCAGTGATACACACAGGGCTGAAGCGTCGGATCGGTCAGTGACACACACAGGGCTGAAGCATTGGATCGGTCAGTGACACACACAGGGCTGAAGCATTGGATCGGTCAGTGACACACACAGGGCTGAAGCGTTGGATCGGTCAGTGACACACACAGGGCTGATCGGTGTGGGCTGAAGCGTTGGATCGGTCAGTGAAACATACAGGGCTGAAGCATTGGATCAGTCAGTGTCACACACAGGGCTGAAGCATTGGATCGGTCAGTGACACACACAGGGCTGAAGCATTGGATCGGTCAGTGACACACACAGGGCTGAAGCGTTGGATCGGTCAGTGACACACACAGGGCTGAAGCGTTGGATCGGTCAGTGACACACACAGGGCTGAAGCGTTGGATCGGTCAGTGACACACACAGGGCTGAAGCGTTGGATCGGTCAGTGACACACACAGGGCTGAAGCATCGGATCGGTCAGTGACACACACAGGGCTGAAGTGTTGGATCGGTCAGTGACACACACAGGGCTAAAGCATTGGATCGGTCAGTGACACACACAGGGCTGAAGCGTTTGATCGGTCAGTGACACACACAGGGCTGAAGCGTCGGATCGGTCAGTGACACACACAGGGCTGAAGCATTGGATCGGTCAGTGACACACACAGGGCTGAAGCATTGGATCGGTCAGTGACACACACAGGGCTGAAGCGTTGGATCGGTCAGTGACACACACAGGGCTGATCGGTGTGGGCTGAAGCGTTGGATCGGTCAGTGAAACATACAGGGCTGAAGCATTGGATCGGTCAGTGACACACACAAGGCTGAAGCGTTGGATCGGTCAGTGACACACACAGGGCTGAAGCGTTGGATCGGTCAGTGACACACACAGGGCTGAAGCGTTGGATCGGTCAGTGACACACACAGGGCTGAAGCGTTGGATCGGTCAGTGACACACACAGGGCTGAAGCGTTTGATCGGTCAGTGACACACTCAGGGCTGAAGCATTGGATCGGTCAGTGACACACACAGGGCTGAAGCGTTGGATCGGTCAGTGACACACACAGGGCTGAAGCGTTTGATCGGTCAGTGACACACACAGGGCTGAAGCATTGGATCGGTCAGTGACACACACAGGGCTGAAGCGTTGGATCGGTCAGTGGCACACACAGGGCTGAAGCGTTGGATCGGTCAGTGACACACACAGGGCTGAAGCGTTGGATCGGTCAGTGACACACACAGGGCTGAAGCGTCGGATCGGTCAGTGATACACACAGGGCTGAAGTGTTGGATCGGTCAGTGGCACACACAGGGCTGAAGCATTGGATCGGTCAGTGACACACACAGGGCTGAAGCGTTGGATCGGTCAGTGGCACACACAGGGCTGAAGCATTGGATCGGTCAGTGACACACACAGGGCTGAAGCGTTGGATCGGTCAGTGACACACACAGGGCTGAAGCGTCGGATCGGTCAGTGATACACACAGGGGTGAAGCGTTGGATCGGTCAGTGACACACACATGGCTGAAGCATTGGATCGGTCAGTGACACACACAGGGCTGAAGCATTGGATCGGTCAGTGACACACACAGGGCTGAAGCATTGGATCGGTCAGTGACACACACAGGGCTGAAGCATTGGATCGGTCAGTGACACACACAGGGCTGAAGCATTGGATCGGTCAGTGACACACACAGGGCTGAAGCATTGGATCGGTCAGTGACACACACAGGGCTGAAGCATTGGATCGGTCAGTGACACACACAGGGCTGAAGCATTGGATCGGTCAGTGAAACATACAGGGCTGAAGCATTGGATCGGTCAGTGACACACACAGGGCTGAAGCATCGTATCGGTCAGTGACACACACAGGGCTGAAGCGTTGGATCGGTCAGTGATACACACAGGGCTGAAGCGTTGGATCGGTCAGTGACACACACAGGGCTGAAGCATTGGATCGGTCAGTGACACACACAGGGCTGAAGCGTTGGATCGGTCAGTGACACACACAGGGCTGAAGCATTGGATCGGTCAGTGACACACACAGGGCTGAAGCATTGGATCGGTCGACACACACAGGGCTGAAGCTTTGGATCGGTCGACACACACAGGGCTGAAGCATTGGATCGGTCGACACACACAGGGCTGAAGCATTGGATCGGTCGACACACACATTGCTGAAGTGTTGGATCGGTCAACACACAGAGGGCTGAAGCATTGGATCGGTCAGTGACACACACAGGGCTGAAGCGTCGGATCGGTCAGTGACACACACAGGGCTGAAGCGTACGGTACTGTACCTGGGGTATGAGGAGCTGCTCTGCAGGCTGGAGGAGAAGGACTGTCTGAAGCCGCAGGAGGGCAGAGGATAGACAGGCTGATTGGGCCTGTGGGTCGGGGGACACAGTTAGAGGAACGCGTCCCAACACTGCGCTCCGAACTCAACCAATGCTGGGTGTTTGGGGCACGACTATCTGTTTGGCTGAACAATGACTGACGGAGGCACTCATTTTTGCGGCTGCAGGACGACGCACACAAACCGTTTCACCGCTTATATCACAGAAAGCGTCAATGGTGGAGAAGCATACCCACTGTGATTTTACTAATACCACTATTATCGTGTCACAGAGTTAAGAGTTTTTTGCATCCGAAAAGTATTCACAGCGCTTCACGTTTCCCACGTTTTATTATGTTGCAGCCTTATTTCAAAATGGATTAAATTCATTATTGTCCTCAGGAATTTTACAAACAATACGCCATAATGACAACATGAAAGAATTTCTTTTTAAATCTTTGCAAACTTAATAATAAAGAAAATCACATGTACATAAGTATTCACAGCCTTTGCCATGACTCTCAAAAATGAGCTCAGGTGAATCCTGTTTCCACTGATCATCCTTGGGATGTTTCTACAACTGGATTGGAGTCCACCTGTGGTAAATTCAGTGGATTGGACATGATTGTCTATATAAGATCCCACAGTTAACAGTGCATGTCAGAGCACAAACCAAGCCATGAAGTCCAAGGAGTTGTCTGTAGATCTCCGAGACAGGATTGTATCGAGGCACAGATCTGGGGAAGGGTACAGATACATTTCTGCAGTATTGACCTGCACAGTGGCCTCCATCATCTGAAAATGGAAGAAGTGTGGAACCAGCAGGACTCTTCCTAGAGCCGTTTGCCCGGCCAAACTGAGCGATGGTGGGAGAAGTGCCTCAGTCAGGGAGAGGACCAAGAACCCAGTGGTCACTCTGGCAGAGCTCCAGCGTTTCACTGTGGAGAGAGAAGAACCTTCCAGAAGAACAGCCATCTCTGCAGCTCTCCACCAACCAGACGGAAGCCAATCCTCAGTAAAAGCACATGACAGCCCGCCTGGAGTTTGCCAAAAGGCACCTGAGGGAATCTCAAGCCTTTGTTTTTCATGGTCTTAATGGCGAGCATCATGTCTGGAGGAAACCAGGCAACGCTCATCACCTGGCCAATACCATCCCTACAGTGAAGCACAGTGGTGGCAGCATCAGCTGTGAAGGACATTCACAGAGTTGTCCCATAGCCACTCTTGTGTTATCTTGGCTGTGTGCTCAGGGTCGTTGTCCTTTTGGAAGAGGAACCGTCACCCCACTCTGAGGTCCAGAGCACTCTGGAGCAGGTTTTCATCAAGGATGTCTCTGTACATTGCTAAATTCATCTTTCCCTCAATCCTGACTAGTCTCCCAGTTCCTGGAGCTGCAAAACATCCCCACAGCTGATGCTGCCACCACCGCTTCACTGTAGGTACGGTATTGGCCAGGTGATGAGCAGAGCCTGCTTTCCTCCAGACATGACACTTGCCATTCAGGCCAAAGGGTTAAATCTTTCTTTCTCATGGTCTGAGAGGACTCTGATAGGCCTGATTGGTGGAGAGCTAAAGAGATGGTTGTTCTTCTGGAAGGTTCTCAGGCCTGATTGGTGGAGAGCTACAGAGATGGTTGTTCTTCTGGAAGGTTCTCAGGCCTGATTGGTGGAGAGCTACAGAGATGGTTGTTCTTCTGGAAGGTTCTCAGGCCTGATTGGTGGAGAGCTACAGAGATGGTTGTTCTTCTGGAGGGTTCTCAGGCCTGATTGGTGGAGAGCTGCAGAGATGGTCGTTCTTCTGGAGGGTTCTCAGGCCTGATTGGTGGAGAGCTGCAGAGATAGTCCTTCTTCTGGAAGGTTCTTAGGCCTGATTGGTGGAGAGCTGCAGAGATGGTCCTTCTTCTGGAAGGTTCTCAGGCCTGATTGGTGGAGAGCTGCAGAGATGGTCGTTCTTCTGGAGGGTTCTCAGGCCTGATTGGTGGAGAGCTGCAGAGATAGTCCTTCTTCTGGAAGGTTCTCAGGCCTGATTGGTGGAGAGCTGCAGAGATGGTCGTTCTTCTGGAAGGTTCTCAGGCTTGATTGGTGGAGAGCTGCAGAGATTGTTGTCCTTCTGGAAGGTTCTCAGGCTTGATTGGTGGAGAGCTGCAGAGATTGTTGTCCTTCTGGAAGGTTCTCAGGCTTGATTGGTGGAGAGCTGCAGAGATGGTTGTTCTTCTGGAAAGTTCTCAGGCCTGATTGGTGGAGAGCTGCAGAGATTGTTGTCCTTCTGGAAGGTTCTCAGGCTTGATTGGTGGAGAGCTGCAGAGATGGTTGTTCTTCTGGAAGGTTCTCAGGCTTGATTGTTGGAGAGCTGCAGAGATTGTTGTCCTTCTGGAAGGTTCTCAGGCTTGATAGGTGGAGAGCTGCAGAGATGGTTGTTCTTCTGGAAAGTTCTCAGGCCTGATTGGTGGAGAGCTGCAGAGATTGTTGTCCTTCTGGAAGGTTCTCAGGCTTGATAGGTGGAGAGCTGCAGAGATGGTTGTTCTTCTGGAAAGTTCTCAGGCTTGATTGGTGGAGAGCTGCAGAGATGGTTGTTCTTCTGGAAGGTTCTCAGGCTTGATTGGTGGAGAGCTGCAGAGAGTGTTGTCCTTCTGGAAAGGTTCTCAGGCCTGATTGGTGGAGAGCTGCAGAGATGGTCGTTCTTCTGGAAGGTTCTCAGGCCTGATTGGTGGAGAGCTGCAGAGATGGTTGTTCTTCTGGAAGGTTCTCCTCTCTCCACAGTGAAACGCTGGAGCTCTGCCAGAGTGACCACTGGGTTCTTGGTCCTCTCCCTGACTAAGGCCCTTCTCCTCCGATAGCTCAGTTTGGCTGGGCAAACGGTCTCTTGCTGGTTCCACACTTCTTCCATTTACGGATGATGGAGGCCACTGTGCTCATTGGGACCTTCAATACTGCAGAAATGTTTCTGTACCCTTCCCCAGATCTGTGCCTCGATACAATCCTGTCTCGGAGATCGACAGACTTGGACTTCATGGCTTGGTTTGTGCTCTGACATGCACTGTTAACTGTGGGATCTTATATAGACAATCATGTCCAATCCACTGAATTTACCACAGGTGAACTCCAATGCAGTTGTAGAAACACCTCAAGGATGATCAGTGGAAACAGGATTCACCTGAGCTCAATTTTGAGTGTCATGGCAAAGGCTGTGAATACTTATGAACGTGATTTTTTCAAATTTTTATTTTTAATAAGTTTGCAAAGATTTCAAACAATTTTTTTTACATTGTCAGTATGGGGTATTGTTTGTAGAATTTTGAGGAAAATAATGAATTGAATCCATTTTGGAATAAGGCTGTAACATAACAAAAAGTGGAAAAAGTGAAGCTCTGTGAATACTTTCCGGATGCACTGTATAGTCTTCAGTTAAAAGAGGGAATTATTGAAAGTTGGAAAATATGGAAACAATTTCTCTTTCCTTTTAAAAGTTGACAAGTCAGTTAATTTTCCCATTGTAAGTATGCCAGATTATCTGGTCAGTCAGTGTTGTTCTGACCCACCAGTGGAGAATCCCTCTACTTTACACTGAAGGCCACAAACACGGATGGAGTTCAGCTTTACATCTCTACATTAGCGGGTGTGAAATGACATGTTTGGACACACTGAGGCGCTTCACTCTTACCAGTTCATGGAGGGAGGGATCTGGCCTTGAGGCAGCGAGTAGAAACCGGAGATCTCCTGCGACTGATGCCTGTGAACACCTGTAAGACAGAGAGAGAGGACGGCTATCATCAACACGCTGGGAACCTGCCATTACGCCTCGCCTCAGAGTCCAACGCCTCGAATCCTCAGAAAGAAAGAGGCGGAGCTTAATTTCCTGCAGGAACTGTAGACGGAATACCAGCGTTTAAATGAGTGTGAAGCTTTAAACGGGGGCTTTAATCTCCGATTTTAAACAAACAAAAAACATTATTCTAGCTTCATTAATTCTTCCTTATCAACACTTGAATGGGGATAAGTAAAAACAAAAAAGAGTAACATTTTGATCAAAAAGCTGAGAAAATTGCATTTTTGTCAAAGACTACGTCTGGATCAGAATCAGAACGATGATCAAAATATATTTATATTACTTAAAAATAAAGTTACTGATGTTATTTCAATATTCCACTTTAGACATTCTACGGTTTCATTTAACTATCTTTAACCACGCTTCTTCAATAAAACCAAATGATTACTTGCTTTAGACACTTTATTTGAACCCATTATTATTGCCTCATTGTTATCATATATGCATTTTAAGCAATTTTAAAGGCTATTTTCACTATTTTTATTAACACACACACACACCAAAATCCAATTACTCGAATAATCGGCAAAATAATCGACTAATTCCTCGATTACCAGAGTAACGGTTAGTGTCAGCCCTAGATTAGTTAAAACAGTCATACATTATTTGATATTCCAGTCATACATTGAAGATTTCTTAAAAATAATGTTAAAATTGTCTCCTTTTCGAGAACCCATTATTGTGTACGGTCTCGTGAGCTAAATGTATCGTCACACCCCTAATTATAGTAATTTCCCAACAACAACATTGTAAAGAGCCTCAGGAACAGCAGTGCTGTGTCTGGACTTCAGGATCCTCTCAAGGCTGTTCTTCTATATCTCCAGGCACTGAAGTTAGGATTATTTTAAGCATCAACAGATGTTTCTCAAAAAACGCCTTACTAGAAATGGAAATCAGACCCAGATGAGTCACTAGTTGTCATACAGCATGAGTAAAATTAATGTATATACTGAGATATTACTCAGTATACTCAACGTACTTGAAAACGTGTAGATTTAGAGTTTGATACGGTGGCTTGCAGATGAAACCATCTTGGTGACATTTCATGATTTTACACTGCAAAAATGCTTTTCTTACTCAGTATTTCTGTTGTTTCCAGTCCAAATATCTAACAAATTCTTAAATCAGGATGCATTTACTAGATGAGTCGTGTTTTCTGGGGATATAAATCAATATTAAGAGATTTGTTGCTGAAAAAAATGGGGTAAGAAAAATTATCTTAATTCAAAAAGAAACATTCTTTTTCTTACCCCATTGGCAGATCATTTTGCTTGTTTTAAGCAAAAACTTACTTAATTTTGATTTATATCCCCAGAAAACAAGACATAATATCTTATGGCATTTTACTACTTAAGTAAACACATCTTTATTTAAGAATTTTTAGATATTTGGACTGGAAACAAGACAAAAATAGTAAGTCAGAAAAGCACTTTTTGCAGCGTATTGCTCTCATTTGTAAGTCGCTTTGGATAAAAGCTGCTAAATGAATAAATGTAAAAAACACGCCAAAGCAGCGTGAGTGTGTTCCCTTCAGGAAGTGATTTGTTACGAGCGACCCAAGCCTGTGTTTGCTGAAGAATGCTACTTGATCACTATAATTTGTATTTGCTCAGGGCCTGTTTGTGAAGCGAAGGCTCAATAAATCTGCAGTGCTGGAATGTGACCGAGTCAATCGCAGTCTTCCTGAGAGAACGCCTCTACCTGAGAGCGTCAACGAGAACAAGAGAAACCTGAGGGATCAGTCAAGCCGCCCGGAAACGAGAACTCGCCCTATAGCGGTGTTCTTAGGCCATGTGTCCACTAAAGGGTTTTTAGCCAGCTGAAAACGCTAGGCGCTCTGCTGAAAACGCTAGGCGCTCTGCTGAAAACGCTAGTCGCTCTGCTGAAAACGCTAGGCGCTCTGCTGAAAACGCTAGGCGCTCTGCTGAAAACGCTAGGCGCTCTGCTGAAAACGCTAGGCGCTCTGCTGAAAACGCTAGGCGCTCTGCTGAAAACGCTAGTCGCTCTGCTGAAAACGCTAGTCGCTCTGCTGAAAACGCTAGTCGCTCTGCTGAAAACGCTAGTCGCTCTGCTGAAAACGCTAGTCGCTCTGCTGAAAACGCTAGGCGCTCAGCTGAAAACGCTAGTCGCTCTGCTGAAAACGCTAGGCGCTCTGCTGAAAACGCTAGTCGCTCTGCTGAAAACGCTAGTCACTCTGCTGAAAACGCTAGGCGCTCAGCTGAAAACGCTAGGCGATCTGCTGAAAACGCTAGTCGCTCTGCTGAAAACGCTAGTCGCTCTGCTGAAAACGCTAGGTGCTCAGCTGAAAACGCTAGGCGATCTGCTGAAAACGCTAGTCGCTCTGCTGAAAACGCTAGGCGCTCTGCTGAAAACGCTAGTCGCTCTGCTGAAAACGCTAGGCGCTCTGCTGAAAACGCTAGTCGCTCTGCTGAAAACGCTAGGCGCTCAGCTGAAAACGCTAGGCGATCTGCTGAAAACGCTAGGCGCTCTGCTGAAAACGCTAGTCGCTCTGCTGAAAACGCTAGTCGCTCTGCTGAAAACGCTAGGCGATCTGCTGAAAACGCTAGGCGCTCTGCTGAAAACGCTAGGCGCTCTGCTGAAAACGCTAGGCGCTCTGCTGAAAACGCTAGTCGCTCTGCTGAAAACGCTAGTCGCTCTGCTGAAAACGCTAGGCGATCTGCTGAAAACGCTAGGCGCTCTGCTGAAAACGCTAGGCGCTCTGCTGAAAACGCTAGGCGATCTGCTGAAAACGCTAGGCGCTCTGCTGAAAACGCTAGGCGCTCTGCTGAAAACGCTAGGCGCTCTGCTGAAAACGCTAGTCGCTCTGCTGAAAACGCTAGGCGCTCTGATGTAAACGCTAGGCGCTCAGCTGAAAACGCTAGGCGATCTGCTGAAAACGCTAGGCGCTCTGCTAAAAACGCTAGTCGCTCTGCTGAAAACGCTAGTCGCTCTGCTGAAAACGCTAGTCGCTCTGATGTAAACGCTAGGCGCTCTGCTGAAAACGCTAGTCGCTCTGCTGAAAACGCTAGGCGCTCAGTTGAAAACACTAGGCGCTCTGCTGAAAACGCTAGTCGCTCTGCTGAAAACGCTAGTCGCTCTGCTGAAAACGCTAGTCGCTCTGCTGAAAACGCTAGGCGCTCTGCTGAAAACGCTAGTTGCTCTGCTGAAAACGCTAGGCGCTCTGCTGAAAACGCTAGGCGCTCTGCTGAAAACGCTAGTCGCTCTGCTGAAAACGCTAGGCGCTCTGCTGAAAACGCTAGTTGCTCTGCTGAAAACGCTAGGCGCTCTGGTGAAAACGCTAGTTGCTCTGCTGAAAACGCTAGGCACTCTGCTGAAAACGTTAGGCGCTCTGCTGAAAACGCTAGGCGCTCTGCTGAAAACGCTAGTCGCTCTGCTGAAAACGCTAGTCGCTCTGCTGAAAACGCTAGGCGCTCAGCTGAAAACGCTAGGCGATCTGCTGAAAACGCTAGTCGCTCTGCTGAAAACGCTAGTCGCTCTGCTGAAAACGCTAGGCGCTCAGCTGAAAACGCTAGGCGATCTGCTGAAAACGCTAGTCGCTCTGCTGAAAACGCTAGGCGCTCTGCTGAAAACGCTAGTCGCTCTGCTGAAAACGCTAGGCGCTCTGCTGAAAACGCTAGTCGCTCTGCTGAAAACGCTAGGCGCTCTGCTGAAAACGCTAGTTGCTCTGCTGAAAACGCTAGGCGCTCTGCTGAAAACGCTAGGCGCTCTGCTGAAAACGCTAGGCGCTCTGCTGAAAACGCTAGTCGCTCTGCTGAAAACGCTAGTCGCTCTGCTGAAAACGCTAGTTGCTCTGCTGAAAACGCTAGTGGCTCTGCTGAAAACGCTAGTCGCTCTGCTGAAAACGCTAGGCGCTCTGGTGAAAACGCTAGTTGCTCTGCTGAAAACGCTAGTTGCTCTGCTGAAAACGCTAGGCACTCTGCTGAAAACGCTAGGCGCTCTGCTGAAAACGCTAGTTGCTCTGCTGAAAACGCTAGGCGCTCTGCTGAAAACGCTAGGCGCTCTGCTGAAAACGCTAGTCGCTCTGCTGAAAACGCTAGGCGCTCTGCTGAAAACGCTAGTCGCTCTGCTGAAAACGCTAGTCGCTCTGCTGAAAACGCTAGGCGCTCAGCTGAAAACGCTAGGCGATCTGCTGAAAACGCTAGTCGCTCTGCTGAAAACGCTAGTCGCTCTGCTGAAAACGCTAGGCGCTCTGCTGAAAACGCTAGTCGCTCTGCTGAAAACGCTAGTCGCTCTGCTGAAAACGCTAGGCGCTCAGCTGAAAACGCTAGGCGATCTGCTGAAAACGCTAGTCGCTCTGCTGAAAACGCTAGTCGCTCTGCTGAAAACGCTAGGCGCTCAGCTGAAAACGCTAGGCGATCTGCTGAAAACGCTAGTCGCTCTGCTGAAAACGCTAGGCGCTCTGCTGAAAACGCTAGTCGCTCTGCTGAAAACGCTAGGCGCTCTGCTGAAAACGCTAGTCGCTCTGCTGAAAACGCTAGGCGCTCTGCTGAAAACGCTAGTTGCTCTGCTGAAAACGCTAGGCGCTCTGCTGAAAACGCTAGGCGCTCTGCTGAAAACGCTAGCCGCTCTGCTGAAAACGCTAGTCGCTCTGCTGAAAACGCTAGTCGCTCTGCTGAAAACGCTAGTTGCTCTGCTGAAAACGCTAGTCGCTCTGCTGAAAACGCTAGGCGCTCTGCTGAAAACGCTAGTTGCTCTGCTGAAAACGCTAGGCGCTCTGCTGAAAACGCTAGGCGCTCTGCTGAAAACGCTAGGCGCTCTGCTGAAAACGTTAGTCGCTCTGCTGAAAACGCTAGGCGCTCTGCTGAAAACGCTAGGCGCTCTGCTGAAAACGCTAGGCGCTCAGCTGAAAACGCTAGGCGCTCTGCTGAAAACGCTAGGCGCTCTGCTGAAAACGCTAGGCGCTCTGCTGAAAACGCTAGGCGCTCAGCTGAAAACGCTAGGCGCTCTGCTGAAAACGCTAGGCGCTCTGCTGAAAACGCTAGGCGCTCTGCTGAAAACGCTTGTCGCTCTGCTGAAAACGCTAGTCGCTCTGCTGAAAACGCTAGGCGCTCAGCTGAAAACGCTAGGCGATCTGCTGAAAACGCTAGTCGCTCTGCTGAAAACGCTAGGCGCTCTGCTGAAAACGCTAGTCGCTCTGCTGAAAACGCTAGGCGCTCTGCTGAAAACGCTAGTCGCTCTGCTGAAAACGCTAGTCGCTCTGCTGAAAACGCTAGTCGCTCTGCTGAAAACGCTAGGCGCTCTGATGTAAACGCTAGGCGCTCAGCTGAAAACGCTAGGCGATCTGCTGAAAACGCTAGGCGCTCTGCTGAAAACGCTAGTCGCTCTGCTGAAAACGCTAGTCGCTCTGCTGAAAACGCTAGTCGCTCTGATGTAAACGCTAGGCGCTCTGCTGAAAACGCTAGTCGCTCTGCTGAAAACGCTAGGCGCTCAGCTGAAAACACTAGGCGCTCTGCTGAAAACGCTAGTCGCTCTGCTGAAAACGCTAGTCGCTCTGCTGAAAACGCTAGTCGCTCTGCTGAAAACGCTAGGCGCTCTGCTGAAAACGCTAGTTGCTCTGCTGAAAACGCTAGGCGCTCTGCTGAAAACGCTAGGCGCTCTGCTGAAAACGCTAGGCGCTCTGCTGAAAACGCTAGTCGCTCTGCTGAAAACGCTAGGCGCTCTGCTGAAAACGCTAGTTGCTCTGCTGAAAACGCTAGGCGCTCTGGTGAAAACGCTAGTTGCTCTGCTGAAAACGCTAGGCACTCTGCTGAAAACGCTAGGCGCTCTGCTGAAAACGCTAGGCGCTCTGCTGAAAACGCTAGTCGCTCTGCTGAAAACGCTAGTCGCTCTGCTGAAAACGCTAGGCGCTCAGCTGAAAACGCTAGGCGATCTGCTGAAAACGCTAGTCGCTCTGCTGAAAACGCTAGGCGCTCTGCTGAAAACGCTAGTCGCTCTGCTGAAAACGCTAGGCGCTCTGCTGAAAACGCTAGTCGCTATGCTGAAAACGCTAGGCGCTCTGCTGAAAACGCTAGTTGCTCTGCTGAAAACGCTAGGCGCTCTGCTGAAAACGCTAGGCGCTCTGCTGAAAACGCTAGGCGCTCTGCTGAAAACGCTAGTCGCTCTGCTGAAAACGCTAGTCGCTCTGCTGAAAACGCTAGTTGCTCTGCTGAAAACGCTAGTTGCTCTGCTGAAAACGCTAGGCGCTCTGCTGGAAACGCTAGTTGCTCTGCTGAAAACGCTAGTCGCTCTGCTGAAAACGCTAGGCGCTCTGGTGAAAACGCTAGTTGCTCTGCTGAAAACGCTAGTTGCTCTGCTGAAAACGCTAGGCACTCTGCTGAAAACGCTAGGCGCTCTGCTGAAAACGCTAGTTGCTCTGCTGAAAACGCTAGTTGCTCTGCTGAAAACGCTAGGCGCTCTGCTGAAAACGCTAGGCGCTCTGCTGAAAACGCTAGGCGCTCTGCTGAAAACGCTAGGCGCTCTGCTGAAAACGCTAGTCGCTCTGCTGAAAACGCTAGGCGCTCTGCTGAAAACGCTAGTCGCTCTGCTGAAAACGCTAGGCGCTCTGCTGAAAACGCTAGGCGCTCAGCTGAAAACGCTAGGCGCTCAGCTGAAAACGCTAGGCGCTCTGCTGAAAACGCTAGGCGCTCTGCTGAAAACGCTAGTCGCTCTGCTGAAAACGCTAGGCGCTCTGCTGAAAACGCTAGGCGCTCTGCTGAAAACGCTAGGCGCTCAGCTGAAAACGCTAGGCGCTCTGCTGAAAACGCTAGGCGCTCTGCTGAAAACGCTAGTCGCTCTGCTGAAAACGCTAGGCGCTCTGCTGAAAACGCTAGGCGCTCTGCTGAAAACGCTAGGCGCTCTGCTGAAAACGCTAGGCCCTCTGCTGAAAACGCTAGGCGCTCTGCTGAAAACGCTAGGCGCTCTGCTGAAAACGCTAGGCGCTCTGCTGAAAACGCTAGTCGCTCTGCTGAAAACGCTAGGCGCTCTGCTGAAAACGCTAGGCGCTCTGCTGAAAACGCTAGTCGCTCTGCTGAAAACGTTAGTCGCTCTGCTGAAAACGCTAGGCGCTCTGCTGAAAACGCTAGGCGCTCTGCTGAAAACGCTAGGCGCTCTGCTGAAAACGCTAGGCGCTCTGCTGAAAACGCTAGGCGCTCTGCTGAAAACGCTAGTCGCTCTGCTGAAAACGCTAGGCGCTCTGCTGAAAACGCTAGGCGCTCTGCTGAAAACGCTAGGCGCTCTGCTGAAAACGCTAGTCGCTCTGCTGAAAACGCTAGGCGCTCTGCTGAAAACGCTAGGCGCTCTGCTGAAAACGCTAGTCGCTCTGTTGAAAACGCTAGTCGCTCTGCTGAAAACGCTAGGCGCTCAGCTGAAAACGCTAGGCGCTCTGCTGAAAACGCTAGTCGCTCTGCTGAAAACGTTAGTCGCTCTGCTGAAAACGCTAGGCGCTCTGCTGAAAACGCTAGGCGCTCTGCTGAAAACGCTAGGCGCTCTGCTGAAAACGCTAGGCGCTCTGCTGAAAACGCTAGGCGCTCTGCTGAAAACACTAGGCGCTCTGCTGAAAACACTAGGCGCTCTGTTGAAAACACTAGGCGCTCTGTTGAAAACGCTAGTCGCTCTGCTGAAAACACTAGGCACTCTGTTGAAAACGCTAGTCGCTCTGCTGAAAACGCTAGGCGCTCAGCTGAAAACGCTAGGCGCTCTGCTGAAAACGCTAGTCGCTCTGCTGAAAACGTTAGTCGCTCTGCTGAAAACGTTAGTCGCTCTGCTGAAAACGTTAGTCGCTCTGCTGAAAACGCTAGGCGCTCTGCTGAAAACGTTAGTCGCTCTGCTGAAAACGTTAGTCGCTCTGCTGAAAACGCTAGTCGCTCTGCTGAAAACGTTAGTCGCTCTGCTGAAAACGCTAGTCGCTCTGCTGAAAACACTAGGCGCTCTGTTGAAAACGCTAGTCGCTCTGCTGAAAACGCTAGGCGCTCAGCTGAAAACGCTAGGCGCTCTGCTGAAAACGCTAGTCGCTCTGCTGAAAACGCTAGGCGCTCTGCTGAAAACGCTAGGCGCTCTGCTGAAAACGCTAGGCGCTCTGCTGAAAACGCTAGGCGCTCTGCTGAAAACGCTAGGCGCTCTGCTGAAAACGCTAGGCGCTCAGCTGAAAACGCTAGGCGCTCTGCTGAAAACGCTAGGCGCTCTGCTGAAAACGCTAGTCGCTCTGCTGAAAACGTTAGTCGCTCTGCTGAAAACGCTAGGCGCTCTGCTGAAAACGCTAGGCGCTCTGCTGAAAACGCTAGGCGCTCTGCTGAAAACACTAGGCGCTCTGCTGAAAACACTAGGCGCTCTGTTGAAAACGCTAGGCGCTCTGCTGAAAACACTAGGCGCTCTGTTGAAAACGCTAGTCGCTCTGCTGAAAACGCTAGGCGCTCAGCTGAAAACGCTAGGCGCTCTGCTGAAAACGCTAGGCGCTCTGCTGAAAACGCTAGTCGCTCTGCTGAAAACGTTAGTCGCTCTGCTGAAAACGCTAGGCGCTCTGCTGAAAACGCTAGGCGCTCTGCTGAAAACGCTAGGCGCTCTGCTGAAAACGCTAGGCGCTCTGCTGAAAACGCTAGGCGCTCTGCTGAAAACGCTAGGCGCTCTGCTGAAAACGCTAGGCGCTCTGCTGAAAACGCTAGTCGCTCTGCTGAAAACGCTAGTCGCTCTGGTGAAAACGCTAGTCGCTCTGCTGAAAACGCTAGGCGCTCTGCTGAAAACGCTAGGCGCTCTGCTGAAAACGCTAGGCGCTCTGCTGAAAACTAGGCGCTCTGCTGAAAACGCTAGGCGCTCTGCTGAAAACGCTAGGCGCTCTGCTGAAAACGCTAGGCGCTCTGCTGAAAACGCTAGGCGCTCTGCTGAAAACGCTAGGCGCTCTGCTGAAAACGCTAGGCGCTCTGCTGAAAACGCTAGGCGCTCTGCTGAAAACGCTAGGCGCTCTGCTGAAAACGCTAGTCGCTCTGCTGAAAACGCTAGTCGCTCTGGTGAAAACGCTAGTCGCTCTGCTGAAAACGCTAGGCGCTCTGCTGAAAACGCTAGGCGCTCTG
>NC_136892.1:1400216-1402716 GCF_949152265.1 Phoxinus phoxinus
ATGAGGCAGTTGTTTATAAATGAGTCATTGAATCTTTGACTCAACCGATTCGTTCAAACGGCTGATTCGTTCAAGAATGAGGCAGTTGTTTATAAATGAGTCATTGAATCTTTGACTCAACCGATTCGTTCAAACGGCTGATTCGTTCAAGAATGAGGCAGTTGTTTATAAATGAGTCATTGAATCTTTGACTCACACGATTCATTCAAACGGCTGATTCGTTCAAGAATGAGGCAGTTGTTTATAAATGAGTCATTGAATCTTTGACTCAACCGATTCGTTCAAACGGCTGATTCGTTCAAGAATGAGGCAGTTGTTTATAAATGAGTCATTGAATCTTTGACTCAACCGATTCGTTCAAACGGCTGATTCGTTCAAGAATGAGGCAGTTGTTTATAAATGAGTCATTGAATCTTTGACTCACACGATTCATTCAAACGGCTGATTCGTTCAAGAATGAGGCAGTTGTTTATAAATGAGTCATTGAATCTTTGACTCAACCGATTCGTTCAAACGGCTGATTCGTTCAAGAAGAAGAGGCTTAATACTTACATTAAATAAATGCAGAATCATTCTCGTGTTTTGGTGATTCCCTAGTTATTTGGTGTTATTGACGTTTTAATCAGGATACTTGTCTAATGTTATGTTAGTGTTGTGTTAAAAAAAAAACAAGTTCAATAAATACACAGTTAAAAACATGTTTGTTTTCTTCCTCCGGCTCTGACTCTCGATCGGGAATCATAAAATCCTCCATGTTTCCACAGCCCAGAATGCTTGAATCACGTCATAATTACGGTTCCCAGAGGAGCTTGAGACCCGTGGCTGTTCGAGACGTATCACACACACACACACACACACACACACACACACACCTTTCCTTCACAGCTCTACCGTGATGATAATTACAGCATCACAACACACACAGATGAAAGAGACGGGAGACTCTGTGAGTCCAGGCGAGGCAGACGGGAACTGTTGGTGGTAATGCCTCTGGGAGAAGTGTGTGTGTGTGTGTGTGTGTGTGTGTGTGTGTGTGTGTGTGTGCTAGGTAAGGAAGTGTCATTGCAGGGCTCTTTACTAATGGCTACAACTTCAAAGGCTTGAGCAGAACAAGGACGCGGGGGAAGAGAGACTGACGCTTCCCGACACACACACACACACACACACACACACACACACACACACACACACACACACACACACACACACACACACACACACACACACACACACACACACACACACACACACACACACACACACACACACACACACACACACACACACACACACACACACACACACACACACACACACACACACACACACACAGGAGTGGACCCGGAACACCTTCCTCTTTACAGCTCTTGGGGAAAGATCGTGTTAAATCTGCACTTTTGTCCTTTTAAATCTAAATATAAGTTTCGTGTGTCGGTCAAAAATTACCTTTTTTTTTATTTCAATGAAATTATTGAACTATATTTTAGTCTGATAATGTTTTTTTTATTTAATATTGTGCACTAATTTTATGGTACTAAATTATATGTATGCAGTCTTTATAATCCATGTTCAAGATTACATTAAAGTTCAGATATTTATATGTACTCAATTTATATGCATTTCAATATATTTGTAATGACAAACTTGCAATTTAGTACAAGTTACATTTTAGTTTCCATAAATGCTAAATTTTAAGTATTTCTAAAGTTCAACTAAATGCGTTTAATACAAATATAAACTATAATACACAACTTTCACTACACACTGAATGATATTCTCTAAAAAACATAAGCATGCTAACGTGCAGTTGCTCAGGAACGCTAAACACTGCTGGGTTATTTCTTCAGTATCTGGGTAGTTTCTGTGTTACCCAGCTAACTGAAGTTTCTGTGCTCCTGAACGCTTGAGTTACTTCTAAATGTTTTAATTTTTACTTCTAATATTTGTTAAACGAGCTTAAATGTTGGCGATATGTATTAAAATGATTATACGATACTGTAAAATATGATTGAAAATAGAGGAATTATCATGGAAGCCAGTGGTTGTATTTAAAAAAAGTATTTACATTTTTTTTTTAAGTATTAAAAAAAGTTTAGATGATTTAAATTTAATATGTAGATTTATGTAGATTTAAACTAATTTTTTTTAAACAACTACATTTTTAGTTTTTAAAGTTTTAGATGTAAACAACAATTTTTTTTTTTAAGTATTAAAAAAAGTTTAGAGGATTGAAATTTAATATGTAAATTTATGTAGATCTAAATATGTAGATTTAAATTAATTACATTAATTCACGTATGAAGAAAAAAAAAAGAAAAAAAAAAGCTAGTATTATTGTAAAAATGAATCAACTATGCTGGGTTAAATCAACCAATCTGCTGGGTAAAGTTAACCCAACATGTGTTCTGTCCTATATCTACCCAGCCAAGTTGGGTTGTTTTTTAACCCAGTGTTCTTCAGAGTGCAGTGACTGTCCATGAGATGATTGAGTGTGAAAAGT
>NC_136892.1:1405216-1435216 GCF_949152265.1 Phoxinus phoxinus
ATCCTCCTTATACTTATAAAGGGGGCCTATGATTTCTGCGATAAGGGATCATAATAATTGAATTATTATCAAAACAATTTTGTTTCAGGAATAATACATTTTTCCTCCATGTTTTAGTTTTAACAGTAAAACTTTAACTTCGGTTGACAAACAAGATTGTTCAATTTCACATGAATTACATTAATGCTTTATCCCTTAATTTGATTGCCAGAAAAAAAAAAAAAAAAAAAAAAAATCATAAATGAATAATTTTTAAATAAAATGTATTAGACATAATTTTTTACTGTTAAAATGTAATAAAACCATTAAAATTGAATCCAGGAAACTTAAAACACGGTAACATGGTAAAAAATTAAATGGAATTTGGAAAAAAAATATATATTTCATAGAGCCCTAAACATGTATTTTTTTGTTTGTTAAACTTTCAATAAACTGTAGTTAAATTTTTTATGATTTAAATTAATTAGACATGCTTTTTAATTACTATAATGTAACCATTAAAATGGTGTCCCCCAAAAAATGTTAAATGAAAAAAAAATTTAGAATTTTTTTTTTAAATAAAACTGAATTTAGGAAAAAAACTAAACCGGTTTGCAGAGGTTGTGAAGGTTATACAAGGTAACAATGATTTTTTCAAGAACATTCCTCTTTTATGAATTGTAAGTTTAAAGCATATTAAAAACTCCACATAGACAATAAACAACATTAAAAGCACCATATGATGATTTTTCTTTTATGCCAAAAATCATGAGGATATTAAGATCATGTTCCATGAAGATATTTAGTAAATGTCCTACCGTAAATATATAAAACATGTATTTGTGTGAGTGAATGCAGCACAATCGTGAACATAAATGCACAACTTTAAAGGAGATTTTCTCAATGTTTAAATTTTTTTGCTCCTCAGATTCCAGATTTTCAATAGTTGTATCTCGACCAAATATTGTCCTATCCTAACAAACCACACATCAATGGAGAGATTATTTATTCAGTTTTCAGATTATATATACATCTCAATTAAAAATGTGACTGTGTTTGTGGTCTAGAGTCACATATACACAACATTAAAAGCTGGATTTTCTCCACATCCACGTACACTGATTTGTGAGATCTCTTCACGCGGACGCTGCCGATGTGAACGTGTGGTGTGTTTGATTAAAGGATCTCTGTGAAGATCCACTACAACACCTTCACACATTATTCTCTCCTCAGCGCGCCTCAATTAAAGCCCGGCGTCTATTAGCCTGATCCTGCGCGCTTTAATCTCTCTTCATGTTTTATCGACTGGAGTATTGATTTGATGTTCAGGCTTTCATCTAATGCAGCAGAGGCTCGTGTTACGCGTGTCTTTAACCCTTTCATGTGGAGGAACACATGATCCAAGCCTTCATCTACTGTATATATGACCCTGCACCACAACATTTTGGTCACAATTTAAACAGCTGAATAAATAATCTCTCCATTGATGTGTGGTGTGTTAGGATAGGACAATATTTGGTCGAGACACAACTATTGAAAATCTGCAAAAAAAATCTAAACATTTGAGAAAATCTCCTTTAAAGTTGTGCATTTATGTTCACGATTGTGCTGCATTCACTCACAAAAATACATGTTTTATATATTTACGGTAGGACATTTACTAAATATCTTCATGGAACATGATCTTAATATCCTAATGATTTTTGGCATAAAAGAAAAATGGATCATTTTGACCCATACAGTGTACAGTTGCTATTGCCACAGATATACCCGTGCGGCTCCAGACTGGTGTAGTGATCCAGGGTCACACATGTGACTATAACAGACTTCTGAACTATACACTCACATTTATTCATAAAGCAGACGCTTTTATCCACTGGCGGACAGGAGAAGTTTAGCCATCGCTCAGATCGTATGAGTTCAACTCAACAAGTAGATCCGTCACTTATTCCTCATTATTACCCGGCTCTGTGGAATGCTTGATTCTAATAAAAGCTAATAAAATATTAAAACTCTTATTTAATTATGCCGTCCAGTATCGTGGACTCGCTCTCTCTCGTTTCACACAGATCACAGGAATCAGATCAGAGGAATCAGATCAGAGGAATCAGATCAGAGGAATCAGATCAGAGGAATCAGATCACAGGAATCAGATCAGAGGAATCAGATCAGAGGAATCAGATCAGAGGAATCAGTTCAGAGGAATCAGATCAGAGGAATCAAATCAGAGGAATCAGTTCAGAGGAATCAGATCAGAGGAATCAAATCAGATGAATCAAATGAATCAGATCAGATGAATCAGATCAGAGGAATCAGATCAGAGGAATCAGATCAGAGGAATCAGATCAGAGGAAACAGATCACAGGAATCAAATGAATCAGATCAGATGAATCAGATCAGAGGAATCAGATCAGAGGAATCAGATCAGAGGAATCAGTTCAGAGGAATCAGATCAGAGGAATCAGATCAGAGGAATCAGATCACAGGAATCAGATCAGAGGAATCAGTTCAGAGGAATCAGATCAGAGGAATCAGTTCAGAGGAATCAGATCACAGGAATCAGATCACAGGAATCAGATCACAGGAATCAGATCACAGGAATCAGATCACAGGAATCACAGGAATCAGATCAGAGGAATCAGAGGATCAGAGGAATCAGATCAGAGGAATCAGATCAGAGGAATCAGATCAGAGGAATCAGATCAGAGGAATCAGATCAGAGGAATCAGATCAGAGGAATCAGATCAGAGGAATCAGATCAGAGGAATCAGATCAGAGGAATCAGAGGATCAGAGGAATCAGATCAGAGGAATCAGAGGATCAGAGTAATCAGATCAGAGTAATCAGATCAGAGGAATCAGATCAGAGGAATCAGATCAGCGGAATCAGATCACAGGAATCAGATCACAGGAATCAGATCACAGGAATCAGATCAGAGGAATCAGATCAGAGGAATCAGAGGATCACAGGAATCAGATCAGAGTAATCAAATCAGAGGAATCAGATCAGAGGAATCAGATCAGCGGAATCAGATCACAGGAATCAGATCACAGGAATCAGATCACAGGAATCACAGGAATCAGATCACAGGAATCAGATCACAGGAATCAGATCACAGGAATCAGATCAGATCAGAGGAATCAAATCAGAGGAATCAGATCAGAGGAATCAGATCAGAGGAATCAGAGGATCAGAGGAATCAGATCAGAGGAATCAGATCAGAGGAATCAGATCAGAGGAATCAGATCAGAGGAATCAGAGGATCAGAGGAATCAGATCAGAGGAATCAGATCAGAGGAATCAGAGGATCAGAGGAATCAGATCAGAGGAATCAGATCAGAGGAATCAGAGGATCAGAGTAATCAGATCAGAGTATTCAGATCAGAGGAATCAGATCAGAGGAATCAGAGGATCAGAGGAATCAGATCAGAGGAATCAGATCAGAGTAATCAGAGGATCAGAGTAATCAGATCAGAGTAATCAGATCAGAGTAATCAGATCAGAGGAATCAGATGAATCAGATCAGAGTAATCAGATCAGAGTAATCAGATCACAGGAATCAGATCACAGGAATCAGATCAGAGGAATCAGATGAATCAGATCACAGTAATCAGATCAGAGGAATCAGATCAGAGGAATCAGATCAGAGGATCAGAGGAATCAGATCAGAGGAATCAGATCACAGGAATCAGATCACAGGAATCAGATCACAGGAATCAGATCAGAGGAATCAGATCAGAGGAATCAGATCAGATGAATCAGATCACAGGAATCAGAGGATCAGAGGAATCAGATCAGAGGAATCAGATCAGAGGAATCAGATCAGAGGAATCAGATCAGATGAATCAGATCACAGGAATCAGAGGATCAGAGGAATCAGATCAGAGGAATCAGAGCAGAGGAATCAGATCAGAGGAATCAGATCACAGGAATCAGATCAGAGGAATCGAATCAGATCAGAGGAATCAGATCAGAGGAATCGAATCAGATCAGAGGAATCAGATCAGAGGAATCAGATCAGAGGAATCAGATCAGAGGATCAGATCAGAGGATCAGATCAGAGGAATCAGATCAGATGAATCAGATCAGATGAATCAGATCACAGGAATCAGATCAGAGGAATCAGATCAGATCAGAGGAATCAGATCAGATCAGAGGAATCAGATCAGAGGAATCAGATCAGAGGAATCAGAGGAATCAGATCAGAGGAATCAGATCAGATCAGAGGAATCAGATCAGAGGAATCAGATCAGAGGAATCAGATCAGAGGAATCAGATCAGAAGATCAGATCAGAGGATCAGATCAGAGGAATCAGATCAGAGAAATCAGATCAGAGGAATCAGATCACAGGAATCAGATCAGAGGAATCAGATCACAGGAATCAGATCAGAGGAATCAGATCACAGGAATCAGAGGAATCAGATCAGAGGAATCAGATCAGATCAGAGGAATCAGATCAGAGGAATCAGATCAGAGGATCAGATCAGAGGATCAGATCAGAGAAATCAGATCAGAGGAATCAGATCAGAGGAATCAGATCACAGGAATCAGAGGAATCAGATCAGAGGAATCAGATCAGATCAGAGGAATCAGATCACAGGAATCAGATCAGAGGAATCAGATCACAGGAATCAGAGGAATCAGATCAGAGGAATCAGATCAGAGGAATCAGATCACAGGAATCAGAGGAATCAGATCAGAGGAATCAGATCAGAGGAATCAGATCAGAGGAATCAGATCAGAGGATCAGATCAGAGGATCAGATCAGAGAAATCAGATCAGAGGAATCAGATCAGAGGAATCAGATCACAGGAATCAGATGAATCAGAGGAATCAGATCAGATCAGAGGAATCAGATCACAGGAATCAGATCAGAGGAATCAGATCACAGGAATCAGAGGAATCAGATCAGAGGAATCAGATCAGATCAGAGGAATCAGATCAGAGGAATCAGATCAGAGGATCAGATCAGAGGATCAGATCAGAGAAATCAGATCAGAGGAATCAGATCAGAGGAATCAGATCACAGGAATCAGAGGAATCAGATCAGAGGAATCAGATCAGATCAGAGGAATCAGATCAGAGGATCAGATCAGAGGATCAGATCAGAGAAATCAGATCAGAGAAATCAGATCAGAGGAATCAGATCAGAGAAATCAGATCAGAGAAATCAGATCAGAGGAATCAGATCAGAGGAATCAGATCACAGGAATCAGATCAGAGGAATCAGATCAGATCACAGGAATCAGATCACAGGAATCAGAGGAATCAGATCAGAGGAATCAGATCAGAGGAATCAGATCAGAGGAATCAGATCACATGAATCAGAGGAATCAGATCAGAGGATCAGATCAGAGGAATCAGATCAGATCACAGGAATCAGATCAGAGGAATCAGATCACAGGAATCACAGGAATCAGATCAGAGGAATCAGATCAGATCACAGGAATCAGATCAGAGGAATCAGATCACAGGAATCACAGGAATCAGATCCTCTGCTGTCCTTCCTCCCGCTACAAACACTGAGTCCCATTAGTCCTGTGGTCCTGTGGTCGGCACATTGTCTGATGAGGATTTGTACTGTAAATATGTGGTTTTCTGTGCAAGAAACTGGACCGGCTCTGGATATTCCCTCCCTCTGCGTCCCATAATTCCCCCTGATTCCCGAGCCAGGATCTAATGGAGAGCAGCTCCTGCCGGGACAGCTCTGTCTGACACACACGAGCGCTGAGGAAGACCAGGGTCTCAGTAAAGCCCAGCGGAAACATGGGAAAGAGTCGCATAAAGCACTGCGGACATGAGTTTACCAGCTGGGCTTCCTGTGGGGCGACATCATCCACTGCACACCTAATCTTCCTCATCCTCATAATCATCTTCATCCTCATCAAACTCACATCATCTTCATCCTCATAATCATCTTCCTCAGAATAATCTTCATCCTCAACAAACTCACATTATCTTCATCCTCATAATCAACTTCCTCAGAATAATCTTCATCCTCATCTTCCTCATCTTCTTCCTCATCAAACTCGCATTATCTTCATCCTCATAATCATCTTCCTCAGAATAATCTTCATCTTCCTCATCTTCTTTATCTTCATCCTCATCTTCTTCCTCATCAAGCTCACATCATCTTCATCCTCATAATCATCTTCCTCGGAATAATCTTCATCCTCATCTTCCTCATCTTCTTCCTCATCAAACTCACATCATCTTCATCCTCATAATCATCTTCCTCATCCTCATCTTCTTCATCCTCATCTTCTTCCTCATCAAACTCACATCATCTTCATCCTCATAATCATTTTCCTCAGAATAATCTTCATCCTCATCTTCTTCCTCATCAAACTCACATCATCTTCATCCTCATAATCATCTTCCTCATCCTCATCTTCTTCATCCTCAGAATAATCTTCATCCTCATCTTCCTCATCTTCTTCCTCATCAAACTCACATCATCTTCATCCTCATAATCATCTTCCTCATCCTCATCTTCTTCATCCTCATCTTCTTCCTCATCAAACTCACATCATCTTCATCCTCATAATCATTTTCCTCAGAATAATCTTCATCCTCATCTTCTTCCTCATCAAACTCACATCATCTTCATCCTCATAATCATCTTCCTCATCCTCATCTTCTTCATCCTCATAATCATCTTCATCCTCATCTTCCTCATAATCATCTTCATCCTCATCTTCCCCATAATCATCTTCCTCATAATAATCTTCATCCTCATCATATCCGGACAGGCCGCTAGTCTCTACACCACAAAAAATGATTTTCTGGTTTCTGGTTTCCAGTCTAAATAACTAAAAGTTCCTAAATCAAGATGTCTTTACTAAAGTAGTAAATGCCACAGGATATGATGTCTTGTTTTCTGGGGAAAAATCTGAATGAAGTGAGTTTTTGATTAAAACAAGCAAAGATGTCTGCCAATGGAGTAGGAAAATAATCTTAATTGAAACGGACAAGATAATGTTTCTTTCATTTTGCTTGTTTTAATCAAAAACTCACTTCATTTTATTTATAAACATTTGGGACCAAAAAATGATTGACATTTTTGTCTTTAATTGCTAATGCTCTTTTCACACACACACTGAACACAATGAAGCATTGCTTGGTCACTGGTTGAGCTAAACTGGTATTATCTAATTGTGTAGTTAAATTTACCAGCTGACAGATATTCAACATAATTCACGTGTGAGACAGTCTAACAGAAGATGGACAAAACCTGTCAAATATCAACTCATATTTCACATAATTTATATAATTAAATAATATATAAATATGAGTTCTGCTCATATTTTATTACCGGTTTCTAAACTATAGCGGATAAACTGATGATAATATGAGAAATGTTGAAGGAGTCTGAATAAAGTTTGGTTTGACTGTATAATACATTTGAACTTTGGTTACAATTATTTATGAAAAGATATAGTGCATTAACATATACTATAATGCATTATAAAGTTTTCATAATGTAAGGGCTTTAAGTTAAAAAAAACCCCGATGTTTCACAGGTTTAATGTTATGGGGTTGAAGAAGGTCCTTCTGAATGTAACATCAAACCTTTGGTACATTAATAACTATTTGTAATATTTAGGAATCGGCCAAAATTTCTCAAAAATGTCATGTTTTATTAAATATGTTCTTTAAGTAGAAAGACTGAAATGGTACATGCTTGTAAAATGCTGTTCAATAATCTTTATCTTTGCAAAATCTTATTTTCAGATCTTATTTTTAGTAGTAACCGGATTATAACCCTTACATTTCTAGATATATACATGGCTGCGATTAGTTATAACAACTTAAAATTTGTTGAGATAACTTAAATATCCAACTAAAGTTAACTAAACTTAATATTTTAAGTCAAGCATGAACACAACCTTTGTTAAAGTTGAAACAATGTTGAATTTTAAGTTGTGATAAATAACCGCAGCAATTGTTTTTACAGTGATAGTCTATTCTATTAGAAATGTAAAGGTTATAATCAGGTTACTACTAAAAACTGCACAATTATATAAACTCTATTGAGATTGCACTTCTGTGAGGTAAACTTGAACCTGGCTTTATTAACATCCACTAATGCTGCATTTGGTCTAGTAATATAATATAATGTAGTAAGCCAGTGAAAGTTTCCGTCGTGTCTTCTGTGTTTGTGTTTGCAGGGTTGCTTTGTTTTTCAGGTGAGGAGAGAAGGCTCGGTCTAGTCTCATTTTCCATGGTAAACCACAAGATCTCACCGCACACAACTGTACTCAAACAACCAAACACACACACACACACACACACACACAGCCTTGAGCAAGCGAGGAGGATCTGTCACACACACACACGCCCCCCCACCCTTCACATCCCGGCGCGGCGCGACGGACACTCACAGCCAGGCTTTCCCCGGCGTTCCTCTCATCAGAGCGCTCGGCTGGAAAACATATAATTAAAAGCAGAGTCGGCATAAATTAACGGAGTGCGAGGGTCTGAATCAAACCCAAATACGGTCATATTTTGGCTCTTTAACCCTCAGAACAAGCAGGGACGACTCCGTCTGGGATGATCTCACCCCGCTGTAAATCACACAGGAGATGAACTTCATCTGCCATTAAACAACAGGGAGTCTCTTGGATCTTTCTGAAGCTTCACTTCCACTCGTGAATCACACACACACACACACACACACACACTCCTGAAAATAAAGCTTCTTTACAGGCATCAACTGTTCCATGAAGAGATCCGGGCTTTTTTACGGCTCATATAGTGACCACAAAACCAGTGGGTCAATTTTATGAAATCGAGATGTATACATCACATGAAAGCTGAATAAATAATCTCTCCATTGATGTGTGGTTTGTTAAGATAGGACAAAATTTGGTCGAGACACAACTATTGAAAATCTGCAAAAAATCTAAACTTTGAGAAAATCTCCTTTAAAGTTGTGCATTTATGTTCACGATTGTGCTGCATTCACTCACAAAAATGCATGTTTTATATATTTACGGTAGGACATTTACTGAATATCTTCATGGAACATGATCTTAATATCCTCATGATTTTTGGCATAAAAGAAAAATGGATAATTTTGACCCATACAATGTATAGTTGCTATTGCCACAGATATACCCGTGCGAGTTCTGTGATCCAGGGTCACATATACCGGTAATGTCTGATATAGTGAGAATATGGAGGGAAAAAAGCTTCAACTGAGCAAAAATATGCAATTTGGTGCAGAAATATGGGCAAAAGTAAAGATGAGATTCTGTAAATCAATGAGATATTTATAATAGTGTAGCAGATACTCACATAAAATGCATTGAAATATCAATATCTGCTAATAATGACTTAGTAAGATGATATTTAAATAGTTTAATGATCATTAAATAGTTAACATAATGCAATGCAATACACTGATGATTGAGAGATGAGCAAATAAACCTTCCTCAAAAGCCTGATCATCATATTTGATACTCATGATTTCTCTAAAAAAAAGTATGTCTGGATAATCAGGTAAACCGAAGCTATTCAGTCTGAAATATCAAAGTTATTCTTGCGTTTATTAGACAGCAGAAACACACGAGCTGAAGGAGGACGATTGTACAATTACACTAAAAGACTTTTACTTGATAAAGCAATCTAAAGGCATGTCGTTTTTTCAGTTTTGATCATATTTGAGGCATTAGAAATGTGCAGGCTTTATAGGGTTAACATTTCCATTGCACAAAACGTTTTTTACAGTGGAAAAAGGGTAATTTTCGGTACAATGTTCATTAGATAACATGAACTAACAATACAATACTTACTCAACATTTATTAATCTTAGTTAATATTAATTTAAACTAATACGTTTGTTAACGCACTGTGAACTAACATTAACAGCTGTATTTTTATTAACTAACATTAACAAATATGAATAAATACAGTAACAAATGTATTGCTCATGGTTAGCTCATGTTAGTTAATACATAACTAAATGTATACCTAAAGTGAATGCCGATTTTTCAAATATTCTTCACACTAGGAAGTAGGGCTGTAAACGATTAATCGTGATTAATCGAATCCAAAATAAAAGTTTGTGTTTACATAATATATTTTTGTGTGTATTGTGTATAATTATTTTGTATATATAAATACACACACATGCATGTATATATTTGAGAAATATTTGCATTTATATACTGCATATATATTTGTATATGATTTATATTATATATAAATATAACTATTTTATATATAAATAACACATTTTTCTTAAATATATACATGCATGTGTGTATTTATATATACAAAATAATTATACACAATACACACACATATATTATGTAAACACAAACTTTTATTTTGGATTCGATTAATCGCGATTAATCGTTTACATCCCTACTAGGAAGTGCTTTGCTTCTTTCACAACATTGTCCAACACTCCCTGGTTTTAAAGCTTGATTCCTATGCGTGAGTCGCGTTCGTTCTCGGACCCTAGAAACGCCGGGTCTCCGCGCCTCACTCTCTGGCAGTGAAGCGGTTAAGGAAGAAAAGCTTCGACTGTTTAAAGCCGTTCTCGGCGAGGTGCACCAGGTGCGCCGCGTGGTTACAGCCTCAGTGTTTACTGCTGCCTCCCTTCCGCAGGAGAGCAGCTTCACGCCTTAATCCCTCCACAGCCCCACGCCCACAGCTCCTCCGAGCATCAGATAAGACTCAGACGCAGGGAGACACTCGCGCTCCTCCTCCAGCGGCTCCTGCAGCGTGTGCATGTAGTAAAAGTGCAGATGCACAAATACTCACAGGCATAACCACAGCACACCTTACCTCCACTCTCACTGAGACAGAGAAACCTCGCTGAGATCACCCAGCACAGGATGTTGGATGTATGTCAGCGGCATCACACATACACACACACACACACACACACACACACACACACACACACACACACACACACGCACGCACGCGTGTGCATGCTGACGAAAACAAACGCTTTAAAAGAAGTGCTAAATTCACCATTGTCGTCATGTAGCAACATGATTGAAGAAGCGGGGGTTTCCCTGAAAATCACTCTCATCTTACAAAGAGAGCTACTTTTAAGATTGTCATTATGTTCCTTTTTTCTTTTTCCTCGAGATCCAAGAAGACCTTGTTCTGGGTCCCACAAGCGGAGAGCTATTTTTAGCGGCGAAATGCTTTCCAGTTGGCTTCAGACGATCATAAGAGGGGGAAAAACCGCAGAGAAAACCAGAGCGGGCAGCAGATCTGGGATCTCCCCACTCGTGCCGTGATCAGCGTGTGGCGACGGCCCGGCTGAACTGAACATCTATATTTCCATAAACTGCAGCTGTCGCCGACATCCTCGCTCGTTACGCTCAATATTCCTCAATCCTGCGAGCAACAGCTTCTGAGCGACGCCAAGGTTTTCTGACGGGAAAACAGCCATCCTTCAACAAGCCATCACTATACATGCTTCGTTTTATTATCAAAGATAATGCAATGCCATACAACCGTGAGATTCAGTTCCTCAAAAGCCTGATGATAATCATGAATTTTCCAAAAAATGATGTCTGGATAAACAGGTAAACCGAACTTCCGTCAGTCTAAAATATTACTAACAACATCAAAGTTATTCTTGCGTTCATTTGATAAAATCAGTGCAGATTAGACAGCAGAAACACACGAGCTGAAGGAGGACGATTGTACAAATACACTAAAAGACCTTTACTTGATAAAAGAGTTAGGGACGCACCGATATGAAAAGTTTGGCCGATAACGATAACCGATAACTCTTTATATTTAAAAGCCGATAACCTATATATTGGCCGATAAATCTAAATCCAAGTTTTTCTAGAATTTGTGAGAGCCTGGTTACAGAAACAAAAGTCTCGCCATTAAAATCCATGTCCCAAACACACAATTATAATGTTCTCATTATAATGTTATAGTCTATATGACAGACTTGTGCTGCACGTTGCATTTTACTGTATCATATTTCAAGCATTTCAAAACCATCATGTTGAGCAGTGCGCATCTGAAGAGTCTCAGCTGGAGGAAATAATACATTATTTATCAGCTTTAATATATCGACCAAATCTTCTTACCGGGCTGATAACGATAACATTAAAAATGATCATAAATCGCCCGATACCGATATAGTGGCCGATATATCGTGCATCACTAGTTTTATTATCAAAGATAATGCAATCCAATACAATCATGAGATTCAGTTCCTCAAAAGCCTGATGATCATATTTGATACTCGTGATTTTTCAAAAAAATTATGTCTGGATAATTAAGTAAACCGAAGCTATTCAGTCTGAAATATTACTAACAATATCAAAGTTATGTTTACTAGATAAAATCAGTGCAGATTAGACAGCAGAAACACACGAGCTGAAGGAGGACGATTGTACAATTACACTAAAAGACTTTTACTTGATAAAATATTTAGGGATATGAAAAGTTTGGCTAATAACGATAACCGATAATTCTTTATATTTGAAAGCCGATAACCGATATATTGGCCGATAAATCTTAAATCCAAGTATTTATATAATTTTTGAGAGCCTGGTTACAAAAACAAAAGTCTCACTATGTCCCAAGCAGACAATTATAATTATGTTCTCATTATAATTTTATGTAGCCAGACTTGTGCTAAACTACTTTACTGTATTCCCCTTTTTTGAAGTGATTTCAATCATATTTCAAGCAATTCAAAACCATCATGTTGAACAGTGCGCATCTGAAGAGTCTCAGCAGGAGGAAATAACATTATTTATCGGCTTTAATATATCGACTAAATGTTCTTACCGGGCCGATAACGATAAAATAAAAAATTATCATAAATCGGCCGATATGGTGGCCGATATATTGTGCATCCCTAAAAAGAGTCTAAACGATCAATGATTGTGTTCAGCAGAAGTTAGTGCAGATTATCAAATACGAGCTTTAATACGATGATTAAAGCTGAGATTATGTGTTTCTCAGTATTTCACAGATCAGGACACACTCGAGAGAGCTGGTGTGATAGAGATAGTCATCGTAAAGGAAGTAGGTTAGTCAGCTTTGCCCTTCTCTTTAACCTCTGTCCCAAAACACATGAAAACCAAAACACACACAATAAACAACAGGTGATGATGACAACAGCAAGTGATCCGAGTACCAAGAAACCACACAAACAGCCTTTCATGATAAACGTAACATTAGCGTCTCCTGGTCAATATAACGCCGATGTACAAACGATGCAACAAACGATAAAAAAACCTCAACTACAACTATATAAAAAAGTCTGTATATTATTAGTTGTTTTCGTTGAGCTGATACTCCAGCGTTTGTTCAAAACAAACTATTTTATGTCACACAATGTTATGCAAGTTCCCAGCATGCACTGCAGCTTGAAATGATGTGCTAACTCTTATTAAATATGGCTTCAGTTATGCAGCTGCGGTCACTGTTAGTTAGCTGGTTATGCGTTCAGAGATCATATCTTCACTGAATTAACATCTGTTGATCATCAGTGTGTGTTTAGGAATATGTGCGTCTCAACTGTTGGATTTAATATATTTGCCCATCATGTAGTTCAATGTAAAATAAATTGATTTGAAATGCTAAACACTCTTTATTTGCCTTGGAATAATTTGTATTTATTTAATAGAGTACATGTTACTCATTAGATGTTGTCATTTGTTAGTTGAGTTGAGTTAACTTAAATTGATTGCAACAGGGTTCCTAGTTTTGTTTTTAAGTTAGGGCAACTTTTTGTCAGTGTGAAATCAAACGAACCACACAATATTTACATGATCTACGAACAGACGTAAAACAACATGATCAGTTTGAGATCAATCATCTTAAAGCGACAGCTCACCCAGAAATATAGAAGAACATATGGTAACACTTTATATCAAGTCCATGCTTAAAAATAAGTATAAATGGGGCTATAATTCATTATAAGTAAGTATATTTATAACTCATTAACCTATACTGCATTATAAGAACAGTTATGGTTACATTTATGTTATTTTTATAATTACTTATAAGTCATGCATTTGCTTTTTCAATGTGCATGTTCATCATTCATGTCCATCATGCACTAATAAAGTATAAATGGAGATCGTTCATTATAACTTAAGCATGGTCTTTATAGAAAGTGTTACTGAACATATTTTAAAGGTCCAAAAAAAAAAAAAAGGTTTTGAAACGGGGAGCGAATAACCATATGTTCATCATTACCAAAACTGCAATATTTACACTTCTACATCCACACACACACGTCTGTTTACTCGAGTCTTTAATCTCGCACGCTCACGATCAACAAACGCGAGACGTCACGCTTCACATCTGTGATGTAGCGGTGCGGTTCGTGACGTCACAGACCTGTTGATCTGGGTCTGTTCCGCTCGTAAACGCACAGCCGGCAGGACAGCAGGATCTGGGATCTGGGAGTTGCGGGAGACGCGGAGTGTGTCCCACAGGAGTGTGTGTTCTTCCACAGGGGTCAGCCAACGCCCCCAGCACCCGAATTAGTGCCGGGCCAGACCTACTGGAGCCTCAGCAGCCACAGGGGCGGCACACATGTGTGTGTGATCACACTCGCATCTGATACACATCTACCAGCAGCACTGCCACAGCTGGGTACAGCACACACACACACTCACTCACTCACACACACACTAACCCCTAAACCCACCCATCACACACACACACACACACACACTGACCCAAACCACTAAACCCACCCATCACACACACACACACACACACACACACTGACCCAAACCCCTAAACCTACCCATCACACACACACACACACACTCACTGACCCAACCCCTAAACCTACCCATCACACACACACACACACACACACACACACACTGACCCAAACCCCTAAACCTACCCATCACACACACACACACACACACACACACTGACCCAAACCCCTAAACCTACCCATCACACACACACACACACACTCACTGACCCAACCCCTAAACTTACCCATCACACACACACACACACACACACACACACACACTGACCCAAACCCCTAAACCTACCCATCACACACACACACACACACACACACACACACACTAACCCGACCCCTAAACACACCCATCACACACACACACACACACACACACACACACACACACACACACACACACACACACACACACACACACACACACACACACACACACACACACTGAGCCGTCCCCTAAACACACCTATCACACACACACACACACTGAGCCGACCCCTAAACTTACCCATATCACTCACACACACACTCACACTTACACTAACCCGACCCCTAAACACACCTATCACACACACACACACACACAGAGCCGACCCCTAAACTTACCCATCCATTACACACACACACACTGAACCGTCCCCTAAACTTACCCATCCATTACACACACACACACTGAACCGTCCCCTAAACCCACCCATATCACACACACACACACACACACACTCACACACACACACACACGCACACACACACACACACACACACTGAGCCGTCCCCTAAACCCACCCATCACACACACACACACACACACACACACAGAGCCGACCCCTAAACTTACCCATCCATTACACACACACACACTGAACCGTCCCCTAAACTTACCCATCCATTACACACACACACACTGAACCGTCCCCTAAACCCACCCATATCACACACACACACACACACACACTCACACACACACACACACGCACACACACACACACACACACACTGAGCCGTCCCCTAAACCCACCCATATCACACACACACACACACACACACACACGTACACACACACACACACACACACACTGAGCCGTCCCCTAAACCCACCCATCACACACACACACGTACACACACACACACACTAACCAGACCCCTAAACCCACCCATCACACACACACACACACACACACAGAGACGACCCTTAAACTTACCCATCCATTACACACACACACACTGAACCGACCCCTAAACCCACCCATCACACACACACACTGAGTCGACCCGTAAACCCACACATCACACACACACACATCACACACACACACACACTGAGTCGACCCGTAAACCCACACATCACACACACACACACACACACACACACACACACACACACACACACACTGAGTCGACCCGTAAACCCACCCATCACACACACACAACTTAACATGATGGAAAACTGAGCAATTCACAAATGACCGGACGGATCAAGCTCATCTAGGACACATCGACAGACTCAAAGCAGGACTCGTCCCAATTACCCACGTCCGTTCGCCACTGCAAGCGGGTAAACTGGGATGAATATTACAACATAAAAGTATGTTTACAAGAATTAATATTCAGCAATATTATCGGCTGGATAATGACACTAGCTTTGCAACTTCAACACTATTATTGAGCTGAATAATGGCACTATCGTCTTCTTTACAGCCGCTTTATAGATGAACGATCATTGGTTTCGTCAGTGAAGAACTTGAACACTGGCATTATCCGGTTTATTACTGTGAACCCGCTCGTATAAATCTAGAGTAAGAAGAGATCATTTTGTGCTATAACAACTAGCCTAAATTAGCAAAGGTTTCAATTTATTTCCTTTAACACATTGGCTAGTGCATTGTCAACATCCTACACATGCTAATCTTATAATTACAATTTAAAATGAATACACATTATCATCTTAAAAAGGCCTTATAAAAATATCTTATTCTCCTCATATTCTCCATTGTTGCGGCTCCTCTCTTCCCAGTCTGTCAGTAACGCTCGGTTTACTTCCTGTCTCTATGAAGCCCCTCCTTCTGAAAAGCACACTGTGCTCTGATTGGTTGGCTGGAGCAGTGTGTTGTGATTGGTCGAGCGCTTCGAGTGTGTTTGGGAAATGCCCCGCCCCTTACCATAACCGCCAGTTTAACACACTACTAACACATTAATTATTATAATGAGGAATATTGTGGCGTGTTCGTTCCCGGAAGAAACTCAAGACTACAATGGAGGCGTTTCAGGAGTTCAGAAACACTGACACTGATATAGAGAAGAACTCCCTTTTTCATGATCAAACAGCAACATCACACACTAAAACACTTTTCCCACTTTTTAAAGCAAAACAACCCACAACTACATTGCAAACAAGCCGTGTGGTGATTATTTTCACCAACAGATGGCGCTGCAAGCTACGCTGACTCTATTGGACACGCGCCGCTAATTCATGAAGAACGTAACCTGGACGAGCGCAGAGCACCATTATCGTCAATTACTACACGGCTCTGTGGAATGCTTGATTCTGATTGGTCAATCGCAGCATCTAGCGGTGTATTATTCCCAGATAACAGCGGCTGAGAACAGAAGCTCATCCGGGTCACTGAAGTCATCAGCGCTATACGCTCGCTAGAACGGGTTTTCCTCGTGGAAGTTTTGCGTTTGGTGAGCTAATAAATTATTAAAACTCAGTCAAATCAATATTTTGTGTACAGTTATTTCATTATGCCGTCCAGTATCGTGGACTCGCTCACTCGTTTCATACAAACGCTGCGGCGGCCATTTTGTGACTTTTGTTTTGTTCACTGTTGGATTATACGATACAAACAAACAGGTACGGTTTTAAATCAGTTTAATCTGAAATCAATATCTCTAATCCCCATAATTATTTATGTGTTGAAATGCTGTGTAATAAGTGTATGGCTGTATACCGTATCTCTTAAATGTCGCTAAAACTGTTCTCTCCTCGGAAGACCTAATCAAATATTTCAACTCAGATCAATATTTTGTGTCTAATTATTTACTTACGTGGAAAGTACCCGTGTAATAAGTGTGATAATGTACATCCAGCCGGTTGTTATCTCAGAATAAACCCCGTCAGGCTGAAGAAGACCTGATCCTGATCACCCCGTCAGGGTTTATTCTGAGATAACAACCGGCTGGATGTACATTATCCCTTACTTATCAAAAGAAACAACGTTATTGCTTTCAAGGTAGTAACATACGAACTATTGTTCTACTATGTACTATGTTAAATTACAGTAATAATGTTAGTATGTGCTTTATAACAGGGCCTCAACAGGGTGTGGGATTTTAAACGTCTAAACTAAACAATTACAACTAAACAACACTGGCAACAAATGCATTTGCAGAATACACATACTTTCTGCTTAAAATAAGCCTAAAATGCAAATAAACAAGCAAAAATAAGGATAGTAAGAGTCATTAAAGCACAAACGCAACAAAACATTCAAAAAAGTTTGAATTTCTGTATTCAGAAACAGTTTGTGAAAAATTTAAAAATGAACTAAAATTATAAAATATTTGTTAAATTGTTTTATTTGTAATGTGTTTTTGTAAATTCATAATTTTGATATATTATTGTTTTGAACTGCTTGCTATTTACTATTCATTTTCTTTTCATTGTTTTTTTGTGAGTGCTAAATAATAAAACTAAATGATAATACTTATTAAATGTTATTAATAATATAGGGAACCCACAACAATTAAACAATAAAAACTATATATATATATATATATATATATATATATATATATATATATATATATATATATATATATATATATATATATATATATATATATATATATAAAGATAAATAATAACTGAGCTTTGAGTGATATTTTGAAATAAATAGGAAATAGAAATCTGCTCACCTTACCATAAACTCCATAGTCAACTATTTAAAAAAGAAGCTGTACCTGTTAACCTTCATTATTTAATGTATGTTTGCATACATCCGTCATGAAAAGTTATGACAGCCACTGAAATACATTTTATATTTCAACAACAAATTGAAGTAGAAGCCTTTTTATCAGTGTGTGCAATTTAAAACTCAATTGTAGTGTTGATTACTATATCTAGAAGTAAATCGCAATTGAAATTGGACTAATTTGTTGCTAATCTTAACCTTTATCATCAATGTACCCACTGACAGAGTTCCCCAAACTCGTGGTTCACAAAATAAGATTGTATTACTGAAGAAAAACACCCAAATGACTAATATATATATATAATGATTGTCATCATTTAACAGTCTTTCAGTGACTTTTACAGGACGTCTGGAGAATGGGTCGGGGGAGAACAACTCCACACACACACACACACACACACACCTGGGTGAGAACGAGCCGGATCACCTCTCACACTCATCTACAAGACAAAACACCCGCTCGCATCACACATGCGTCACTCCTGGGACTCGACTCACTGACTGCCAGAAACTTACAGGTTGCCTTGAGGTGGGGGATTTTCTTTCACTTTTTACTGCGTTTCACTTTTAGTGGTGGGCTGATTCATTAAGAGAGAGTCTTGACGACAAGACGTACAGTAGCACAAACACCAATATGAAACTCAAACTGATAAACTCAGAAAGAAATCTTCAGACTGTGAGTGGTATGAAGAAGTGGGAGTCTTCAAATAAATCCTGCTTTGCTTATGAATCCTTTGGACTAATTTTTTCTGCGCTTTATTAAAGGTGACTGAAGTGATGCCACAGAAAATAAGTTTCCTGATAAGACAATTGGTCGAATTAACACAGAGACACAATGTCCAACATCAAATCAACATGATTACTTAAAATGATAACTATAAAAAATGTTGGTCTGGATTCAGGCACAGAAACTGCACTCGTTAAAATGACAAATTACTGACTTTTAGCTTCTGACCAACGCTGTATCTCGATACTAGTTTTAGTGCTGCATTCGACACTATAGATTATAAAATACTCTTAGATCAACTAGAAAATTACACTGGTATTCAGCGACAGGCATTAATCCTATTAGACTGTTATCATTTTGTCTATTTAAACGGGGAAAAATCTAAGAAAATGTCAGTAAATTATGGAGTGCCACAAGGGTCTGTTTTAGGCCCTTCGCTATTTAATATATATTTGCTGCTTGCTTGGTGATATTATAAGAAAACATGGAATTAGTTTCCACTGTTATGCCAATTATATTAAGTTATACATCAGTCTGGAGCTCAAACAAAACCTCTCAATGTGATAAACTCAGACTGTGGGTGATATGAAGACGTATGAGTCTTCAAATAAATACTTTTGATTCGTTCTGACTAATTTTTCTGCACTTTATTAAAGGTGGTGAAGACTGTCGTCACTGAATGTAAGCACAGAAAATACACTTTCTGACAAGACAATTGGTTGAATAAAAAAAATAATCAAAGATAACGTCAGTATTTTAGGCCCTCTGCTATTTGGACGCTTGGTAATATTAAAAGAAAACATGGGATTAGTTTTCACTCTTATGTCGATGATACTTTGGAGCTCAAACAAAACCTCTCACCTCTAAACTCATAATAGTGATAAACTGTGGGTGATATGAGTCTTCAAATAAATACTTTTGACTCATTTGGACTAATTTTTCTGTCGTCACCGAAAGGAAGCACAGAAAGACAGAGTCTGTATCTCAATACTAGTTTTAGACAAGGGTCTGTTTTAGGCCCTCTGCTATTTTCAATATATATGCTTTATTTTATTATTTTCTATTATATTCTATTATTTTCCTGTTATCAATGTAAAGCTGCTTTGAAACAATCTGTATTGTAAATAAAGGAGACTTGACTTACTAATATTACAAGAAAACATGGGATTATGTCGATGATACTCAGTTAAACCTCTCAATGTGATTAACTCAGACTGTGGGTGATATGAAGACGTATGAGTCTTCAAATAAATCCTTTTGACTCATTTGGACTAATTTTTGTTGTTGTTACCAAAATAGAAGCACAGAAAATACATTTCCTGACAAGACAATAGATCAAATCAACACAGAGACACACCGTCCTCGTTTTCGAACCCCGAAACCCTGTCCAGTCGCTGAGGCCGCTGCATCATCTGCCTCACACCTTGATAAAGTCTTCTTCATCTGAGAAGAATTTGCTCGACAGCCCTGACTTCAGGCGCTCGACATGTTTGAGCACGGCTCCGAGACGACTTAAACACCTGTCCTCTCTCTCTCTCCCTCTCTCTCTCTCTCTCTCTCACACACACACACACACAGACACGACCACACCAATAATTACAGCTATAAACACCTGAGGGAATCCGACGGGTTTTGATAGTTTCCCAAATATTTCCGGCTCCATAAATAACTCTGCAGATTCGTCCGCAGGCGCTCGGCTTCAAAGACCAAGGCCACACGGGCTCTCTTATCAATATTTGTATTTTAATACGAAGTCGGAGTGATTTAACCTCCGGCTGAAGGAGATCTGAGCTTTGCGCTTCACGCACGCTTGCGACACGCGGCCATTGTGCCTTGAGTTTTCAGACCTACAACTTGTGCAAGCTTTCCAACGGCACATTGTGTCCGTATTGAAGTGGCAGAATGGGTTAAAGAGCTTTTTTCTTAAAGAGGGTGTAATCCAGAGTCTGTTCACTTATCGCCGTCAGTCAGAGCTGCTCTGGATGGATTACGACACAAAGCCAGTGTTCGTCTATTGTTTACTCCAAGAACAAGCGCTGAGCTTCGACTTCCAGCGATCGCCAACACTCAGAGTTTAACTGTCAACCCAACAATCCCCGATGGTCGTGTAAAATCAGCAGCTTAGCTGTGCATTGTGGGTAAAGAGCTTGAATCAAGAACACAAACATCACTTATAATCTTCACTTTTTTTGGCACTGAGAAAAATCCTTGAATTTGGAAGACCTTACAGTTTTGCTTTACAGAGGAAAATCACTTGAATTCAGATGGGACTGACGAAAAGAGCGTTAATCTAATATAAAAAAGCACTAGTTGTGGCATAAACACGAATCATAACAACGTTTCCCGTACATGACGTCCTTGAACATTCATATCGACTCACTGAACAGCGTTTAAAGTTGAGAAAAACCTGGAAGACACTTCAAAAACGTAATTTCACAGCTATACGGGACTTTCACAAAGTCTTATCATCATCATTATCATTCCTACATGTGCTTTCATGAAGACACAGTCGGGGTTTTGTGTGCAAAATAAGCGCAAGACACAGAACTGATCAAGAACTGGTGCAATTACAGGCTTATAACTACACTTTAGGTGCGTTTCATAAGAAACCTTTTCAAGAGCTTCAATCTGGACTTACTGTACACGTGTTTGTCTTCACAAACACACTATATCCAACATGGCGAAAGACTTCAGACAAGTGACAAGAAAGATAATGATGTCATGCTACATCATTATCAAATCCGTTAATTTACGGTCGACGGCATCAAGGTTCGCACACATGCACTCAAACACAATTAGTTATGCAATGAATTACAGAACCACGTCCCAATAATACAATGACAAACACGAACGTGTGCATCACGACACTAAAACTTCCTGAGAAGTGCATGCATTGCTGTAAGTTTGAACAGATCTAAGGCAATGTGTGAATGTCTACAGAGCTTAAAGGGACAGTTCACCCAAACAATTATAGATATACAAACCTGTATGAGATATTTTGGGCACCATTGGTACCCCACAATTGTTTGATTACCCATATTCTTCAAGATATCTTTTTTTGTGTTCAACAGAAGAAAGAAACTCGAACTGGTTTAAAACAACCCGAGGGTGAGTAAATTATATATTTTTTGGGGTGTACTGTCCCTTTAAGATAAAAGCACAAATAGATATTCATCAATGACTTAAAGAACCACGTCCCAATAATACAATTTGACAAACACAAAAGTGTGCATCACGACACCAAACCTTCACATGCATTGCTGTAAGTTTGAACAGATCTAAAGCAATGTGAACGTACTGAGCTTAAAGGGACAGTTCACCCCAAAAAATGTGTATTTATTCACCCTCATGTTGTTCCAAACCTGCATGAGATATTTTGGACACCATTGACTTCCATACAATGAAAGAAAATACTACGGAAGTCAATGGTACTTCTTCCAAAACATCTTCCTTTGTGTTCAACAGAAGAAAGAAACAACCCGAGGGTGAGTAAATGATTCATTTTTTGTGTGTGTGTGTGTGTGTGTGTGTGTGTGTGTGTGTACTGTCCCTTTAAGATTCGCATCAAAGGAATGGATGGAGTGGGCTTCTCTTCTTCTAGTGTAATTACAGGCCTGTCTTCAGCTGTTCCCACACACACACACACCTGGACTCGAGTCATCGAATCCTAACGGAAGAACTTACGGCGGGAGAGACGGGTCCGTTCGGGAGGTACGGCTCGGGAAGCATCAGGAACGGGTATCCGGAGTACGACGCCTTGTACATCCCACCATCGTGATGCTTGTGCCCTGCAGAAAACCAGAGCGAGAGCGGCCGTAAATCTCGGAACTTGTGAAAACTACGTCTTTATAACGTACAGAAACCGTCTGGTGTTGTACACCGCTGTTGTAAAACACATAACGATGATCAATCACAGATTCTCTTCAAAGCGGTTTCGGTTCGAAAACACAAATAACGGAAATAGATCAAACGTGTTTTGCGATAGACCAATGAGTCAACGGCGTGTTCACTGATGCGGATTTCAGGTTTTCCCCAAGAAAAGTCCATCGGTTGCGTATCAGACCGAGGCGAAAGTTTTGAATTTTCCCAATTTAAGACGCTTTAAATCAAGATGGAGATTAAAAAACTATTTTTGTTAATTTATGCACTTTTTACAGCAAGTTACCTTGCTGCCTTAAAATTTTGAGTTCGTTGTAATTACAATGAAGAATAATGGTTTAATAAAAAGAAAATCTAAATAGTGTGTTATCTTCACACATTAGTTATCCAAGTTGATTTGACAAAAGATAAAAAGTTGTGATAACAAATCATGAAAATATTTTTTTACAGTGTGCATCGCTTTTCCAAACAAGAAACGTCGTCAGATTTTAGCACATTTCCGGACACAATTCTGTCTCTGAAAGCCACACGCACAGATTTGTGTAAATAAGGTCATTCACACACACGTAGTCACGTACACACACACACATGCACACACACAACAAACAAAAACAAGTTTCTGTCTGTGTGTGTGTGTGTGTGTGTGTGTATGACCATATTTACACAAATCTGTGCATGTGGCTTTTAGAGACAGAATTGTGTATACTGTGTGTCTAAGTGCGTGAGTGTGCTTGTGTGTGTGTTTGAGAATGTATGTGTGTGAGAGTGTCTAAGTGAGTATGTGAGTTTGTGTGTGTGAGAGTGTGTGTGTGTGTGTGTTTGTGTGTGTGAGAAAGTGAGTGTTAGAGTGTATAGCGTGTGAATAGTGTGTGTATAGTGTGTGAGTGTCTAAGTGTGTGTCTCTAAGTGTGTGTATAGCGTGTGTATAGCGTGTGAGTAGTGTGTGTATAGTGTGTGAAGTCTCACCGTCGTCCAGATGTTCTCGTTTATCAGTGTAGATCCTCTGATCCTCCTGCTGTCCTCTTCTGATCACCTGCGCATTACAAACACACTTTATTTCACTCACACGAACATCATCATCCACAGCACACGCGCGCGCGCACACACACACACACACTTACGGCAGGGTGTGTGTTGCTCTGGCTGATCTCGGACTCGTTGACCAGAGATGACTTGAGGTCGGCCAGGTCTCTCTCCGTGAACGCGCTCTCGCGGATCTTCTCCTCGTGATCTCCTCCTTCATCTTTAAACGCGATCATCTCATCATTCGCCCCGAGATCGTCTCCTCCTCCGCCGTTCAGCTGCGGCATACTGTCCTCGACCAGACAACTTTACTAATCTACTTCTGAGTGTTGTTGTCGCCGTTGTTCTGCGCGCTCGGATGAGCGTCTGAGACCCGCGCGAGAGAGGAAAACTTCTGTGTGCTGTGACGAGCCGCGCGCGACTTGAAAGTAACAAACAGTCGCGCTTTAGAACAGCGAAGATCAAAGAGAGCGACGCGTGATTGACAGCTGAAATGAGCCGAAGGGGGGGGAGGCTCTTAAAGGGACACGACACTTTTAAATTTCAGGGCTTTTTTGATGGAGATGGTAGCAAACTATTAAACACACACACGAATAAAATGCACACAAAACGCATTTAAAGAGGGATGTATGTGATAAATACTTTAGACCATTCCAATTATTATGGGTTTCGCTTCACTGAAATATACAGTGAGAATTGATTGGGGTAAGATGAGCCAGAATGAACCCATCATCAAAGAGTTTAGTGTGTTTTTAGCGATCGAGAAATAAACCAAGAGAAAGAGCTCCAGTTTTCCTGAAGGTAGAAGAGATTTTCTCTGTTAAATACACTAAAAAATGCTGGGTTGTTTTAACCCAATTTTGGGTCAAATATGGACAAACCCAGCCATTGGGTTACATTTTTTAATTGCATTTTTGATCCAAAGTTTGGGTTTGTCCATATTTGACCCAAAATTGGGTTAAAACAACCCAGCATATTTTAGAGTGCATGGTTTATTGGCATAGCATATTTTTGTATGTTCATATTGGCAAAGTATTAATAAAAAGTCAACAACATTTTCACAATATTTTTCTTTCATTTATTTCATTATAATATTATAAATATAATTTTAGAAGACATATGTAATATAAACATATTCTGAATGTATTGAAACTGTATATGAACACTAAACCTGTTTTTACCCAATACAACTAATTATAAATTACTTGGCATAAATATATGTTATATTAATGGCATATTAATAATGGCATAAATATATGTTCTGGAAAAGTATGAAGTTGTTTATGAAACAGTGATTGTGCATGACTTATCTTTAGTTTTCAGTGTTGAGTTTTAATGGGAATAATAATATTAATAACGATGGCTTCCTTCATTCCTGCGCATGCTGCGCAATAATATCCGAGTACACTTACTGTCATGATCTACAGCTGGGAATAAGAATTAAATACAAACAAAAATGTGTCTGGTATTTGCATAAGGCTGCATATTTATACAATATCTTCCATGCATATTAATAAATGGATTAAAAATGGCCTGTTTAATGCATGCAAATCTAAATTATAAATGAGAGCTTGTTTATTTGCCTTGATTAAATATAGACAGCTGCGCATCACGGACGCATCGCTCTGCTAATGATCCTCGTGTTCTCCAGCATCTGAGCTCGAGACAGATTCTGGATATTTTTCCTCAGCTTGGCCTAGATCATTTCTTTATCTTCTGCACAGACTTCAAATGTCAGAAGTGTGTATAATTCACCGTTTTCGCAGAAAGCCACAGGGGCAGGAAACGCGTTTCTGAGCAGAAGTTGTTGTTTTATATGTTTGCAGGAGTCTCGAGTCTCCGCGTAATCTCTACATTCCGCTATAAGTCCAGTGTGTGATGTTTATGCGAGAGTTTGGGAAGAGATGAAGAGTTAAACACTCAGAACAACATCATCAGGCTTGCGTTTCAACGCTTTGATGGTTTCCAGGATAAATGCAGTTCCTAAAAATTATATACTGTGCTTCCTAAATAATCTCCAGGCGCATTTAAGTAGCAAACTAATTAAATCCCATCGTTTAACTGAGGCCGAGCCACATGTGGAGAGCCGAGCTCCAGCACACACCCTTCCGCGTCCGCATCTGACGAGTTATTAACAATATTCAGGATCAGATTGTGTCGATGTCGACGAACTTGGTTATCACAGGGGTCGCCGGTGTCAAGAGAGAGAGAGAGAGAGAGAGAGAGAGAGAGAGAGAGAGAGAGAGAGAGAGAGAGAGAAAATGCATCTCTCTCTCTCTCTCTCTCTCTCTCTCTCTCTCTCTCTCTCCCTCCCTCTCTCTCTCTCTCTCTCTCTCTCTCTCTCTCTCTCTCTCTCTCTCTCTCTCTCTCTCTCTCTCTCTCTCTCTCTCTCTCTCTCTCTCTCTCTCTCTCAAGATTAAAGATTCAAGAATCAAATAGCTTTATTAGCACGGTGTAACAAATCTTTACATTGCCAAACATTAATAACACTACCAAAATACATAAATAAATGATTAATAATAAAAAATAATAATGAAGAAAAAATTAAAATCTAACATGAAAATAAGCAATACATGTTTTAAATCTTCTAATATTTATAACAGTGTTATAAATATTCTCTCTCTCTCTCTCTCTCTCTCTCTCTCTCTCTCTCTCTCTCTCTCTCTCTCTCTCTCTCTCTCTCTCTCTCTCTCTCTCTCTCTCTCTCTCTCTCTCTCTCAGGAAACAAAGGGGCTTGTTAATGCAGAGACTTGCCCGAGCCTTTGATGTGAAGCACAACCATTCAAGCCTCTCTCTCTCTCACACACTCACACACACACACACACACACACACCCCGATATACGCTCATCTGCACACGCGCGCATAACGCATTAATGAAAAAGCGTAATGTTTGTGTAAAGCGCGTCGCGGGTTCTATTTCCAGCCTCGCGGGGCCGCGCAGAGCACGCGCTGCACTTCTGCAGTTTACCTCAGTGGAAACTTCAGTTTATAACCTTCGCGAACTCCAGCGTTCTGCAGCGCGCACAGGAACACGGCTTCTCGTGCAGTCGCCACTGTTTCCATGCTCACACTTCTTTTTGTTTGTTAATAATAGAAAGGGTTTAAATCACTGGTGACACTTTACAACAAGGTGCATTATAGTTAACATTAGGTACATTCATTAGTTTGCATGAACTAATATGCAGCATTTATTCATCTTTAATGTTAATTTCAACATTTACTATTACTAATACTTTATTCAAATCTTGTTAACATTATTGTATGCATTGTGAACTAACACGAACAGCTTTATTTTTTATTAACTACATTAACAAAGATTAAGAAATACAGTAACAATGTAACACTTTATTTTACTTTATTTTGGCTTACAGCTTATCTCAAATATGGTGCAAAAGTTCATTTATTTCAGTAATTCAACTTAAAAGGTGAAACTAATATATTATATAGACTCATTACATGCAAAGTGAGATATTTCAAGCCTTTATTTGTTATAATTTCGATGATTATGGCTTACAGCTTATGAAAACCTTTTCACAATATTCTAATTTTGAATTTGGGGTTTTCATAAGCTATGAGCCATAATCATCAAAATCATAACAAATAAAGGCTTGAAATATCTCACTTTGCATGTAATGAGTCTATATAATATATTAGTTTCACCTTTTAAGTTGAATTACTGAAATAAATCAACTTTTGCACCAAATTCTAATTTTTCCAGTTTCACCTGTATGTTAATAACAGTAAATTATGGCAACTAACCCTCAACCAGATCCTAATCCCAGCCTAACCCTATATATTTTTATTGAATATTACTTAAATATATAATTACACTGTAACAACGACACCTTAAAATAAAGTGTATTGCTCATGTTAGTTCAATAATACATTGATTAATGTACTAATAAACCGTATTGTAAAGTGTTCCCAATTCACTCTTCAAGTAAAATACTAAATCAATCTTTATCATCACCCTTATTAATTATACTAATTATAATAATATTTACTGAAATCAATTGCACAACTCTTTATTGTATAAAAAGCACTGAAACGTATTAAAATCCCCGTGCACAATAATCTCTGAACGAATACGACAGCTGAAGTTATTGCTCAATTACAGGGTTACAGTTATTGTGTTATCTGCAGTTATCACTCATGCGCTTCCACTCGTCAGATCAGAGCTGAGAACGGAAGACGTGGCTTTAAATTAAATGTAATATTTTTAGCATTAAAAGTATAATTACAAAGTTTTGTAGCAGAAGTGTAAGTCATGTAACGATCAGAAAGAGCTTTAATGTCAAGATATCTTTACAGACACGAGCTTCCAGTGCAGTAAAAAATAATATATAGCACAATAATAAAGAATAGAGGATACAATTAAATGTGAAACACTACAGTAATGCAAATATAGAAAACTGACAGATTTATGACTGCACTATTTACAGATGTGCAGTTATGTGCTAATTTAAATGAGCGTGTGATACACCCTTAGAAAAGTTCTCGAAATATGGCAGAAATATGGAGGAAAAACATTTGATTTTGAATGATTTTGTGATTTAGGGTTAAAGCAAATCTGTAAATGAAACAGATCAAATTGAGAGAAAAAAATTGTCAAACATACAGAAATGCAGAAATATTGGCTCTGTTGTTTTACTGACTGTATAAAGTATTGATATCAGTATGAGTTTGACAGCAGAAATTAAGTTGTTTCAGCCTCAGATTCAGATTCAGATTCAGATTCAGATCCAGATTGAGATTGAGATTGAGATTGAGATTGAGATTGAGATTCAGATCCAGATCCAGATCCAGATCCAGATCCAGATCCAGATCCAGATCCAGATTCAGATCCAGATCCAGGTCCAGGTCCAGGTCCAGATCCAGATCCAGATCCAGATCCAGATCCAGATTCAGATTCAGATTCAGATCCAGATCCAGATTCAGATTCCAGTTTCAGCATCAGCATCAGATTCAGATTCAGATTCAGATTCAGATCCAGATTCAAATTCAAATTCAAATTCAAATTCAAATTCAAATTCAAATTCAAATTCAGATTCGAATCCAGATCCAGATCCAGATCCAGATCCAGATCCAGATCCAGATCCAGATCTGAATCCAGATCCAGATCCAGATCCAGAATCCAGATTTAGATTTAGATTTAGATTCAGATTCAGATTCAGATCCAGATCCAGATCCAGATCCAGATCCAGATCCAGATTCAGATCCAGATCCAGATCCAGATTCAGCAAAGAAATCCCTCTTATAAAAATCTCTTCATTTTACAGTAAAATACCGGCAGCTGTGGTTGCCAGAAATTTACCGTATAAAATACAGTAGCAACATTTAAAGTTTTACAGACTAAACTTAAAAATGTACAGTAATAAACCATATTTCATTATCTGATATAATGTTAATTTACTGACCTATTGAAGTATTAATATCTGTTTTAATTTAATTTACACTGATAACCACCAATCACAGCCGAGATGAGAGTCACATGATCAATCAAAGCTCATCACAAGCAGATCTTCCACAAGAAAGTTATTCCTATATATAGAAGCTGCACAGTGTCATTCACACACACATTTTTAAAATGCCATAAACATTAATTTAACAACATTAAATGTAACAACCCTAATGTACATAACTGATTAGAAAAAAACTAAGAAAACTATGAAGAAACAT
>NC_136892.1:1440216-1490216 GCF_949152265.1 Phoxinus phoxinus
AAACGAATAAGGAAATGAACAAACGCTTTATGCCATGAAAGGTTCTCTAACCGTCTTAAATTAGCATGATTTTTACTAGTAATAATTGATTTTCTGATATGTGAAATTGTAATTTCAAGTAAGAAATAATTTCTTGATATCAACAGTTGAATTTGAATTGCAGCCTATGATGAAAATACAATTACAGATATCAATAATTATAGTTTTTACCAGTGGAAATTTAATTTCCTGATATCAAGAATTAGCATTTTAACTCGTGAAAATTAAATGGTTGATATCAAGAATTCATATGAATGAATAAAAGCCAAACCGGCTTATTTTCTTTTGTCCTGGGTTAAATGGGTTAAAATTTTAATTGTAGTGTTTTTCAATTTTACAATTAAGACATATGAAAAGATTAAACATAACTAATATAGATTAAACCACACTTCTCCAGTTGATTGATATAAGAATTGCAAACTTTTTTGTATTACAAGTTTCATGAAATGTGATGTTTAAATATGCAAATGACTAATTTGCATACATTTCCAGAACAGAAATCTGAGCATTGGATAAAGGCAAGTTCAAAAGGTTTTTATGCATTTTTACAAATTAGAAAATACTGACTCAACAAACATAAAACATGTATTTTCACTGTGTTTAGGCATAAAGTGATTAATAAATCAGGCGAATGATATATGAACAAACCTTCAGAATATAGATATAGATCATATAAAGCTGCTGAAGGGGAGATTTATAATCTATGGGTGCAAATAAAGTGCAATAAAACACACATTTAAATGTATTTTGGACGTTTTCTTTCCTCGTCTGAAACATAACTTTATGAACATCCAAAGAGCCTCAAAACTGACCAGTGCATGAAATTATTATTATTATTTTGCCTGTTGTGACTTGCCTTAAAATTATAGTATACATTAAAATATCATAAAGTTAAAATATATTTAAAATGTATTATATTGCAACATCATCATTACAAATGAATAATTATATATTTGTAAATATATGATACAAGTTTCAATAGAAATGAAGGTAACGCTTCACAATAAGGTTCATTAGTTAACATTATACCTTAATTAACATGAACTAATAACAATACTTCAGCATTTATTCATCTTAGTTAATATTAATTTAAACATTTACATTTTTTTAAATCAAAGGTTGTAATTGTTAACATTAGCTGTAAACTAACATGAACTGTATTTTTTATTAACTAACATTAACAAAGATTAATAAATACAGCAACAAATGTATTGCTCATGGTTAGTTCATGTTAGTTATTAGATTAACTAATGCACCTTATTGTAAAGTGATACAGAAATTACATTTAAAGTATGTTTTATTGTCCCATAAATGCTTGTCAGGCCCCTCTAAAAGACAATAGAAGTAATAGAAAATTACATATAAAGTACTTAAGTGGGTCAAAGAGCACTTTAAAGTTCAGCTAATTGCATTGAATATCATTTGAACTTTTTAAATTTAATTGCAATGAACATGCAATAAAGTTCAGTTCACACTTCAGTAAAAGTTAATGTCTACTTATTTTTAGACAGAAGTTCAAGTCAGGTTTTAAATTATGAAACCGTTTCTAAAATGTACTTATAAAAAATTTAAATAAAAGTTAAAGTGCATTTGTTAGCAGACGCAACTCAGTTTGATATTAGATGTATTTTAACTGTCCTCATCTTGAACAATAGCTCTACTGTTTTATTTGAATGTTCAAAAGCTTATTTTTGTGACAGTAAAAGTGTCTTTTAACATTAAATAATGGCTTTATATAATAATGCAATGCCATTAAGATGTTTGAAGTGTGACTGGGGTCACCGAGACCATTTAAAGAACCCACAGCATCACTCCACCATCTTGTTTTCTCATAGCAAATCAAACTCTGAGCGCAGGAAAGTAAATGTACAGATGAGTGTGAGAAAACAAATCAACATATTTATTCCCACCATCAATCTCCGGCTGTGGATCAATGCTGGGAACGAGCGCGCGCACCATTCCCAGTGTGCCTCCCGCCCTCGGTGCCCGTCTTCATGGCACTGATTACAGAGGCTCGTAAAGACAGAGACGCGGGGCTCGCCACAGACTCACAGCTCGTCACGACCGTCTTTGATCGGCAACGACACGACTCTCACGCGGAAGCAACTCATTAAAAGCAGAGAAGTCTTTGTTCGCTCTGCATATGAAGCGAGTGACCTCGAATAGCTAAGGCAGAGATGATGTCACTTCGGATGCCTGTGTGTGTGTGTGTGTGTGTGTCTGTCAAGAACCCAAACCGCTTTATTAGTTCTTGTCCCACATGTGTTTCCGTTTGTAGTGGCCGTTACGAGGCTCGTCCTCTGAAGACAAACACATGTGAATGATTCCTCAGATCACGTGTGCTGATGCTACAGTACGCGATCACCAGTTACACCTGACGAACACACACACACACACACACACACACACACACACACACACACACACACACACACACACACACACACACACACACACACACACACACACACACACACACACACACACACACACGACCTTTAAGTCTTAAAAATAAAGTGTTTTTAGCAGCAATGGCATAGAAGAACCATAGCAGAATTGTTCCAATTAATGACTTTTTAATTCATTTAACTTTTTATAAACTTCAATAATCTTTTAAGGTAATGACAGTAATGACTTTATGAACTTCTTTACTTGCAAGATTGATAATGCTACGGAGAAACTATGCAACCGTCTACTAGTATCGCATCAGCGAGTGCATTGTAGTCTCCCTGAAAAATTAGATTCATTCATTGCTATAGGAGAGGAAGAATTTAGCAAACTTGTCAAATCATCTAAATCGACAACATGTATGTTAGACCCTATACCGACTAATGGCGCTTTCCCACTACACAGCACCAGCTCGCCTCGCCTCGCCTCGCCTCGCCTTTGTTTGGTTTTCCACTGAGTAAAAGTTGTACCGGTACCTGCTTCCAGGTACTTTTTTCGTATCACCTTCGGCGAGGTTCTAAGCGAGCTGAGGCGATACTAAAATGTGACGTGACACACGGCAGACTGCTGATTGGTCAGCGAGAATCGTCACTATTCACTTATCATCATTGCATGCACCAGACGGTGTAGAATAACCCCAACATTTTTAAATAGTTTGGCCAGAGATTGCGTTATATACCCATTACTAATATTATGTAAAGCAGCATACACTCGATTTCCTCCATTGTCCTGTGTGTGTGGGTAGCGGGTGTGTGTCGCGTCGCTATGACGGCCAGGTAGCTACTATTGTGGAGGTACTATCTGCAATGGAAAACGGAGCAAAACGCGAGCCGAGCTGAGACGAGGCGAGTCGAGTTGAGTTGAGCTGAGCTGGTACTGGTAATGGAAAAGCGCCATAAGCTGCTGAAAGAGATGCTTCCAGATGTCATAGATCCTCTTCTTAATATCATTAATTCATCTTTGTCTCTAGGATACGTACCAAAAACCTTTAAGCTAGCTATGATTAAACCGCTTGTTAAAAAACTACAACTTAATCCTACAAAATTAGTCAATTACACTGTAAAACATTTTTTTGGTTTAACTTAAAGCAAGTTACCTTGTTGCCTTACAATTTTGAGTTTGTTGTAATTAAAAATTTGAGTTAATACAATGAAGAAGAATGGTTCAATAAACAGAAACTCAAAATATGTTATCTTCACACATTAGTTATTGAAGTTGATTTGACAAAAGATAAAAAGTTGTGATAACAAATCATGAAAATAGTTTTTATAGTGTACAGGCCGATCTCGAATCTGCCTTTTCTGTCAAAGATACTAGAAAAAGCAGTATCTTCACAACTATGTTCCTTTCTAGAAAGAAATGATATCTGCGAGGATTTCCAGTCCGGATTTAGACCGTACCATAGTACCGAGACAGCTCTCGTTAGAGTCACAAATGATTTGCTCTTATCATCCGATCGTGGTTGTATCTCTCTATTAGTGTTACTGGATCTTAGTGCCGCATTTGACACCATCGACCACAACATCCTTTTAAATAGACTCGAACATTATGTTGTCATTAGTGGAATTGCACTAGCATGGTTTAAATCATACTTATCTGACCGTATTTAGTAGCAGTAAATTAAGAGATGTCTTATCGATCACAAGTTCAGTATGGCGTACCACAAGGCTCAGTACTAGGACCGCTGCTGTTCACTCTGTACATGCTTCCCTTAGGAGATATCAGTAGGAAGCATCGCATTAGTTTTCACTGTTATGGGTCATAGGGGCACAGGCAAAAACAGAGGAAACCGGACAGAAGATCGAAAACCAAGATAAAGTACATGCTTGGAATTGCAGTGTAACACTAAACAAGACTTTGCAGGGAATGAATGTGAAAACCAGGCTATTATAGTGTGAGTTAAACAAGGTAATGAGACACAACTGGAAACAATGAGTGCTGATGAGTCCAGGCAGAGAATTACGGGAGATGTAGTTTGTTGGGGAATGACATTAGTCTGATGTGGAGTGCCCTCTGGTGGCTCTCAAGGGTACTCCAGCTGGTGACCGTTACAAGATGTCATATCGATCACAAGTTCAGTATGGCGTACCACAAGGCTCAGTACTAGGACCGCTGCTGTTCACTCTGTACATGCTACCATTAGGAGATATCATTAGGAAACATGGCATTAGTTTTCACTGTTATTGCCATGGATTGATGTAGAAGCAGACGATGACGAAGAAGACTAGTTACAGTCTTTAATAACAAACTCAGAAGGTAATCCAACAAATACAGACGATAAAATTCAACTAAAGCATTAATGAGTACGGACAACTGAACACTGAAAAGACTGCAAATTAAGTACAAGCCAAATTAATTGAATAATGATAAACACCTGTGCTAATTAAATTAATTACCATGACAACTGATAAGTGGCGGGAAAACTGAACAAAGGAAAGCAGAAAACTGGTGAAAACTGGTGAAAACTAAATAAAAGTCCATGATAATGAAACTAAGATTGAGTTTCTGTGACAGTTATGCTGATGATACTTATCTCTATATTTGTTTGCGCTCCTTACCAATTCACAAAATTAACTGAAATGCATAGCTGATGTAAAACATTATAGTAAAAATCCTACAAGTTAATTCTAATTATTGGACCAAAAACCTCTGCACGTAATAACCTAGAGTACTGTCTAACACTTGATGGCTGCTCTGTCAAGTCTTTGTCGTCGGTTAGGAATCTGTGTGTGTGTGTGTGTGTGTGGGGGTGTGCTCTCTGATACCGATCTTTCATTTGACAGCCATGTTTCTATAGCATCATAGCACATTTTTCCGTCTTAAAAATATATCTAAATTACGACATATGCTTTCAATTAAAAATGCAGAACAATTAGTTGATGCGTTCATGAGCTCAAGGCTAGATTATTGTAATGCTCTACTGGGTGGTTGCCCTGCACGCTTAACAAACAAACTCCAGCTAGTTCAAAACGCAGCAGCTCGAGTTCTTACTAGAACCAGGAAGTATGACCATATTAGCCCCGTTCTGTCAACACTGCATTGGTTCCCTATTAAACATCGCATACATTTTAAAATATTGCTGATCACTTACAAAGCACTAAATGGTTTAGCTCCGCAGTACTTGAGCGAGCTCTTAACGCATTATAGTCCTTCACGTCTACTGCGATCTCCAGTTAATAATCCCTAGAATATCAGAATCGACTGCTGGCGGTAGATCCTTTTCCTCTCTAGCACCAAAACTCTGGAACAGTCTTCCTAACATTGTCCGGGAAGCAGACACACTCTGTCAGTTCAAAGCTAGATTAAAGACACATCTCTTTGACCTAGCATACTGTACAAATAGCACATTATCAATTTATTTAGTTCAAATCCTTTAAAAAGATTATTAGGCTGCATAAATTAGGTCAACCGCACTTCCTATAACACCCGATGAACTCCTTACATCATAAGAAGAATGGCATCTACACTTATATTAGTCTCTGTTTATCCCGAGGTTTACTGTAGCCCGCCGGATCCAGATCAGATGGTGCACCTGTTTTACCCTGCCAGTTGATAATACCTAGAATATAAATTTTTTGGGGGGGAATACAAAATATTATTTTTCCTTCAGGTAGAAAATATAAAAAAATTAGCAGTTAAGAAGAATTGTATTCTTAAAGTATCTGTGGTCATGGTTTGTGTAACATTAGCAACACATTATTTGCTGTTTGATAACGTTGTCAAGCCAAAGGCTAATCATATTTTTTTATTTTTTTTTATTTTTATGTAATGAGATTTATTTGTGTGTTGTAAACTTTGATGTAAATTGTCTATGTAAACTTAGCTGCCTATCTTGGCCAGGACACTCCCGAAAAATAGTTAGATAGAAAAAGAGATTTTAATCTCAGTGAGTTTTCTTGGTAAAATAAAGGTTATAATAATAATCATATTAATTACCGTTATGTAATTACAGTAAAAAACGGTAAAAAGCATTACCATTTTGATAAATCGACTTGTAGATGACCCTGTGTGAGTGAGTGAGTGGAGGCGGGGCTCATTTGCATATTCATAGAACCACGAATACTAAATGAAACAGGGATGTAAAGTTACATTCAAGCCATTTTAAGGCATGAATAAAACATTTTTTTCTGAACCTGTATGAGTTTCTTTCTGATGTTGAACACAAAAGATGATGTTTTGAAGAATGTCTGTAACCAAACGTGGTTATGGACCCAAATTACTTCCATAGTATTTTTTTTTCCATACATTAAAAATTATGATTCTGCGCAAATGTTGGGGATTCCTCAATCCTCACCCTTCAATAAATGCTAAGCAAATTTCCCCCACTTTCACACTTTTTTTACATTTCATTTATTTAGCTAATTTTGGCATTCTTCCAGTTCTGGGTGAAATGTATCTAATATATATATATAATATGTACCGGTTGATTAAGGTTGGGGTCCTAAGGTATGATTTAGCATTCACCCGTCATTTCCATAAGAGCGTTCCAAAGTGTAGGATTTACTTGAGAACAAAAAAAACTAGGAAACAATTTTCACTCAGAAATTGCTAGCAAATTTTACATAATCACAAAGAAGCCCAGATCCGCTACACAGGAATCCCACACGGCCCAGATCCGGTACACATGAATCCCACACGGCCCAGATCCGCTACACAGGAATCCCACACGGCCCAGATCCGCTACACAGGAATCCCACACGGCCCAGATCCGCTACACAGGAATCCCACACGGCCCAGATCCGGTACACAGGAATCCCACACGGCCCAGATCCGGTACACATGAATCCCACACGGCCCAGATCCGGTACACATGAATCCCACACGGCCCAGATCCTCTACACAGGAATCCCACACGGCCCAGATCCGGTACACAGGAATCCCACACGGCCCAGATCCGGTACACAGGAATCCCACACGGCCCAGATGCGGTACACAAGGATCCCACACGGCCCAGATGCGGTACACAAGGATCCCACGCGGCCCAGATCCGCTACACATGAATCCCACACGGCCCAGATGCGGTACACAAGGATCCCACACGGCCCAGATCCGGTACACAGGAATCCCACACGGCCCAGATCCGCTACACAGGAATCCCACACGGCCCAGATCCGGTACACAGGAATCCCACACGGCCCAGATCCTCTACACAGGAATCCCACACGGCCCAGATCCGGTACACAGGAATCCCACACGGCCCAGATCCGGTACACAGGAATCCCACACGGCCCAGATGCGGTACACAAGGATCCCACACGGCCCAGATGCGGTACACAAGGATCCCACGCGGCCCAGATCCGCTACACATGAATCCCACACGGCCCAGATGCGGTACACAAGGATCCCACACGGCCCAGATCCGCTACACATGAATCCCACACGGCCCAGATGCGGTACACAAGGATCCCACACGGCCCAGATGCGGTACACATGAATCCCACACGGCCCAGATCCGGTACACAAGGATCCCACACGGCCCAGATCCGGTACACAAGGATCCCACACGGCCCAGATCCGGTACACAGGAATCCCACACGGCCCAGATCCGGTACACAGGAATCCCACACGGCCCAGATCCGGTACACAGGAATCCCACACGGCCCAGATCCGGTGCACAGGAATCCCACACGGCCCAGATGCGGTACACATGAATCCCACACGGCCCAGATCCGGTACACAAGGATCCCACACGGCCCAGATCCGGTACACAGGAATCCCACACGGCCCAGATCCGGTGCACAGGAATCCCACACGGCCCAGATGCGGTACACAAGGATCCCACACGGCCCAGATCCAGTACACAAGGATCCCACACAGCCCAGATCCGCTACACAAGGATCCCACACGGCCCAGATGCGGGCCGGATCTGGGCCGACACTTGCTGTCTTGGTAGCAATTTTTAGTGAAAATTTCAGCTTAGTAAAATAAGCTGCCCTCAAGTAAATCCCAAACCCATTTTTTCCCAGTGCATATTTCAGACTGTTGGCAGAATCATTATTAGGCCTATTATTAATGCAGCTTTTATGAGCTTGTATATGAGAGAGTGACCCTGGACCACAGAACCAGTCCGCACGGGTATATCTGTGGCAATAGCAACTATATATTGTATGGGTCAAAATTATCCATTTTTCTTTTATGCCAAAAATCATTAGGATATTAAGATCATGTTCCATGAAGATATTTAGTAAATGTCCTACCGTAAATATATAAAACATGTATTTTTGTGAGTGAATGCAGCACAATCGTGAACATAAATGCACAACTTTAAAGGAGATTTTCTCAATGTTTACATTTTTTTGCTCCTCAGATTCCAGATTTACAATAGTTGTGTCTCGACCAAATATTGTCCTATCCTAACAAACCACACATCAATGGAGAGATTATTTATTCAGCTTTCAGATGATTGATGATTTAGAAAAATTGACCCTTATCACTGGTTTTGTGGTCCCAGGTCACATTTGTCATTTGTCACACAAAATGTTCAATTGTTAAAATGAACTGGACGAAACAGTGTACAGTCGAAGACCGGGACCTTCAAGGTATAGACTACACTTGCCAAAAAGATAGCATCAAATATCAATCTCACAGAACTTGTGCTACTTAGCAATTAAACAATATATCCTCTACTAGTAGTACATAAAGAAATGTTTCATAATTGATGCATGTGGTGGAAAAGATGAGCTATTTTTGACCAGCACTTCTGCTCTAGATTCAGTCGTTGGTTGTGTTAATCTGCAGAACGTGCTGACGGGGAGCGAGTGGAAAATGTTGACGCGGGTGAGAGTTGAGTGGGTGTTGAAGACCTCCACACACATGCAGGCATGTACCTGGCACTGAACATTTCCTGCCTGAGTGTGTGTCGTGTGTGTACGACTCTTGAGCAATCTCACAGACGGGCCTAGAGCAGCACAAACACACATGCATAAGCAATACTACGGTCATGTTAAGTACATGTGCTCTTCACTGGAGATGCTTGCCAAACATATCGACTCAAGTATATTTGTAAGAGTTTGTCAACAGCTCAGAGAGAGAGCCCTATCGTCACACATCTCTCGCGCGTCTTCACGTTCGCTCGGGTTTGATAATCATCTTACTCGCTACAAGCAAAACAAAAGACAGCAGAACAAAGACGCTGGAGTGCGGTGATTCACTTCATTTACAGACAAACCACAAACGCTTGACATTTTTGATACCTTTCAGAACTGAACTGAAGGCAGGAAGCAAGCAGTTGTTTCTCTCCCTGTAATGTCAACAACTTGTGTAATGTAGTGGAAAAGCATTATCTGACACTTTAGATAGAGGTGGACTGGATGTGGAAGCTTCTCGTGTTATTCACACCATCTGAAGGTTGCGGAGGTGTGCGCCACATTGCTTTCTGCTGTTGTGAAACCCCGAACTAACTGACTACATCATGCTTGATGCAAAAAAATAAACAAAAATAAAAAACTGAACATTTATGATGCATGAAAGATCTCATCATATCTCTTCAAAAAAGAAATGCATTCTTTTTAATTAATTAGTATTAGTGATTTGATTAAATGTTCTACTGTACTTCCCATAATAACTATTAAGTAGGTATTTCTTTAAAAAAAAAACTTTGTTTGTGAAAATAACATTTTGCCACAAGAACAAGAAAGTTAACAATAGATTCTGGTTTTGGTTTTAAAAAAACGAGACAACTAACATCCTTAATGCAAAGACGTACAGTTATTATCAGCTTTAGAAATACAATAGAAACTCAAATCATTTCCGGAAAGTGAAAAAGAGTCAAATGTCTCCAATTTCATTTTTCCGAATGTGCATATATCAATTATATCGGAGTATCTGGATAAATGTGCATTGCAAAGGTATATTTTCTGCATAATTTTAAAATGCACTTCTTGAATTTTATTTGTAATATAATAACCAATATTTGTATGGTAATAACCAGTTTTCTCCACAGAATGTTATAAATGTATTCTTGCATCCTTTACTTCAGAGCAAAACACACCCCAATCCTAACTGTGGTATCGAGCATGACTCAGAGTGAAGGAGGCTTTCTTCAGAAACATTAGCCTTTAGCATTTAGCGCAGAATTAGTTCTTTAAATGGGACAGATATTGGCAGATAATCATAAAGCTTTCATATGATAAAATACCAACATTGAAGTCGAATAGATCATCAACAAAAGTTATGCTTTTATTAAACCATTTATCAGAAAAAAATTAGGTCTGATATCTGGATTATTCCATCAGATGGTTTTGTGGGGGAGTCCTACTCATAACTCATAAAGTGCTGCAGTGATGAAGGATTTTTGTTGGCCAGCCTGGAAGTAAAAAAAAAAAAAAACGAATAGGATTTTTCCATTGACTTTTGCATTGATGCTGAAAATAAGGTCTGTGACTAACAGAAGCTTTCTTACATGTGATAATCTTCACAAGTGAACACAACTTTTATGAATTTTGAAGCGTAAATACAATCGTCAGAAGTGAAGAGCTTTAAACGCACTACACCACAGTTGCAGAACGATAACGTCACCGACACTCTCAGTCTTTGCTTAAAAACATTTCCCTGATAGTTGGAGTTATAATAGTTTGCAAGAGCGCGATTACAGACACAACGAGGCGTTGAAAGCGATGAGTTGTTCTTCATGACAACATGTAGTCTCATTCAGACACTTGTTACAAGACAAGTAAAACAATTACAAGAGGGCATAACTGATGTGTTTTCAGGGTTACGTCCGGTTTTATCTGTGTTTACTCTGTTTTCTGTTTCCTTTGTTCCTTTCTAATTAGTCTTTTTTAGGTTTCTCATTGTTTGATTATCAGTTGCACCTGATGTTCATTTAGTTGATTGGTTTGTTCATTGTTTGTTTATCGGTTGCACCTGATGTTCATTTAGTTGATTGGTTTGTTCATTGTTTGATTATCAGTTGCACCTGATGTTCATTTAGTTGATTGGTTTGTTCATTGTTTGTTTATCGGTTGCACCTGATGTTCATTTAGTTGATTGGTTTGTTCATTGTTTGATTATCGGTTGCACCTGATGTTCATTTAGTCGATTGGTTTGTTAAGTTTGATTATCGGTTGCACCTGATGCTCATTTAGTTGATTGGTTTGTTCAGTGTTTGATTATCGGTTGCACCTGATGTTCATTTAGTTGATTGGTTAGTTCATTGTTTGATTATCGGTTGCACCTGATGTTCATTTAGTTGATTGGTTTGTTCATTGTTTGATTATCAGTTGCACCTGATGTTCATTTAGTTGATTGGTTAGTTCATTGTTTGATTATCGGTTGCACCTGATGTTCATTTAGTTGATTGGTTTGTTCATTGTTTGATTATCGGTTGCACCTGATGTTCATTTAGTTGATTGGTTTGTTCATTGTTTGATTATCGGTTGCACCTGATGTTCATTTAGTTGATTGGTTTGTTCATTGTTTGATTATCGGTTGCACCTGATGCTCATGTAGTTGATTGGTTTGTTCATTGTTTGATTATCGGTTGCACCTGATGCTCATTTAGTTGATTGGTTTGTTCATTGTTTGATTATCGGTTGCACCTGATGTTCATTTGGTTGATTGGTTTGTTCATTGTTTGATTATCGGTTGTACCTGATGCTCATTTAGTTGATTGGTTTGTTCATTGTTTGATTATCGGTTGCACCTGATGCTCATTTAGTTGATTGGTTTGTTCATTGTTTGATTATCGGTTGCACCTGATGTTCATTCAGTTGATTGGTTTGTTCAGTGTTTGATTATCGGTTGCACCTGATGTTCATTCAGTTGATTGGTTTGTTCATTGTTTGATTATCGGTTGCACCTGTTTTTCATTTAGTTGATTGGTTTGTTCATTGTTTGATTATCGGTTGCACCTGATTTTCATTCAGTTGATTGGTTTGTTCATTGTTTGATTATCGGTTGCACCTGATTTTCATTTAGTTGATTGGTTTGTTCATTGTTTGATTATCGGTTGCACCTGATGTTCATTTAGTTGATTGGTTTGTTCATTATTTGATTATCGGTTGCACCTGATGTTCATTTAGTTGATTGGTTTGTTATTTGTTTGATTATCGGTTGTACCTGATGCTCATTTAGTTGATTGGTTTGTTCATTGTTTGATTATCGGTTGCACCTGCTGCTCATTTAGTTGATTGGTTTGTTCATTGTTTGATTATCGGTTGCACCTGATGTTCATTCATTTGATTGGTTTGTTCAGTGTTTGATTATCGGTTGCACCTGATGTTCATTCAGTTGATTGGTTTGTTCATTGTTTGATTATCGCTTGCACCTGATTTTCATTTAGTTGATTGGTTTGTTCATTGTTTGATTATCGGTTGCACCTGATTTTCATTCAGTTGATTGGTTTGTTCATTGTTTGATTATCGGTTGCACCTGATTTTCATTTAGTTGATTGGTTTTGTCACGGTGTGGAAGGACGAACCCAATCGCAGACAGTAGTCAAGGCAACACGATTTATTATACAAATAACAGGGAAAACAAAGCCCACGAGGGGGCAAAACAGGACAGGACTATGGTGACTAACTAGACAAAGACACTGACAAAATACTAGAAGACAAACAACTGATTGATACTAGAAATAGCTCAACAAGGTTACTCACAAACTTGACATGGATTAACAATGAACCGACACAGGACAGCAAACACAAGGGGATTAAATAGGGAGACTAATGATAACAAAACAGGTGACACAGGTAAAGCAATAATGACGAGACTAATGATAACAACAGGTGACACAGGTAAAGCAATAATGACAAAACGAGGAAACAAGGAGGGCGGGGCTAGATGACGAGACAACACAAGCACATGGCCCAACAAGGCCATGTGTTTGCACATAAAACATGGGTCTGTCATGATCCTGCCTCAAGACTTAAAGAAAGACAAGGACTAGATGGCAGAATCATGACAGAACCCCCACCTTAAGGAGCGGCTTCCAGACGCTCCTCAAGGGGACATCAAACACGGGACATGACAGACTGAGACAAAGACACAAACCAACTAAACATGACAAATAACATTAAAGGCAGACACGAAAACACAACGACAGGGTTGGGGTGCAACAATAAAAATAACAAACACTGGAGGGGGGGCGGAGGAACAAGAGAGTTCATAGGGGAATGTCCAGGGTGGGTGGGTGGGTCTGTGGTCTTGGGTTTACGGGGTGAGGGTTGAGGGCGAGGAATCCGAGCAGACTTGGACGGGGAGACACGTGGAACAGTCTTGGGGGAAACAGACTGGGGCTGAGTGCAGACAGGGCTGACCGGGGAAACACAAGGCGACTTGATAGGAGTCTTGATAGGGACAACAGGGGGCGACGATACGGGACGAATCTTGATGGGGGAAACAGTAGGAGATGAAGCAGGACTCAAGACAGGGGATGTAGTAGGTGGCTGGGCAGTGGAGAGAGGCAATGCAGCAGCAGGCTGCGGAGCTGGAACCGGGTCATAGAACTCTGCAGACGAATCAGAACCAGCGCTCCTCACATCAGACTCGGAAGATGCGCTTCTCATGTCTGATTCAGGATTCGCGTTTTCTGCAGCCGACGCAGGAACAGCAATCCGAGCAGCCGACTCAGGAACAGCCCTCTCTGCAGCTCTAGGCACGGGGTCTGGGGACAAGACAGGCTTGACAGGGACTTCTAGGATCTGGACGAGACGTGACAAATAATCAGACAGGGTCTTGGCAGCAATGACGACAGGCATCTCTTGACTAGCTGAAACTGACTGTAACACTGCTTTAGCTGCAGAATCGGCCGCGGCTCTCTCTTCAGCTCTCACAACTGCATACTCATGAGCAACCCTCTCTGCTGCCGGCACTGGAACAGCGTTGACTGAAGCGGGCTCTGGAACAGCGTTGACTGAAGCGGGCTCTGGAACAGCGTTGACTGAAGCGGGCTCTGGAACAGCGTTGACTGAAGCGGGCTCTGGAACAGCGTTGACTGAAGCGGGCTCTGGAACAGCGTTGACTGAAGCGGGCTCTGGAACAGCGTTGACTGAAGCGGGCTCTGGAACAGCGTTGACTGAAGCGGGCTCTGGAACAGCGTTGACTGAAGCGGGCTCTGGAACAGCGTTGACTGAAGCGGGCTCAGGAGGAGACAGAGATGGAGGACAGAAAGCTCCCTTCTTCCTCCTCTTTCTCCTTGGCCGCGGAGCAGAGACCAAAACCGGGCTTGTGACCAGTAGGGGAAGCTCAGCAGGGACCGTAACTGGTGCTGGGAGGACAGACTCTGGCAGGGTTGACTCCGTCGCTGAAGACTCCGAAGCAGACTCCCACGAGATCCGTCTCCCTCGCTTGCCGCGGAGACTTACAGGGGCGGATGACGCTTTAGGAGTCGAAGTGGGGCACCCTTGTTCCTCCTGCGTAACAACGCCTAAGATGCGACTCTCCTGGATCACAGGCAGACGGGCAGAGGGTGGAGATCCCAAGGAAGTAGTGTGTTGATCCTCCTGGGAGAAATGATCCCAGAGTCGGGCATAGTTCCTCAGGATCCACTCACCCTCGGACGGGATCGGACAGTTGACCCTCTCTCTGTCGGTGGGAGCCGGCAACCACCATTGTTCTGGTTGTAGCCGGAGCCGGGAGGACATGCTGTCTGCTGGGTTCCTTTTTGGTCGGTTCATTCTGTCACGGTGTGGAAGGACGAACCCAATCGCAGACAGTAGTCAAGGCAACACGATTTATTATACAAATAACAGGGAAAACAAAGCCCACGAGGGGGCAAAACAGGACAGGACTATGGTGACTAACTAGACAAAGACACTGACAAAATACTAGAAGACAAACAACTGATTGATACTAGAAATAGCTCAACAAGGTTACTCACAAACTTGACATGGATTAACAATGAACCGACACAGGACAGCAAACACAAGGGGATTAAATAGGGAGACTAATGATAACAAAACAGGTGACACAGGTAAAGCAATAATGACGAGACTAATGATAACAACAGGTGACACAGGTAAAGCAATAATGACAAAACGAGGAAACAAGGAGGGCGGGGCTAGATGACGAGACAACACAAGCACATGGCCCAACAAGGCCATGTGTTTGCACATAAAACATGGGTCTGTCATGATCCTGCCTCAAGACTTAAAGAAAGACAAGGACTAGATGGCAGAATCATGACAGGTTTGTTCATTGTTTGATTATCGGTTGCACCTGATGTTCATTTATTTGATTGGTTTGTTCATTGTTTGATTATTGGTTGCACCTGATGTTCATTTAGTTGATTGGTTTGTTCATTGTTTGATTATCGGTTGCACCTGATGTTCATTTAGTTGATTGGTTTGTTTAGTTTGATTATCGGTTGCACCTGATGCTCATTTAGTTGATTGGTTTGTTCAGTGTTTGATTATCGGTTGCACCTGATGTTCATTTAGTTGATTGGTTTGTTCATTGTTTGATTATCGGTTGCACCTGATGTTCATTTAGTTGATTGGTTAGTTCATTGTTTGATTATCGGTTGCACCTGATGTTCATTTAGTTGATTGGTTTATTCATTATTTGATTATCGGTTGCACCTGATGTTCATTTAGTTGATTGGTTTGTTCATTGTTTGATTATCGGTTGTATCTGATGTTCATTTAGTTGATTGGTTTGTTCATTGTTTGATTATCGGTTGCACCTGATGTTCATTTAGTTGATTGGTTTGTTCATTGTTTGATTATCGGTTGCACCTGATGCTCATTTAGTTGATTGGTTTGTTCATTGTTTGATTATCGGTTGCACCTGATGCTCATTTAGTTGATTGGTTTGTTCATTGTTTGATTATCGGTTGCACCTGATGCTCATTTAGTTGATTGGTTAGTTCATTGTTTGATTATCGGTTGCACCTGATGTTCATTTAGTTGATTGGTTTGTTCATTGTTTGATTATCGGTTGCACCTGATTTTCATTTAGTTCATTGGTTTGTTCATTGTTTGATTATCGGTTGCACCTGATTTTCATTTAGTTCATTGGTTTGTTCATTGTTTGATTATCGGTTGCACCTGATGCTCATTTAGTTGATTGGTTTGTTCATTGTTTGATTATCGGTTGCACTTGAAGTTCATTTAGTTGATTGGTTTGTTCATTGTTTGATTATCGGTTGCACCTGATGTTCATTTAGTTGATTGGTTTGTTCATTGTTTGATTATCGGTTGCACCTGATGTTCATTTAGTTGATTGGTTTGTTCATTGTTTGATTATCGGTTGCACCTAAAGTTCATTTAGTTGATTGGTTTGTTCATTGTTTGATTATCGGTTGCACTTGAAGTTCATTTAGTTGATTGGTTTGTTCATTGTTTGATTATCGGTTGCACCTGATGTTCATTTAGTTGATTGGTTTGTTCATTGTTTGATTATCGGTTGCACCTAAAGTTCATTTAGTTGATTGGTTTGTTCATTGTTTGATTATCGGTTGCACCTGATGCTCATTTAGTTGATTGGTTTGTTCATTGTTTGATTATCGGTTGCACCTGATGCTCATTTAGTTGATTGGTTTGTTCATTGTTTGATTATCGGTTGCACCTGATGCTCATTTAGTTGATTGGTTAGTTCATTGTTTGATTATCGGTTGCACCTGATGTTCATTTAGTTGATTGGTTTGTTCATTGTTTGATTATCGGTTGCACCTGATTTTCATTTAGTTCATTGGTTTGTTCATTGTTTGATTATCGGTTGCACCTGATTTTCATTTAGTTCATTGGTTTGTTCATTGTTTGATTATCGGTTGCACCTGATGCTCATTTAGTTGATTGGTTTGTTCATTGTTTGATTATCGGTTGCACTTGAAGTTCATTTAGTTGATTGGTTTGTTCATTGTTTGATTATCGGTTGCACCTGATGTTCATTTAGTTGATTGGTTTGTTCATTGTTTGATTATCGGTTGCACCTGATGTTCATTTAGTTGATTGGTTTGTTCATTGTTTGATTATCGGTTGCACCTAAAGTTCATTTAGTTGATTGGTTTGTTCATTGTTTGATTATCGGTTGCACTTGAAGTTCATTTAGTTGATTGGTTTGTTCATTGTTTGATTATCGGTTGCACCTGATGTTCATTCAGTTGATTGGTTTGTTCAGTGTTTGATTATCGGTTGCACCTGATGTTCATTTAGTTCATTGATTTGTTCATTGTTTGATTATCGGTTGCACCTGAAGTTCATTTAGTTGATTGGTTTGTTCAGTGTATTGAAGCTCTGTTTCCTTCTGTCAGTTCTCGTCATGCTTATGCTGGTTATTCTGTTCATATTCTTAGTTCTTGAGTTCATTGTAAATAAACCTGCTGATGATTAGATCCTGCACTCAACGTTATTTCACCCAAATATGTATTTTATATCATAGAATAAAAAGTGAAAATATGTCAAGCTTGTGTTCACCACAGACCTTATTTCAAGCATTTAACCAAAAACACAACACGGATGCAAAACCCTTTCAAAAGCATTGAAGTCTTTTTGAACCCGCGTCAGCCACAACTATACACTCTTCTGGAGAAACAGGAATTCTTTGCTTTAAGAATTCAGAATAATTACAAAACGAACCATTTTGATTGTAAAGATGAGATTATCAAAGAAAAGAGATTTGTGTTTATACAGTAAGTCCTTATTATCCCAAATTAAATATGAGTGAGGCGTAAAATTGTGTTCAGAAATGAGGGACCAAGCTAATAACGTTTGCATATGGAAAATAGATTTTAATGATCTCATAATTACATATTAATAATAATCTTAAACCACCTAGTTTGGAAGAAATAACATCAGCGATCAGATTCCAGATTGAAGAGGGCTTATTAATAAAGTAATTTATCCAATTCATCAGCAATAGAGATATCACTGAAATCACTATTAGAAATATAATCTAACACAAGTAAAAACAGATACAGGATATTGGACACTCTTGTGTAATGCACGTGATGTTAAATATAGAAGTGCCATATTTGAGTTAGAAGGAACAGAGAGCTTATGCTTTATTTAATAAATCATTTGATAAAAATCAAGTTAAACAATACAAATATTATGTTCCACCGAATCTCTAGTCAAATACATCTAAACTAGTCTAATGTCTTTCATTATGTCTCATCTCTAATGCTATCCCACATACTGTAAGTCATAAAGATGTTATAATTGTTGTGAAGGAGTGACGGTAACACTGGTAATATCTTTCTTTGGTTTAGGGATTATGTGAGATGATTCCCGGCATCACCGTCGGAGGAAAATCTTCTTCATCAACTCCAAAAACACGAATCAAAAAGGAATATGTTCATCAGCAAGTAATATGCACAGCTCAGTTAAATCCTGGATTTATTGTTTATCAAACTCTCGATTGTGATTTGTACATCATCATCACGAATAATCCTCTCACCTTCAGAGGAAACTTTAAAAACTAAACACTAAGGTTTTATCTGCTCTCAACTTTTTTAACTATAAAGATTGTTCTAAAAGCTGACACTGATTTCCTTTTGCATCTTTTACAGTTTTGCCAATCTCATCAATTGTTGAGATTGTGCAATTCTGCTTTTCAAACTTAAAGAAATATGCAGTTTACATTGCAAAACTGCAAATATGCAATTTCTCTAAAGATATGCAGTGAAAGTTTCATGATCAGGTTCTCCTCAAGAACTCCTCTTAAATAAACTCAACATTAGCAGCTCCCAATTCATTCTATAGGAGGAGATTTTAATGCTTCCTAATCCTGGTACAAAATTCATTTAGAATTCAGACACAAACAGAGCTTTTTGGTCTAAACTCCACTCGCCGTGTTTGGAGGAAGAAGAAGGATGAGTCCAACCCCAAGAACACCACACGACATGTATGGAGACATGTTTATTTGTAAATAACAGTTATTTATAAATGTTTTGAGTATTTATAGGATATGGAGTGCAAATTAATTAGCCTACTTAAAAATCATACAATGTGATTTTCTGGATTTTTGACACCAGTTGACGTCCCCTTACAGTCGAAGAGTACCTATGATAAACATGACAGACTTCTACATGGGAAAACCTGCAAAATCGGCAGTGTATCAAATACTTGTTCTCCCCACTGTATATATATAAAATATATAATATTTATATAAATTCATATCATGCACCTAATAAATGAACAATAATGCATCACTATCACTGACATTTTCTTTTTGGAAATAATACCTTATAAAAATGAAACAAAACAATTACTGCTTTAAACTACTGGAACATTTAAAGAAAGCAGTTTACACACGATGATGAACAGAGAGTCCAGTGTGCGTTCTTGATCTCTGCTCTATGTTGACTAAATTACATATATTTCTTCTTTTTTATGCACATATCCTAGTAGCATAACATTTTGTGGGATGTTTTGGGTAGAGTTAAGAGTGTTCTGTATACTTGTATAATTTTTCTTTATTCATTTCTACGGATGTTAAAAAAAAGCAGGTTGTGATGTTTTTCATATATGCCATGCACATACTGTCATCTACAAATCTGCTCACTAAAAATTATATATATATTAAAAAAAAACATATCTTTACTAGATTTCCGAATCTTTAATCCGTGATTGGGGAAACACACATTCATAGAATAATGTAGTCATCATGTCTCTAAAGATCTTAAGATGTCTTGTCTCACCGGGTAAATGAAACTTTATATATGACTTCTTTAACTTGTTGAGACAGAACTGGGTAAACTCCAGACCTCTCTCTGATGATTATACAGTGAATTCCAGTATGATTTGCATTTAGGCAAGGATATTTCTGCATATTGTTTTTTTATACAAAAAAGATCTAAAATGCTCACACTGCCTACTCTGCTTCTGTGTGTGAATGTTGTGTGGTTATATCCACAACACTGCCATCGTCTGGACGCCACTGGTAATAACAGCATGTGACGCTGTACGTGCTCGTGCACGATATGCAGAGATCTAAGTGCACTCAAAAAATGTTCAAGTCTTTTCTTTTTAAGATTTACTCATTTCAATTAATAGTAAAATTCCATGAAATTTTATTGAATAATCCTTACATATTTTAATTGAATAATTGATTAAGGATTGTTGAATTATTCAAAAAGGCTTTAACATTTTTTGAGTATAGGCAAATATAACCGACACAATCAAATAAAATAAATATTAATAATACAAACCCCAATTAGCTGATCCTTTGATTATAATAAAGTTTGTTCTCATAGGTTCTCTTACGTAGAGTTCTCTCGTACTGCGTCGAAGAACGCTACGGGAAAGATATTTCTTTGTCGAGATTGAAGCCAAAAATTAATCCTTAATTTTGTAATATTGTAAAACGCTTTTCTGAAGCATACAACCTAGGCGGAGCAATACAGCTCACCCATTGGCTGCTCTGCCAGAAAAGCACAGCCTATGCGAGGCCAGGACGCTGACCAATGAGGGCGCTTCGCGCCCTTCTGCGTCACCTCCCGCCCAAACAGGCGTGGCCTAGGCCTATAAATACGAGCATAGCTGTCTAACACGCCGATTTTCTTAAATTCAACGAAGCTGCACGCATCGCTGGATTGATTCGAGCCGCCACAGCCGTTTGGATACAAGCACCTCAGCAGGACGAGCCCTTACCTGAAGCCGCTGGTCATCGCCGCCTTCAGCCGCCGTTCCCTGCTGCGCTTCTCCGGCGTGGATATATCCTTTCAGTTTTGTGTGTGTTTTGTGTGTGTGTTCGCCTACCGCGTCACACGCTTTTTCCTCACAAAAGAGCACGAGTGTCTTTCTAAAGATGTCTCGCTTTTCCTGCGGCTCCTGCCGAGCCGCGCTCATCGACGGGGACCACCACGAATTATGTGTTTCCTGCTTGGGCGAGGAACATGCAGCTATCGCTCTCGGTGATGGCGGCTGCCATCACTGCGACATGATGCCAATCGCGACTCTGCGGACTCGCCTTGCATCTTTCGCCGAAGCTGCTCAACCGCCCCCTGTAGCGCCGCGCCGTAAAAAGCGCCGTGCTCAGCGGGTCCCGGAACCTCCCTCCACGAGGAGCTCGCCGCCGCTAGCTCCTCTCAACGTTTCGCTCGAGTCGCTCACCGACGGACAACAGCCGCAGCACGCCGCTTTGTCCGTTATGGAAGACGACCAGCAAGCTGTATCAGAGGGAGATGATGATTGCTGTTCGCTTCTCGCTTCGGAGAGCGAGGGTTGGGCGAGCTCCGTGGACCTCCCCTCCCCCGCTGTTCGAGAGCGCAGAGGAGGGAAGATCAGCATCGAGGCAGAACTGATGCGTCTGCTCACACAGGCCGTGTCGAGCCTCGGCCTCGATTGGTCGACGCCCGAACAACCTGCACTCAACCGGCTGGATGGACGCTTCCTCTCTGGAGACCGCGCTGCGCCCCCCTCCAGACACGCACCGTTTCTTCCTGAGCTTCACGAAGAGGTAGCGAAATCGTGGAAGGCGCCATTTTCAGCCAGAGTACGTACTTCTGCCTCGCCAGCATTCTCCGTAGTGGACGGTGCTCGAGACAGAGGCTACCACGCTCTCCCTCCGGTCGAGGAGGCGGTAGCGACTCACCTTTGCCCACCCTCTGCTGGACGGCGGGCTAAGGGAGTCCTACCATCCAAAGCTTGCCGCACGTCATCAGCTCTGAACGGTCGCGTGTATTCCGCCGCCGGACAAGCTGCATCGGCGCTGCACACCATGGCGGTGCTCCAAATCCACCAGGCCAACCTCCTCTGCAAGCTAGACGCTAGCTCTTCGCGCTACAAAGTCCGCCGCACACGCCATCGGCAGGATCATGGCCTCAGCTACTGTTTCCGAGAGACATTTATGGCTGACTCTCTCTGAAATGGCGGAATCCGAGCGCTCTGCGTTTCTCGACGCCCCCATTTCACCGGCTGGCCTCTTTGGATCCTCCGTGAAGGACTTCGCGGACCGATTTGCCGAGGTACAGAAAACTTCGCAGGCCATGAGACATTTCCTGCCAAAGCGCTCCAGTTCCGCAACAGGCCGCCCTAAACAGCCGCCTGCCCGAACTCAGCAGCGCCCCGCGCCCGCCGCACCGGCCCAGCAGCAACAGGCCCAAGAGAGACCACGGTCTCGCTCCGCCGGACGCCGCCCGCCACCGCGTGGTCCTCGGCCCAAGATCTCAATCAAGCCCGAGGCCTCGGCGCCATCCTAGCCCTGCTAGGAAAAAGACGGTGTTCGGGTCCCGCTGCGGCCGGACTTCCACCAAAGATTCCCGCTTGTACCAGTGTACTCAGCAGCCAACAAACCGGCCGTAAAGCCCGTTTGCCTGCACACAAACGCCGTTTTCACGGCGACCCAGATAAATCTAAAAAAGAGTTTAATTTCTGGTGTTCCGGCCAAGGCCGATGGTGTAATGTGTGTAACTGCAATGCCCACCCAGTGCCCATTCATTCACACAAGCACAGCCCCGTTCAACACAGGGTTTGCACACATAAAATCGGCTCACACCATTGTGCTTTACGTGTAGTGAGCGTGCCCACTGTCCAGTGCCCACAACCACTACACACTGCACGTTCCGCGGTTTCTGTAAAAACGAAACTAACGAACGGTCAGTCAGTACACAAACACAGTGTCCCCGGTGTTATAAATGTGCCCGCCACCAAGCGCCCACGTTTATTCACAAACATAACGAGCCCCGTAGGGCTCGCCCCGCGTGCTCTCTCTCAACTCAGAGAGTCGAGCGCGCGCGGGACGCATACTGTGTTAAACATGTCCCCCGCCTCAGACGCCACGGCGTCCATGTCACAGCACATGGTTGCTCTCGTGTCGCCGCCATTTCGCGACCAGAGCCCAGATGCCCGAACAACCTGCACTCAACCGGCTGGATGGACGCTTCCTCTCTGGAGACCGCGCTGCGCCCCCCTCCAGACACGCACCGTTTCTTCCTGAGCTTCACGAAGAGGTAGCGAAATCGTGGAAGGCGCCATTTTCAGCCAGAGTACGTACTTCTGCCTCGCCAGCATTCTCCGTAGTGGACGGTGCTCGAGACAGAGGCTACCACGCTCTCCCTCCGGTCGAGGAGGCGGTAGCGACTCACCTTTGCCCACCCTCTGCTGGACGGCGGGCTAAGGGAGTCCTACCATCCAAAGCTTGCCGCACGTCATCAGCTCTGAACGGTCGCGTGTATTCCGCCGCCGGACAAGCTGCATCGGCGCTGCACACCATGGCGGTGCTCCAAATCCACCAGGCCAACCTCCTCTGCAAGCTAGACGCTAGCTCTTCGCGCTACAAAGTCCGCCGCACACGCCATCGGCAGGATCATGGCCTCAGCTACTGTTTCCGAGAGACATTTATGGCTGACTCTCTCTGAAATGGCGGAATCCGAGCGCTCTGCGTTTCTCGACGCCCCCATTTCACCGGCTGGCCTCTTTGGATCCTCCGTGAAGGACTTCGCGGACCGATTTGCCGAGGTACAGAAAACTTCGCAGGCCATGAGACATTTCCTGCCAAAGCGCTCCAGTTCCGCAACAGGCCGCCCTAAACAGCCGCCTGCCCGAACTCAGCAGCGCCCCGCGCCCGCCGCACCGGCCCAGCAGCAACAGGCCCAAGAGAGACCACGGTCTCGCTCCGCCGGACGCCGCCCGCCACCGCGTGGTCCTCGGCCCAAGATCTCAATCAAGCCCGAGGCCTCGGCGCCATCCTAGCCCTGCTAGGAAAAAGACGGTGTTCGGGTCCCGCTGCGGCCGGACTTCCACCAAAGATTCCCGCTTGTACCAGTGTACTCAGCAGCCAACAAACCGGCCGTAAAGCCCGTTTGCCTGCACACAAACGCCGTTTTCACGGCGACCCAGATAAATCTAAAAAAGAGTTTAATTTCTGGTGTTCCGGCCAAGGCCGATGGTGTAATGTGTGTAACTGCAATGCCCACCCAGTGCCCATTCATTCACACAAGCACAGCCCCGTTCAACACAGGGTTTGCACACATAAAATCGGCTCACACCATTGTGCTTTACGTGTAGTGAGCGTGCCCACTGTCCAGTGCCCACAACCACTACACACTGCACGTTCCGCGGTTTCTGTAAAAACGAAACTAACGAACGGTCAGTCAGTACACAAACACAGTGTCCCCGGTGTTATAAATGTGCCCGCCACCAAGCGCCCACGTTTATTCACAAACATAACGAGCCCCGTAGGGCTCGCCCCGCGTGCTCTCTCTCAACTCAGAGAGTCGAGCGCGCGCGGGACGCATACTGTGTTAAACATGTCCCCCGCCTCAGACGCCACGGCGTCCATGTCACAGCACATGGTTGCTCTCGTGTCGCCGCCATTTCGCGACCAGAGCCCAGATTACATTCAACCCCTAGTCACACGTGCAGATGCATGGGAAGGACTACCCGGGGTTTCAGAATGGGTGCTAGAGACTATAAAAAGAGGCTATTCGCTACAGTTTTATCGACGCCCTCCCCGTTTCACGGGAAAAGTCGAAACCACGGTAAAAACAGAAGTAGCACATCTACTTCGAGCCGAAATAGCGAAGCTATTGAGCAAAGGGGCCATAGAGCCTTTATCTCAAGCTCAGAGCGAAGGGGGCCTGTACAGCAGATATTTCCTGGTACCGAAGAAAGACGGGGGTCTCAGACCCATTTTAGATCTAAGGCGTCTGAACAAAACGCTTGCAAAGCGGAAGTTCAGAATGCTCACGACCAGAAGTATCCTCGCGCAAATTCGCCGAGGAGACTGGTTTATGGCAATAGATCTGAAAGACGCGTATTTTCACATACAAATTGCGTCACGTCACAGGCGATTTTTGAGATTCGCCTTCGAGGGCCGGGCATATCAGTACACAGTCCTGCCATTCGGCCTATCCCTAGCACCTCGTACATTTACAGTGTGCATGGACGCGGCGCTGGCACCCCTGAGACTCCGGGGCGTTCGAATTCTGAACTATTTGGACGATTGGCTAATTCTGGCTCAATCGCCGTCAGAACTCGCTCACCACAAGACACTAATACTCGATCACCTCGAGTGCTTTGGTCTGAGAGTCAATTGGGAGAAAAGTTCACTGTTTCCCAGTCAAAGGATCTCCTTTTTAGGACTGGATCTGAACTCACTGTCTATGACAGCACAGCTGTCATCACAGCGCAGGCGAAATACCCTGCAAATGGCGAAATCCTTCCTCAGCGGCCACATAGTGCCACTCAGGAGATTTCAGAAAATGCTGGGCCTCATGGCCTCAGCCTCAACAGTGCTGCAGTTGGGCCTGCTGCGCATGCGCCCACTACAGTTCTGGTTGAGAGCGCGCGTACCGCGCCGAGCATGGCTACACGGTCGCTATCGCCTCAAGGTCACTCAGGAATGCATTTCAGCCCTGACACCATGGAGAGCGTCAGACTGGTACCGGTCAGGTGTAAGCCTGGGGACTTCCTCGAGCCTGAAGGTGGTGTCCACGGACGCGTCCACCTCAGGCTGGGGAGCACTGCTCGACGGCAGACCGCTCTTTGGCCAGTGGTCAGAGCGAGCCGAACTACCGCACATAAACTGCCTGGAAATGATGGCAGTGGACTTTGCGCTGAGGCGCTTCTGTCCCCGGATAAAAGGACACCACGTCCTGGTCCGCTCGGACAACATGTCGGTAGTAGCCTACATAAACCGCCAGGGTGGCGTGAGATCCCGGAACCTATTCAGGTTAGCGGAACGCATACTGGTGTGGGCCCAGCACAACCTGCGCTCGTTAAGAGCAATGCACGTGCCAGGCCACTTGAACGTAGGCCCGGACAGACTCTCACGGAACAACGTTCCCACGGGAGAGTGGTCCCTACACACACAGACAGTGCGTCTGCTGTGGAAAACGTTCGGCAGAGCGGAAATAGACCTGTTTGCAAACCAGGAAAACGCTCATTGCCCAGAATTCTTTTCGAAGAGCGCGAACGCGCTGGCCAGAGTCTGGCCCCGCCGCCCGCTCTATGCTTTTCCTCCTGTCTCACTCCTGCCTCAAGTGCTGGAGCGTATCAAGGAGAGCGGATGCTCAGTACTGCTAGTTGCTCCATTCTGGACGAATCAGACCTGGTTCCCAGCTTTGATGCGACTGAAAAGTACTGCCCCGTGGCCGATTCCAGTGGGGAGAGACCTCCTCTCACAGGCCAAGGGCTCGATTCTGCATCCTCACCCCGAGCTTTGGTCCCTACACGTATGGGCCATAAACGGGTACCCGCTAACCTCCCAAGAGGAGTGTTAGACACGATCGAACAAGCTAGGGCTCCGTCTACTAGACGGCTCTACGCTTCCAAATGGTCGGTGTTCTCTGGATGGTGTTCAGATCAAGGTCTGTCACCACTTCAGTGTGGAGAACCGGAGATTCTCTCCTTCTTGCAAGAGCTATTGGATAAGGGAAGAACCCCATCCACGCTCAAAGTCTATGTGGCTGCCATATCAGCGTTCGTTAATCCAACGCTTGGCCGTTCACTAGGCAGGAACGACCTGGTGGTCCGCTTCCTGAGAGGCGCTAGGAGGTTAAACCCTCCAAGGCCTCCTTCAGTCCCCGTTTGGGACCTTTCTACAGTGTTGAACGCTATGAAAGGGGCCCCTTTCGAGCCTATTCACTCAGTTGACATGAAGCACCTGTCTTTCAAGACCGTGTTTCTTTTGGCTCTCGCTTCAGTGAAGCGTGTGGGAGACTTGCAAGCGCTCTCAGTGAGAGCTTCTTGTATGGAGTTCGGGCCAAACGACTCTATAGTCGTATTGAAACCGAAGCATGGGTACGTGCCTAAGTCCCTCAACACACCGTTCAGGGCTCAGGTCATCTCCCTGTCGGCCCTGCCGGCCTCAGAGGACGGAAATAGCTCCCTTTGCCCGGTCAGGGCATTAAGAGCTTACGTGTCCCGCTCCGCTGTTTTTCGACAGACGGAGCAGCTCTTCGTTTCGTTCAGCGGGCGCTCCAAGGGGCGAGCCGCAACGAAACAGAGTCTGTCTCGATGGGTAGTGGACGCCATTGCGCTAGCCTACGCATCTAGAGGCTTGGAATGCCCTTTGGGCATCAGAGCACATTCCACGAGAGGCATGGCCTCTTCATGGGCTTGGTATAGCGGAATCTCGTTACATGATATCTGTATGGCGGCAGGCTGGGCCTCCCCGTCTACATTTATTAGGTTCTATAACCTAGAGGTTCCTGCGTTGCAGGCTAAACTGCTCTCGGTCTAGAAGACTATGTATAAGTGTTCCTGCCCCGCACTGCGACCCAGGTCACTTCAATGGTAATATGTACAAGTGCTCCTGCCCCGCGCTGCGGCCCAGGTCACTTCAATGTCTAATATGTATAAGTGTTCCTGCCCCGCGCTGCGGCCCAGGTCACTTCAATGTTTAAGCATCACTCACTGACAATGTGTCCCATGAGCATGCTATTACCCTTCATATATATCTATATTTACATATATATGCTATTATGCCTTAAGAGGCACTACTATAAGGGATGATGCTATTTTAGCCGCTCTCCCTATACTTCTTGGGGTAGGCGCTTGTATACCAGGGCGCGCGCGCCCTTAGGTGTCTGTGTCGATCCAAGAACACGCACGGCGGTTTGCATAGGGTTCCCGTAGCGTTCTTCGACGCAGTACGAGAGAACTCTACGTAAGAGAACGTACTCGGTTACTAACGTAACCTCGGTTCTCTCTAGGAGAGGGAACGAGTACTGCGTCTCATGCCGTGCGTGTCCACGCTGCGTCGCTTCATTGACGAAAATCGGCGTGTTAGACAGCTATGCTCGTATTTATAGGCCTAGGCCACGCCTGTTTGGGCGGGAGGTGACGCAGAAGGGCGCGAAGCGCCCTCATTGGTCAGCGTCCTGGCCTCGCATAGGCTGTGCTTTTCTGGCAGAGCAGCCAATGGGTGAGCTGTATTGCTCCGCCTAGGTTGTATGCTTCAGAAAAGCGTTTTACAATATTACAAAATTAAGGATTAATTTTTGGCTTCAATCTCGACAAAGAAATATCTTTCCCGTAGCGTTCTTCGACGCAGTACTCGTTCCCTCTCCTAGAGAGAACCGAGGTTACGTTAGTAACCGAGTACGATATCTAACATGCAATATTAACATTAAATACACACACATGCAGTGTGTGTATGATAAATATTTACTTTACGTAATGATGTTATGTATCTATGTTATGTATCTATGTTATGTTATGTTATGTTATGTTATGTTATGTTATGTTATGTTATGTTATGTTATGTTATGATCTACGTATGTCTGACATTTACACCAATGGAAAGAAAAAGTATGTTATGTTTGTTATTTGTATTCATGAAAAATTATCTGAACAAAATCCAGCTGTTAATGTTGTTTATAAGTCTATGTGGTGTTATTAATCTGCTTTAAGACACACCATGTGTAAGTTCATAAGTATTTTCTGCTTAAAACTGCAGTGAACCAAAGACAGTCTCAAAAACACGGTGTGAAATCGCTGGTGTTTCTGACGTCACACACTACCTTGTAACCAATCAGATCAACGTGTGATCGTCAACCAGTGGATCTCTGAGTGAGTGAGTGAGTGGAGGCGGGGCTCATTTGCATATTCATAGAACCGTGCATACTAAATGAGGCAAGGGTGTCGAGTTACAATCAAGATATTTTAAGCCACGAAGATTTTTTTCAAAGAAAAAAAACTTTAAATGTGAGATTTTAGTGATCAAAGATGAGTTTTAAGGGATAACATCATTGACTACAGGGGGACTTTAATAGTCTTTGAAGCATTAAAGAAAAATGCATCATTGAATTTGTGACAGAATTTTATCAATTAAGCATGAAGCTAAATAGAAGTGTATACTTCTAAAAATAGTCTAGCAGTGTTTGACACGTCTTCTACCGTGAGTGTGTGTAGTGTTCGTGTTTAGATCATGTGGCTCAAGACTATGTGTGTCTCGCAGTGACCCTCGTGTCCTATATTCTGTGTTGTTCATCTATCACCCCTTCTCTCAGGGCAACTGGGACTTTTCACAGAGAATGAACTATTTGCAGGACTCTTGGATTACTTGTATCCTAGACTAGTGAACCTCCTGCACTCTTTTTTATCAAGCCTAAAGCTGGACATGTGTCTCTTACTAGTATATTAGTCTCTATATGATTTGGAATTCAATTCTGTGTTTTTTTTTTGTCCTTTATACTCACAGGTCAGAAGTTTCTGGCCCAATGGCGACATCTGGTGTCCAGAGCATGTAAGCAGGTAGATTTATTACATTTTAAATTTATGGCCAATTAGTTGAAAGTCTTTAATGACAGAACGTTGAATTCAGTGTACAGATTAAAAGTGACTTCTTTATCTCTGACTTCTCTAACCTTTTCTCTGACTTTTCAGCAATGACTATTGTCATCATGAAGTGGCCAAATTTTTGTATCCAAATCTTCCAGTTTGTGGCCGGATTTCCTTGGAGACAAAGGTTTGACGGTGGCTGAAGTTGTGTCATTGAGAGGTTAACTCGTTTCATCTTCTGACACCATGTAATGTGGTTTATTGTAGCTTTAACATTAAAAATTATCTAACTACCTGAATATTGTGCAGGTTGTGGTCAGACTTTAAAGTTAGCTCTGTTTTGGAATCGATCTGTGATCAATCGCTCAGTGTTCAGTGTAGCTCAGTACGCACTGGTTTTTTAATTATTGGTGTAGTTAGTACACACTAGTTTCTCAGTGATCAGTGTAGTTTAGTACACACTAGTTTCTCAGTGATCAGTGTAGTTTAGTACACACTAGTTTCTCAGTGATCAGTGTAGTTTAGTACACACTAGTTTCTCAGTGATCAGTGTAGTTTAGTACGCACTGGTTTCTCAGTGATCAGTGTAGTTTAGTACACACTGGTTTCTCAGTGATCAGTGTAGTTTAGTACACACTAGTTTCTCAGTGATCAGTGTAGTTTAGTACACACTAGTTTCTCAGTGATCAGTGTAGTTAGTACACACTAGTTTCTCAGTGATCAGTGTAGTTTAGTACACACTGGTTTCTCAGTGATCAGTGTAGTTTAGTACACACTGGTTTCTCAGTGATCAGTGTAGTTTAGTATGCACTGGTTTTTTAATTATTGGTGTAGTTAGTACACACTAGTTTCTCAGTGATCAGTGTAGTTTAGTACACACTAGTTTCTCAGTGATCAGTGTAGTTAGTACACACTAGTTTCTCAGTGATCAGTGTAGTTTAGTACACACTGGTTTCTCAGTGATCAGTGTAGTTTAGTACACACTGGTTTCTCAGTGATCAGTGTAGTTTAGTATGCACTGGTTTTTTAATTATTGGTGTAGTTAGTACACACTAGTTTCTCAGTGATCAGTGTAGTTTAGTACACACTGGTTTCTCAGTGATCAGTGTAGTTTAGTACACACTGGTTTCTCAGTGATCAGTGTAGTTTAGTACACACTGGTTTCTCAGTGATCAGTGTAGTTTAGTACACACTAGTTTCTCAGTGATTAGTGTAGTTTAGTACACACTGGTTTCTCAGTGATCAGTGTAGTTTAGTACACACTAGTTTCTCAGTGATCAGTGTAGTTTAGTACACACTGGTTTCTCAGTGATCAGTGTAGTTTAGTACACACTGGTTTCTCAGTAATCAGTGTAGTTTAGTATGCACTGGTTTTTTAATTATTGGTGTAGTTAGTACACACTAGTTTCTCAGTGATCAGTGTAGTTTAGTACACACTAGTTTCTCAGTGATCAGTGTAGTTTAGCACGCACTGGTTTCTCAGTGATCAGTGTAGTTTAGCACGCAATGGTTTCTCAGTGATCAGTGTAGTTTAGCACGCACTGGTTTCTCAGTGATCAGTGTAGTTTAGTACACACTGGTTTCTCAGTGATCAGTGTAGTTTAGCACGCACTGGTTTCTCAGTGATCAGTGTAGTAGCACGCACTGGTTTCTCAGTGATCAGTGTAGTAGCACACACTGGTTTCTCAGTGATCAGTGTAGTAGTACGCACTGGTTTCTCAGTGATCAGTGTAGTTTAGCACACTCTGGTTTCTCAGTGATCAGTGTAGTTTAGTACACACTGGTTTCTCAGTGATCAGTGTAGTTTAGTACACACTGGTTTCTCAGTGATCAGTGTAGTTTAGTACACACTGGTTTCTCAGTGATCAGTGTAGTAGTACGCACTGGTTTCTCAGTGATCAGTGTTGTTTAGCACGCACTGGTTTCTCAGTGATCAGTGTAGTTTAGTACACACTGGTTTCTCAGTGATCAGTGTAGTAGTACGCACTGGTTTCTCAGTGATCAGTGTAGTTTAGTACACACTGGTTTCTCAGTGATCAGTGTAGTTTAGTACACACTGGTTTCTCAGTGATCAGTGTAGTAGTACGCACTGGTTTCTCAGTGATCAGTGTAGTTTAGCACGCACTGGTTTCTCAGTGATCAGTGTAGTTTAGTACACACTGGTTTCTCAGTGATCAGTGTAGTAGTACGCACTGGTTTCTCAGTGATCAGTGTAGTTTAGTACACACTGGTTTCTCAGTGATCAGTGTAGTTTAGCACGCTCTGGTTTCTCAGTGATCAGTGTAGTTTAGTACACACTGGTTTCTCAGTGATCAGTGTAGTTTAGCACGCACTGGTTTCTCAGTGATCAGTGTAGTTTAGTACGCACTGGTTTCTCAGTGATCAGTGTAGTTTAGTACACACTGGTTTCTCAGTGATCAGTGTAGTTTAGTACGCACTGGTTTCTCAGTGATCAGTGTAGTTTAGTACGCACTGGTTTCTCAGTGATCAGTGTAGTTTAGTACGCACTGGTTTCTCAGTGATCAGTGTAGTTTAGTACACACTGGTTTCTCAGTGATCAGTGTAGTTTAGTACACACTGGTTTCTCAGTGATCAGTGTAGTTTAGTACACACTGGTTTCTCAGTGATCAGTGTAGTTTAGCACACACTGGTTTCTCTGTGATCAGTGTAGTTTAGCACGCACTGGTTTCTCAGTGATCAGTAGTTTAGTACACACTGGTTTCTCAGTGATCAGTGTAGTTTAGCACGCACTGGTTTCTCAGTGATCAGTGTAGTTAGTACACACTGGTTTCTCAGTGATCAGTGTAGTTTAGCACACACTGGTTTCTCAGTGATCAGTGTAGTTAGTACACACTGGTTTCTCAGTGATCAGTGTAGTTTAGCACGCACTGGTTTCTCAGTGATCAGTGTAGTTAGTACACACTGGTTTCTCAGTGATCAGTGTAGTTTAGCACGCACTGGTTTCTCAGTGATCAGTGTAGTTAGTACACACTGGTTTCTCAGTGTGATCAGTGTAGTTTAGCACGCACTGGTTTCTCAGTGATCAGTGTAGTTAGTACACACTGGTTTCTCAGTGATCAGTGGTTTAGTACACACTGGTTTCTCAGTGATCAGTGTAGTTTAGTACACACTGGTTTCTCAGTGATCAGTGTAGTTTAGTACACACTGGTTTCTCAGTGATCAGTGTAGTTTAGCACGCACTGGTTTCTCAGTGATCAGTGTAGTTTAGCACGCACTGGTTTCTCAGTGATCAGTGTAGTTAAGCACGCACTGGTTTCTCAGTGATCAGTGTAGTTAAGCACGCACTGGTTTCTCAGTGATCAGTGTAGTTTTTTCTCAGTGATCAGTGTAGTTTTTTCTCAGTGATCAGTGTAGTTTAGTACACACTGGTTTCTCAGTGATCAGTTTAGTTTAGTACACACTGGTTTCTCAGTGATCAGTGTAGTTTAGCATGCACTGTTTCTCAGTGATGTAGTTAGTACACACTGGTTTCTCAGTGTGATCAGTGTAGTTTAGCACGCACTGGTTTCTCAGTGATCAGTGTAGTTAGTACACACTGGTTTCTCAGTGATCAGTGGTTTAGTACACACTGGTTCTCAGTGATCAGTGTAGTTTAGCACGCACTGGTTTCTCAGTGATCAGTGTAGTTTTTTCTCAGTGATCATTGTAGTTTAGCACGCACTGGTTTCTCAGTGATCAGTGTAGTTTAGCACGCACTGGTTTCTCAGTGATCAGTGTAGTTTAGCACGCACTGGTTTCTCAGTGATCAGTGTAGTTTAGCACGCACTGGTTTCTCAGTGATCAGTGTAGTTTAGCACGCACTGGTTTCTCAGTGATCAGTGTAGTTTAGCACGCACTGGTTTCTCAGTGATCAGTGTAGTAGCACACACTGGTTTCTCAGTGATCAGTGTAGTTTAGCACGCACTGGTTTCTCAGTGATCAGTGTAGTTTAGTACACACTGGTTTCTCAGTGATCAGTGTAGTGTAGTTTAGTACACACTGGTTTCTCAGTGATCAGTGTAGTTTAGCACGCACTGGTTTCTCAGTGATCAGTGTAGTTTAGTACACACTGGTTTCTCAGTGATCAGTGTAGTTTAGTACACACTGGTTTCTCAGTGATCAGTGTAGTTTAGCACGCACTGGTTTCTCAGTGATCAGTGTAGTTTAGTACACACTGGTTTCTCAGTGATCAGTGTAGTTTAGCACGCACTGGTTTCTCAGTGATCAGTGTAGTTTAGCACGCACTGGTTTCTCAGTGATCAGTGTAGTCCAGAGTCATGTGAATGTTGAGGCGGCTCCGGCTCGGCTCAGTCAGGGCTGATGTTCAGTAATCATGCGCTGTTGCTGTACGCCTCTGTTTGGAGGATCACATGAACTTCGGATTATTAATGATGTTTTACGATCACAAATGGAGAAATGACCCAGGAATTAAGGATCGTTTTTTGTCAACTTTCGCTTTTTCTGATCCGCGCTTTCAACAACACTTAACAGCGACTTCACTCAACTTCACATGCTAACCGAAGCTAACTCAAATCAATGCCAGATTCCTCAGAATCATTACGTTCATGATGGGATTTTTACTTTATTCCACTTCAGTTTAACATTTTATTTTATTTTAACGACACTCGTGGATATATGAAGGTTTCATTTCCGGAAATCAGGGATTTTAATATGAATTCCTCAGTGGATTTATCGCTGAAGAAAGCGCTGAAAACTCCTCCGAGACGACGAACTGCTGAGGTAAAAACACCCACAGAAATACCCTTCATTATGGAGACACGACTAAAATATACACTTTATAATGTCAATAACGCGCCAAATTCTTATATATCAACACAATGAAACGCTTAATTAGTTTCGATTCAGAACTCATTCAGTCCATAAACTACTTGTGTTCAGTGTTTCATACATTACATTTAGTAGTTGTAATCGTTTGTTTTTGGTCTCTAAGTGATGTTTTTGTGTTCTCTATGAGGTTATGTGTTGTACATTGACAGATGTTCAACTAGTTCACAGATTCCTCCTCAGTGAAGTACAGTAGAATTTGATTCATCAGCTCAAGTCATTTATTAATGACAGAAATCAATGAAAGTTCCCTGCATTCCAGCGGTGGAGCCGGGCTGTGTCTCAAATCCCAGTGAGCTGACTGACTAGACCGTGTTTCTGGGCCTCACAGTGTAAAAACCCAGTCAGCTGCTCACAGAGAAAGCGTTTTTTAGTCTTCATAGTGACAAAACCTTATGATCTGCCAACTTTGACAGCATTTAGGGGCTACAATCCTAATATTGTGGTGTATAGTGATCACTATGCAGATGTTTGGAGGGAAGAAGTTTGTGTTTTTATGCTGGTATTGGATGGCTAGACTGCATGACAGTGTTGCCATGACCTCTTTCTAGTGTGTGTGTGTGTGTGTGTGTGTACACTGTAGGGTGAGATGCACATCTGGATTGTTTCAGTGGTTTTAAAGAAGACAACACTATAGTGGTCCATTATTACAAATGTTAAATGAGTAAATCTGGCTCATGGTATTAAAAACATGCCATAAGTTTGATCCAAAATATCTCGAATATCAGTTCAAAGTGCAAAGGTTGGTTTTATTGCAGAGCTCAACAATTATTATTTTTTTCTTCGTCTGGGCAAAGTTATTTTTTGCAAATTAACCAATTCTCATCTGTGCTAACCAACATATTGGTGAAGTCGGTTTTTGAAGACTTTGAAGCCCAAAAAAGTGCATCCATCCATCATAAAAGTAATCCAAAGGATTATTAAAGGCCTTCTGAAGCGCAGCCATGTGTTTTTGTAAGAAAAATATCCATATTTATAACTTTATAAACCATAATCTCTGGCTTCCGTACGTGAGTATACATCTGGTGGAAGAGTGACCTCTGACCTTGTGTTTGCATGGCATAAAAAGCCATTTTCAATAGCAACAGAAGTGCAAGTGACTGTTCGGTCAGCTGGCCAGAACCTACGCCACATCGGTCCCGGACTTTTTTGATTAATAAAAAATCCTATGGCACACTACTATATAAAAATAACAAAATTGCACAAGCATCCATTGGTTCAAATGGCATATTAAAACTAGATATTATATTAAAAGTAGTAGCCTAGTACTCACATTTAATGTGAAACTTGAGCTTTAGTCAGGTAGGAACATAATAAGGTCATATAGGAAACTTGGTGATGATAAAACAACACATTTACATATCGTCCCTGTCGGGCGGAAACCTTGTGTTAAAAAAACAAAACAAAAAAAACAAATTGAGGTCAAATGGTTTTTTGCCAGCGAACTACAGTTGTTTAGTCTGGCACTGGAACAGCTTCATCGCATTGTGGATATAACTTTATCACACAAAGGATATAACATTTATTGTAGCTATACGTGCGCTCACCTTTTCTCACGATCAAAATCTCATGATACAAAGGATGAAGCGCTACGCACAGCATAGTCTACGCTACGCAAGTCCCCCTGTAGTCAATAATTTTATCCCTTAAAAATCATGTAATTTGATATTTCAAAGTTTTTTTCCTTGAAAAATAATTCTTCATGCCTGTAACTCGACACCCTTGCCTTATTTAGTATGCGTGGTCCTATGAATATGCAAATGAGCCCCGCCTCCACTCACTCACTCACTAAGAGATCCACTGGGTGACGATCACACGTTGATCTGATTGGTCAAGGTAGTGTGTGACGTCAGAAACACCAGCGATTTCAAACCGTGTTTTTGAGACTGTCTTTGGTTCACTGCAGTTTTAAGCAGAAAATACTCAGCAATGCTGTCCACTTATGAACTTACACATGTGTGTGTTAAAGCAGATTAAAAACACCACATAGACATATAAACAACATTAACAGCTGGATTTACACCACTTTAAATATTGAATTAAATTAAATTAAAACCCACGTACAGACGTAAAGGATGACCAATAGGATTAATTTTAATAAAACAAACATTTTAATGAAATGTACAAGGTTCCGGCCCGACAGCGCGATGATATATTCTTATTTGTTTTTTGAATTTTTATCATTTTCCACAGCGCACCAGACAACCAGGAGTGTGTTTGCCGTACAGCGCCGTAACTCGTGCTTCACTATCACAGTACGATACATCGCTGAAGAAATCCACTAGCGAGTCACGACTGTTTCCCGAAACCATATTGTTGCAAATTGGTCGTTCAATTCCAGATTCAATCATCTCGTTCTTACATACTAGAGCTCGTTCACACACACACACACACACACACACACACACACACACACACACACACACACACACACACACACACACACACACACTCTCTCTTCAGACACTACACTTTGAATCTCTTGACAAACTAAAAGACGTACATGACATTTGCATGTATTCTAAATTAAAGATTACAGATTTTAATAAATGTCAGATTGCTTATTTAGCTCAAGATCAGGATTTATTGAGTCCACATGTTATTCAAACTAGAAACTCTTTTTCTAACCACAGGAGATCTGTCGCTCACTCACACACACACACACACACACACACACACACACACACACACACACACACACAAAAAAATGTTGGTCAGAACGATGGTTTCGGGAAACACAGACTCGTTGAACTGATGATCACGACAGAACTTGCGATCATAGTTGGCTAACGGTGCGTTCGGGAAACACACTCCTGATTGGGAAACTGTATTGTAATGGTTTGATGAAGCTGGACACTCTCAAAGTGTGATTTTAATAAACCAAGAGAATCTGTCTGGTTTAAATGATCGTGATTTTAACGGTAAAAGACTGTTAATCGGTTAACAGAAAGTTTCCTTACTGTATACGGTAAATAACTGTGATCAATCTAATGGTACATTTAATGTAATTTTACTGTAAAATACCGTTAAATTGACAGTTTTTGAAAGTGAAATGAACAACTCTTTGTATAATTTACAGTGAAAAACTGTAAATTGACATTCCCACAATTCCCTGCAAGACACTTTTTATGTATTTTTGTTGAAATAATATGTTTCTTCATAGTTTTTTTAATCAGTTATGTACATTAGGGTTTTATGTTACATTTAATGTTGTTAAATGAATGTTTATTGCATCTTTAAAATTTCACGTGTGTTACCATGATGGTGTTTAATGTGTGTGTGAGTGACACTGTGCAGCTTCTGTATATTAGTATTAACTGTTTTGTGGAAGATCTGCTTGTGATGAGCTTTGATTGATCATGTGCCTCTCATCTCGGCTGTGATTGGTTGTTATCAGTGTATTACAATGGTACAAAACAGATATTAATACTTCAATAGATTGGTAAATTAACATTATGTCAGATAATGAGATACGGTTTATTACTGTAAATTTTAAGTTAAGTCTGTAAAACCTAAAATGTTACCTGTATTTTATACGGTAAAGTTCTGGCAACCACAGCTGCCGGTATTTTACCGTAAATTGAAAAGATTTTTTTTTTACAGTCTGGTCATCTGTGGTTCACTGAGTACTGCTGTTCTCCTCATCTCCTCTAGATCAGTGTGTGTGTGTGTGTTTACACGGATACTGTGTGTCGCTCCAGGCGTGGGCGTGTCTGACTGCAGTAAAACACACACACACACAAACACACCAGCTCTCATTGCTCCGATAGCAAGTTCCCAGATGGGTGTGTCGAGTGTTACGTAAGAGAGCAAAACAAATATTCCTCGTGTCTATTTCCATAGCATTATCCGCCCACCTCGAGCCTCGAGCCGCTTTGCCTGATGGGAGTTTGATGATGCGGTGTTACGGGGAACTGCTGAAGAAAGGAGTGACGTTAGAGACAAACACACTCGTCCTCGACATCCAGCAGCCGGTCACACACAAACCCTTAATGTCAGGAAAGCCTTAGCGATACTTCCATCATCATTATAACTAAGGGCTTTTTGTCTTGTGCAGATTTTAAGAAACAAAAGAGGACCTGAGAAGTTATTCTGAGTGTTCTTTTGAACTAGTTTTTAATTCTATGCTTAATACGCCGGATTCGCTCCATTTATTTTAATTTTAACCCCTTATTTTGGCATCGTGAAAGAATCAAAAATCATAAAAGAATGGTAGAAACCTCAGTTTGTTTTCATGCCAAGAGTTCAGAAGAGAGCATCCGTTCAATTATTTTAGAAAAAAAGCTCTGAAAATGTTTTGAATATAAAGAAAACAATAATAGATTCAGCATTAGTGATGTGGCAGCGAGCTATAATGCACATACGGGATCTTCTGTGTTTCTTAGAGGTTGAATTCATTTCAAAATCTGCCAAACTTCCAACACTACTTCTGAATAGGATGTCTACTTCATAAATTGTATTAAAATTGTAACATATGGAAATGGAGACGCCCTTATATGGACAGTAATGCCACTAGTGGAGAAGTGTGGTACTGCGCCCAAACTACATCTCACTGAACACTTATCTTCTGAGATATCAACCTAAAGTTTGAAACACAACTTATTCAGATTTTTGACTTAGATTTTTTTTGCATTTTTAGAGTCCACCAGGTTTTCAAAAATATATATTTTATATAAAATATGAATAATTACATTTTTAACGTACATTTTCATAAACTCAAACTTCTATAACTTTTTTTCTGTTTAACTTTCTTAATTTATTTCACTTCTACAAAAATCTGACAAATGCCTTTTTTTTAAAACAAGACCAATCTGACATCTATATTCCAAAGCATTCTTGAATTACAACCATTTAAGTTCGGGATGTAGCCTACATTTTTTATGTCAAAAGGGGGTGCCGCTTAAAGGGTTAAAGAAACTCGAATAAAATGTTACAAAATGTGTGCAGTGTAAAAGCTTCACAAACAAGCTTCCATACCATTTACTTGCATTGTAGGAAAAAAAATACTACATTCCTCAGAACTATTACATTTCCCACATTCTTCAAAATATTCCTCTGTGTTCAACAGGCCGACACATGTACAGGTTTGAAACTTAACTATTCCTGCAACCCGGCAAACTGATGAGAGCTCAGTAAAGTTTGTTCATTTGCTAATGATCACAATCCCAACTCCAGGACCGTTGCTACACTGAGTGTGATGATCTGACCGGACGTACTGCGGCCCTACAGTAGAGTAACTAACAAATATTCAATAAAGACCGCTGTGAATCATAAGTCCTCATCAGGACTCTGCTAGGAATGCTAAGGATTTTTTCTACTGGCCTGATTGGGGAAGTGGTTAAAATGTCTTACTTGCCCTGCCAAAAAAACACATGTGACTCATATTGACCATGTTTAAAGCTCAAGGATGAAAAACTACATTAGAATTATTCACTTAAATATTCCTAATATTCAGATTTCAGTCAAAAGGTAGCCTTCGTCTCCTACATCCACAAGAGGGCGCGACGAGCATCTGTAAACCAGATCGAGCGCTCCTTCAGACCAATGACACCACATGAACGTCTGGTAAAAGAGTCCACAACATTTTAAAGCAATGTTTATAAAACAAATGTATTAACTATGCATGAAAAAACTTGTTTGATTTTGCAATTTAAAACAAAGCCCATACGTGACTTCAAGCAAGATTACATCCAATCTAGGGCTGCAACTAACGATTATTTTAATAATCGCTTAATCTGTCGATTATTTTTTCGATTAATCGGATAAAAAATAAAATAAAAAAAAGCATTAATTAACAAAACAACAACAGCGTGAGCGTCCTGCTAGGCCAGGGGTCGGCAACCCAAAATGTTGAAAGAGCCATATTGGACCGAAAAAAAAAAAATCTAATCTGTCTGGAGCCGCAAAAAATTAAAAGCCTTATATAAGACTCATAATGAAGGCAACCCGTGCTGTAAGTGTCTATATTAGCTTTATTAGCCCCCTAGTATCAAAATGATAAGTATGCTACAAACACATACCGGTAATGAGCAAGGCGACCTTTGTTTCGAATCTGTCACTTTATTGTTTCCATGGTTACGCGTCATTGCTGTGTCACATGACACAGCGCAACCACAACACAGCGCTGAATGAATGATGATCTGCTTTCATGTAATTTTTCCCTTTTTATTAAAAATATTCACACATTTATTAGCTATAGTATGTAACACTGATATTCCGATTGTCAAACATGTGCATGTGGATGTGTTTTGTTGTATAAACACCTTTATAACGATCGCGTTAGTTGAGCTGTATGCGCGATGGGCGGCGCCATGTTAGTTTGTGCCACAGGTCAGAGAATCGGATCTGTCGGATTTACAACACGTCAATTCCTCCACTTCTCCCGAAATACATGAAAGTAAGTGGCTGGTGAACTGGGAGAAGAATAGGGTAAAATGTAAAGATACTTACACAATGTGTATCTGATATGAATAAAACGTGTCGTCTTTTTTTATTATAAAGGATTATTATTGCCGCTTCCATAGACATCTGTGTGTATTTTACAACATCAAATTCATTGTTTTTTTAGTACTTATGTGATTCCTAAATGTCTTAAACCTAAAATAACCATTATGTGGTTGAAAACACTGAATAGTTGTGATATATGACAAGCACTGAGCGCGTCCGTCTCTGGCTCAGCGCCAGCCAACGCGCCAAAGCACATTTGAATTTAGCAGTTGATCACGTGATGCACTGACCGCTCTAATCCCACCGGTGTGATCGTACGCTCCAGGGACCAGCCTAGACTGATCACACCGGTGTGATCGTACGTGCGAAAGGGTTAAAACTAAAAAAATATTTTTTCCATTTTCATATTTTTTAAAAAGCTTCAGGGACCCACTAGGGCGGCGCTTAAAGGCCATCTTGCAGGTTTTTTTTTTCTTCAAAATTAATATATAACCTTGTATGAAAATACCATATGAAAAGTAAATGCAGGATTTAAAATCGTTTTGCAAGACATAAGGGCACAAATTTAGTAGAAAACGTGACCGTTTCCTTGACCGTATTGAAAAACCGTTTTTTTTCACCATCGCGTCATATTACGTCACATGAGGTAGTCGTTTGCCGCCGGGCTCTGCGTTGTGCGTTTGCTCAGTGCAGAGTAGGTTGGTATTCAGTTGGAGCGGTCGTGATTCAGTGTGTTTTCGGTGGTTATTGTATTTCAATTAATCATCGTCGTGGTCAGAGGTGTAGTGGTAAAAAAAGAGGTGGGTAAACTATAAATTCTGGTGAACCACGACGTGGTCACCCGGGTAAGGTGGGCCACTGCGCTGTATGTGTATCCTGATGACATCGCTATAGGCTATCATTTGATGGTACTATCACTGGTTGTTCCCTCATCATAGGTCACACAATCACTATTCAATTCATACATTAATCTAAATTCTTGTTAAAAAGACTCAAGAAGGAATAATATGGTTGAAATCTATAAAGTTGACTAAATTACAAAACAGAGAGAACAAAAATATTTTTAACCCGTAATTACAAAACAAAAACGGTTGTTGTATTTTTAAAAGGCAAAATTTTAATTTGAACTGTAGGCTAGGCTACACCAAATGCTGCGCAAAAAAAATAATATTGACGAATTTTTGTTTATTAGGCTACTTGTTGCCCCTTAATTAAACATTTAAAATATTCACAAATTAATATAGATTTTGTTGTTGTTGATTTATTTTTCTGAGACAAAATTGGAACCTGGAAATGATATTATTCCCGCAGTACTGAATGAGAAGAGCCATATGTCTCTGGAACCACAGCCTACAGAAAGGTGATTTATAGGCTAGGTGATTTAATAATAAATGTGTCTGAAAAAATAACGAGGCATTTTAATTGTTCATTAATAATCTATTGTTTTCTAAATCAGTGTCGGTTAAAAACATATCTCCATCTCCGCTGTTAAGCAGATGCGCTTTTAGAGAGAAATGCACCTTTCATACGGATTACATAATCAGAATGTATTAGCTTTCGATTCGAATTTGTTCGTTTTGAAGTGGACATTTCAAGCTTTAGCCTACATATATAGTTTCAGTTCTCGCGCTCCAGTTCACGGAGATCATGAAAGCGCGCCTGATTGTTTTATTTTATTTGACAAAAGCACAACGCTTTCTTGTTATTCCGAGTTTACACAAATAAAAGTAGTTGCGAATAATGTATTATTATTTTCTGTATGACCAGAAATGATAGAGTATTTTAAATTGTTTCACTGTTGATTAGTGTTCGCGCCCGTGCCATGCAGTGCGCGCTCACACTCCACTCTCGGATACGCGTCAAAATCTTGTGTTTATTTAATCTCGGCGACATGGAGTTATATGATGACGGCGATATGTGCACACTGTCCCGGCTCCTTCATCGGGTCGCCCGGTCCGCCGTCAGATTGTGTTTCGGCCGCGGGCGGGAAACATGACGGTCACGGATCCGTCAGAGTCAGAGATCACTTATTGTACTTCTGTTTTACAAAATGCATAGGCTACATGTAGCCTACCTGTCTTAATGTGCCTTGTCTTAATTTAATTAACATATCCTACATAAACTTGTAATGTAATGCATTTATGTGTTTGTTATTAGTCTGCAGCCGACACTTATTATAGCCTAAATATAATATATTAAGTTCATTTCCAATCTGTACTCCGAATTTTAATGTTTGTTGGCTGTTTCTACATATAAAGTTTTTATACAGTAAGACAGTTGTGATTGTGATTATTTTTGTATTCATTGTCACCAAATGGGGCCATTCAAAACCTTTATAAAGTCCTTCTTCCTCTGGAAACTGTCTCCTAATGGCTGACATACACAACACATGCAGGTAAGGGTCTAAATAATAGCTTTACTTTTGCCTGATACATGATAATAATCTGTACAATATTGTGATCTGAGCATAGTGTTATACATATCGTCGGCTAACGTGAATACATCTATAAGCTAGTAACACTGTTCTCTCATCGAGACCCCTGCCCTGTTCTCCTCACACCACAGCTCAATGCGTCTCCTCTGACCGTTGTTTTGTGTAATCCTGACCTGTCTATAGTCTCTTGGCTTCATATTAGGCTCATAATTATATGGCTGAGGTCCGTCATACGAGTAAACATTTAGGCTACAATTTCCTCAGCGTCCGATCTGTCATTGCGATCCATTGCTTTCCTATTGTTTACTTTGACCGCTCTGCCTCATGTTACGTCACTTCCGGTTTGGCGGTTTTCAAACGCGGAAGTAAAATTTTCTCACAAAAACGACTCCAGAAGCCTAAATAGCGTTTTATAAGTATATGTTCATATTTAAATATAGTTCCTACATTATTTTTCTATACATTGGCTCACTGGGTACTCTAACCTGCAACATAGCCTTTAAGAGCCGCGGGTTGCCGACCCCTGTGCTAGGCATAACCCAGTTGTCCAAGTCTGTCGCCATGGTTACTATGGCAGTAGGGCTGCACGATTAATCGAAAAAAAATCACGATCTCGATTCAAACATAAATGCGATCTCATTTCTTAATGATGGCGATTCACTTCCGTGCAGTGCTTAATTTGTAAAGTGGGAGGTCCCGGAGCGGATGTAAAATGGATCCGGCGACTCAAAACGGGGGTTGGAGGAAACGGAACAAAAAAAAATACAAAAATACACTGCCTACGTAGCTTCTCTGCAGGGACAGCATGTGCTGAGTGGGTGCTGCTAGATCATTGACGGGGAGCTGCCCAAAACTTGGTCACTAAATATTTAATATTCAGTTATGTTAATGATCACAATTAAAGTTTTAATTTTATTAAATTGAACAAGCGCAACATTCAGCATTCAATCAAATAGGCCTATTCTAAAAGATGTAGGCTATTATTAATAATAATGTTATTTCAACACAATATCTCGTTATTTCGAAAAATAATATGTGTGCGTGCATCTGTAAATCCGGTGACACGTGTATTGATTTTTATTAATAAACAAGTGTTTTCTCTAAAAGTGTCGACTCTGCTGCAAAGATGAAGTTGACGATCGCCATCTCCGTGTGAACGCGCTTATAGAGAGAAATGCACATAGATAAGCCTAATAATGGATTACATAATCAGAGAGTAGCCTTTTTCTTTTTTCGTTTTGAATTATTTCGTTTAAAGACATTTCAAGCTTTGTGTATTTGATGTATTTGTCGTGTCTGTGTGAGGCATACACTGAGTTTCGTTAAGTTAGGATGTGCTCTAGTTCACGTGCGCAAGTGAGCGCGCGGGCGCCTCCGTTATATTTGTTTCGTCGGCCTATTCATTAAATACAGGCAATTGGTTGATGAAAAATTTATTAAAATTAAGATACAATTTATACAAAACGAAATTCACTTTAAAGAAAGGCTTTCTATAACAACTTCAACTTCAACGGTCAAAATCAAGTCTGACCCGCTCCATGTCTCATATTGCGCATCCTATCTTACTCGGTCGTGCTGTTCACTTTTCATAAATCAACATAAATGAAAAAAAAAAAAAAACATTATAATATTTTAACAAATATGAAACGCGCTTTTTTTAATGGCTACAACAGTAGCTATAGCCTACTCTCTATTTGTAAAAATTTCTGCACATTAATTTAATTCAGAATTTTGCACACACAAGTTGAAAGGCATTTGTTAAAAAAAAAAGTTCACGGATAATTGTGCATGCATTTATTAGCCTAATCATTATGATACTAAAATCCTAACAAATAGGCTATGTACAAAAAATCAGATGAGCCCATAATATGAACGAATTATTTTCTTTAAGGGGTCTAAAATAAAGAAAAGAGAGTAGAGACGATTTTTTGTTACTCCTGCAGACCTGCACTTTATTATACTGAATGTCCTGTGTTTTGTTTGTTTTTTTTGTACTTGAGTGCAAAAAATTTTGGTTGAAAAAAATGAGAATCGTGTAAGAGAATCGTGATCTCAATTCCCATGGAGAAAAATCGTGATTCACATTTTAGCAAGAATCGTGCAGCCCTATATGGCAGTGCGAGCGGAAACCGAGGGTAACGTGGATATGACGCCATTGCTCACCCCCGCTCACACGCCCCGTTTCCTCGCTTAAAATCGCAATTTTCTCACGATTTACAAATAGTTGGAAACATTTGGGATATTGTAAGTAATCAACTAAACAAAATATATAATCCCGCCTAAATGTTTGCTCACTCTATGTATTTGTGTTTTTATAATGAGGTAGTTTTGTTGCGCATGAGATTACACACAGCACAAGGAAGCTTGATTTCAACCTTGAATTGAATATACAAAATAAACAAACAACAAATAAACAAATTAGCACAAAAAATAAATATAAAATAAAGAGTGTTTTAAGGTTTTCAGGTATGTCTTTCTTGGAATAAATCGAATTTTTCATTGTATAAATTAAATCCAGATTAATTATTTTCGCTATTTTTTGTTGTTTGATTAACATTAATGACAGACGGCATCGGGAATATTAGGCCGCTGTCACTTTAAGAGCGAATGCACAGATCCAATACACTGATGCACGTGTGTTTTATTTCTCATCTGTTTATGTTCACTTAAGACCTCACCGACTGTGTTTAAGTGAATACTCTCCAAGCGTTTGGTGCATTTCTGATCATCTAAACGCCATAATCCACGAAACAGCACTCAGTTTGGTATTCACGAGATGTTCGAGAGATATGTGCTTTATGTGTGTGCGCTCTGGGTACGGGTTTCTCAGACATGAATGCTTTACATCTCTTGAATGTTTACATTTTCAAGGTGTGCATATGATAAACTTCAGTGAGGATGCAACACTGATCAGGCGAGTGAAGTTCTTTCCTGAGACGCGTGCCGCTCGCTAGTACAGACGATGTGATCGAGGCCTGTACAATTACACAATACATAGTTCCCACAGGCCAAATAATGTCACGTGACCTCCCTGGAGACGCCATCTTTGAGGGCAAAAGCTGCTGTTTACAACGTTTTACAAGCAAATTTCGAACATTTCTTTCTGTTTATAATGTTACGAAAATCATGAAGAGAAAAGTGACAGAGATTATAAAAAGACTCTATTAAAGGGCACCTATTATGACATTTAAAATGTTCCTAATGTTGTTTAGGGAGTCCCCAACAACAGTTTTACATGCATGCAATGACAAAAAACACTTTTGTTGTCGTATGATATGCATTTATTTTTACCTGATTTGCTCACCGACTCCCAAATGATTCGTTCAACGACTCGTTTTTCAAACCCCTCCTCTGCGCGACGCTAATCTGCGTTGATTGGTCAGATGACCCAGCAGTGTTTACAGAGATAATACTTATTGTTTAACACGGAGTACAATGATGCTTTTATCAATTAAATTGTGTTATAATAATGATTATAGTCCACTGCTTTAGTTTGCAGTAAAAAACTAAAAATAAGATAAAGAATGTAATGTTATGTTAGCGAGCATAGCCCAGAGTTCATATTGTAAAAGCACAATCAGTCTTTGTTTGCGTTAGCCCGATGCATAAACATAACGTTTTTACAAAAATAAAAAAAAATAAAATGTAGTTACGTAACTACAAGGTATTACTCAATTCTTTAAGACAACTCCGAAAAAAAACGACAAACACTTCACATATCTCAATACAATTTTCATTGAAGACCTAGAAGCTAAACGGTGCTTACACAACAAACAAAATAATTATTAAGCATACTACATAAAACATAAAAGCAAAAATTATTAATAACACTTACAGGTTGTGATACGGAGGAGGAAGCTGATGCAAATACACTTGGAACTGAACCTTCCTTCAATATCAGCCGACTCGCGAATCCAAGTTTGATTGCATTTAAAAAGCAATCGTCTTGAAAATGGCGCGAGCAAAGCACAAGGCTCGGACTATACTTCTGTGGTATAGTTGTATATATGAATTGTAGACACTTAGTCTTCAAATGCTCCTCCTTGGCCAGATGGAAAAAGTTGGCTTTTGAGCCGCACTTCAGAACACAGCGTCTCGTCGCCATGATGTTTCCCTGCTGGCCTTGGAGCGCAATAAGTGGGCGTATCGTATTCAAATAACTTGACAAGTTGACGTCATCTAGTCAGAGAAAAAGCTTCGGTCTTCTAACGATTCATAAAAATGACTCAGAGTCGACTCTTACTTTTGAAAGACAATAACTTTATATACGGTGCACTTTCATATTTCAAACTTTGCAGGATGTTTTTGTTCACTTAGATCTATGTTACACACTACATGAAAGGTAAATTTCAAAATTCCATAATAGGTGCCCTTTAACACAAGACACAGAGAGGTAGGCTACAATGCGAAAATTTCAGTCATAAATGGTGTGGATCCGTATGCGCTAACAAAGGAAGCACTGATTATGCAGCTTTGCCTCAGATACAGTATTATCATGTGTACCATTATCGGGTATTGGCTAGGAGTTTTTACACATGTGAGCAATTCCGAGCCTGGAAATCACCGGAGGCGTACAATCAGTTTGCCGAGGGTTGGTGACGTTTGCTCAAGTGCAATCAATGGAAAAGTATGTTAGTCATCATAGCGAAGGCATGTAGCATGATGCTAGACTATCTGTCTATTAAAAAGCCATAGCCTGCACAACTTAATTCCTATGTCCCCCTTAACACTGTCATCGGTGCTTTCTGTAATATGCATGTACTTATTTGTACACTGAAGAATAGGGGTGGAACGGTACATGTATTCGTATTGAACGAGTACGGCGTCACGGTTCGGTGCATGGATATACACGGTATAAAAATAAATAAAACTCGCGTGCAAATGAATTAATGCAATGCTGGAATGCGTGTGTGTGAATGAGAGAGAGAGAGGCGCGGGCGCGATCGAACAGTGGAAACAATGTTGTTTTTGTATGTTTTTAATACCTCGTCATTTTGTTCATACAGGACATCATTCAAACTGCAAATTGCATCGGTATACTGTAAAATCCAAATCTAACTGAACCTCCGGCACGATTTGAACATCCATTGACCCAGCAGGAGATGACCATTTTCACTTTTTATCACGAAACTCCCTCGTTTCTGCAGCTTCTTCTAATGTTCTGCCCACAGGAATGGCGCCGGGTCGGCAAATGCCCGTATGTTGTGACGTCATGTAGGAACTATGTATAATGAAACTACAATACCTCACCGGGTCAGGAATGTCCATGAGCTGTGCTGGTAAAAGACAGAACGGACGTGAATGAGGTCAAACCTGAAATGTTAGTTTTGCTAAGATGATCTGGAGGAATGCTGGGAATGCCTGTTCGAAGACTATTGATTACCAGTTACCCATTCTCCAGTTTCAGTTTCATCACCCGTGAAATGCTGCGATTCTTGACCGTATTAATAGTTAGTTTGGTAGTTGTTAAGTTGCAATAATAAAATAATAATAATAATAAAATGTTGGGAAACTTTGCTGCTCTTCGTGTGTCGGTCAAAAATGACCGAATTATACTTTTTTTTGTCTATGAAATGAATGTACTATATTTTAGTTTGATAATGTTTTTTATGTAATATTTTGTATTTAAAGGATTTTTTTTACACAATTTTCTTTACACTGTATCCATTTATTCACTTTTTGAACGTAAACGGTCATAAATCTTGAATGCTTTGGAACAACAGAAGTTTGATCTCTTTTCAAAGGCGACACTTGGCAGATTATTGCTGAAAGTGAAGAAAGTTTTAACAAGTGAACTTAAAAAAGTAACAGAATTTTACGTGTATTGTTATGAAAAATGCACAAAAATACTATTTAAAATTTTTATATGAAATATATATTTTCAAATTCACGCTTTACTCTAAAACTGCCAAAGCCATAAATCTAAACAAGTCCAAATTTGAGGTTAATATCTATAAAAAATGAGCTTTCAGTGAGAGTGTGTTCAGCTGCAGTACCGGACGCTTCCACTAGAGGAAATTCGTTTCCCATTCATTTCCAATGCACTCATTTTTGACCACGAGGAGCACAAGTGTGATTATTCTTTTCAGGACCTGGGCGATATGGCAAAAATATTATATCACAATTTTTTTCAGGAAAATCACGATTTTATCACGATTCCTGTTCATGTTGGTTTTACTATTTTGCAAGTGACTGAGCATTACAGCCAAACTAATGTCCCTATTTTAAAAACAAAGTCTTAGGTAACAAAATATAAAATAAAAAGAATGGCAGACATTTAGGCCAAAGTGGCGAAGATAAAAAAATATCTTTGTCATTCTTTTCTTTATTAAAAATTAAGAACAAAGATACACAAACACAACTTTATATACAAATGAAATAAACAGTGCTTTATTTTTTCAGCTACATGTCTATTTAACAGCATTGAAGAAAGTAATTAAATGAACAAATATGAAAATAAAACATAGACTTCACTGTATAAATTGTACATTGATTTTTATTAAAGCTATTAAAGGAGAACTCCGGTCAATTTTAACATTGAGCTCAACTTGAATGGGGCAAGTTTTAAACCTGCTTTTATCCTCTTATCATCCTTGATGTGTCATTACAAGTGCCCAGCCATGTTGAGTGATTCCTTCAGAGTGAACACGAGTGAATCTGACTGCAGGAGATGTGAA
>NC_136892.1:1495216-1500216 GCF_949152265.1 Phoxinus phoxinus
ATTTTGTATTTGTAAATACACACACATGCATGTATATATTTAAGAAAAATGTGTTATTTATATATAAAATAGTTCTATTTAGATATAATATAAATCATATAAAAAATATATGCAGTATATAAATGCAAATATTTCTCAAATATATACATGCGTGTGTGTGTATTAATATATACAACATTATTGTACACAATACACACACATATTATGTAAACACAAACTTTTATTTTGGATTCGATTAATCGTGATTAGTCGTTTACAGCCCTAGGATTACATAATCTAAGAATATTTATTTTCCACTTGAATTCATTTATTTAAAAGTAGACATGTACAAGTGATGCGCCGGCGCCGGTGTGTCACGCAGGAAGAGCTCTCCACACAAACTAATGCGGTACTTAGTTACTATTTTAGAAAAGTCATGCGTTACGTTACTTTATTTTCACCTGGGCTGAACTTGTTTTTATTTTGTAACAAAAAAGTTATATTTTTGGGCAAATGTAAAGACCCTTTCACACCAAAAGTGAAATAATAATCCTCAGGCTGAAGGAAATGCAGATTCACACCTGTACATATTTATCTATATATAGAAAATAAAATAAAATCTGGATCACAGAAGAATATATCTGGATCACAGGAGAAGAAAGTTTAACACTTCACCAATAAAAACAAAAAAAATCTATAGTAATATTTGCTTATGGTTTCACTGAATCATCGAAGGTCAGAAGCAAGTACATTGGTCAATAAAGTGAGATAAAATGCATGTTTTATTTAACATATTTAGTTATTGGAGGTTTGCATATTATTCTGAGTCTTCATTTCACTGATTTTATTAATTTAGAGGAATATTTCATATTTTTGTGTGCAAGTGAGACGAGTAAATGCTCACATTTAGTCTAGAACTACAATAACCATCATGTTTACACACACACACACACACGCACACACACACACACACACACACACACACACACACACACACACACACACACACACACACACACACACACACACACACACACACACACACATGAAAAAGTAACTTATTTGGAAAAGCAATTGGAAAAGTAATCTGATTACATAACTCAAGTTACTTGTGATGAGTTACGCACAACACTGCATATCAATGACACTAAAATAAGTCGTCAGGTCGGGGGTCCTTCATACAGTGTGACTGTGATGTATTGCGATGATGTCACGATGCTGATGTCATATCCTGCTTGTCTTCCAGCGCTGACAGCATCTCCATGTGCTGGTTCGTCCTGCTCTCGGGGTCAGTGCTGGTGAAGGAGCACATGTATCTGGCCCGATGCTGGTATGTCCTGCGCCGTGTGTGTGTGTGTGTGTGTGTGTGTGTGTGTGTGTGTGTGTGTGTGTGTGTGTGTGTGTGGATGAAGAGTACACGCCTGTGCACATATATATTCAAATGCTCATATCTATTGACCAGGGGTCGGCAACCTTTTTGTCATGAAGTGCCATTTTTAAGTTTCTGAGTTTATCACTGTGCCATAACCCCACCCCAATATGTATAAACACACATACAAATTTTAAATATTCATAATGGCTAACATAGAAATAGTGCAGAACTTTAAATAGGCCTATTTCTGAAGCAATTTTTCATAAAATGTTTTACTTTTGTCAAAATCCTTTAGTTTGATTGTTTTCAGTTTTAAATTACACTTTGAATAACAGATTTACACTGAGCAACGTAACTGCCTCTGCAAAACGAATATAAATCTAATCTTTAATTCCTGCACTATATGCACATTTAACAGCGTTAACGTCAAAGAAAGCAAGATCAAAATCAAAGTGCGTCGGCTTGCTGAAGAGATGTTCAGCTTCTCTGCTGAGCTGCGCTAGCTCTGTTATATCTGGGTACCGGGAGCCGTTATAAAACGATAGACGCGGATTTGGCGCTCTATTCGCGTTTGGTGTGAACACAGCATAAGCTGTCGGTCAGTTGTGTGCACTAGGGGTGTGACGATAACTGCATCACCGCAATATCGAGTTAATGAGATGTGTGAGGTCATCACCGCGCTTCTTTTTTTTTTCTGCTGAAAGTTACATGAGTGCATATGGTGTGTGATATGAACTATAAACACATTAATCTGTGCTTATAATTTACTGTATTTCGCGAGTTCTATGTTCAAGGGCTTCTGGAGAAAAAAAACGCTTCCTGCGCAAGGGGGGGGCAGTCCATTACACATATGGGGGATTTCTTTTTTGTGTATGTCTGATTATTATTAATTAACTGCTAGGTTTCAGTACTTGTGATGTTTACAGATAATGTTCAGGCTTTATTAAGCGTATTTGCAGAAGAGGACATTTTCTGCGCGTTCGTGCCAGCCATCTCACGGTCAATGTCCGCAATAGCTGATAACCTACGGTGTCTATATAGCATTACGAGCTTTCTGAACACGCTTTAGTATCAGTGCTCGTCTCTTTTCTGCTGTTTTGTTAATTACCTTGTTAGTAAACCAATACATCACAAACAACTGCAGCACAGTTTGAATCTCCTCCATGCTTATTATAAATGTGGCGCTCAAAACTGATTAGGCTACTGTCCGTCGCAGACTGGGAGTTTATAATCTAATAATCTTCCCAGTATTTTAGACCGCAATGTAAATGCCGAAAGCAACCGGTCAGGGGCAAAAAAAGTTCCTGGGACAAATTGTTCCGGGTAATTTTGGTGGAAATTATGAAACATATGTTGGTATCAAAGGCATGGGCTCAGTTTGGTTTGAAATGTGCTGGGGACAGAGACGCATTCGGAAGTGCATTTTCAGAAGTGCTGGGTACAATGACCCATACAATTTTTTCCTCTTTTGCGCAGGTCATGTTTAGAAAGACTATGTCCTCTAGCTTACTAATGCAAGCTCTCCAATCTATGCTCTCCACAGAACATTAAATATTCATTTTATTTTATTTTTTCGTGTTTGCATTTATGAGGAAAAAACAATGTTACGGACGTGACAGTTCTCGATTACGGACACGACCGCTCTGAAAGCGGCACTAAAAGATGCTTTAAAACTTTCACAGAGACCTCAAACAGAACGCACAAAGCCTTTCTTTAAAGTGAATTTCGTTTTGTATTAATTGTATCTTAATTTTAATCAATGTTTCATCAACCAATTGCCTGGATTTAATAAATAATAAGTAAAGGTAAAGCAGAATAGATATCACGCTGGCACATTAACTGGAGCTCGTCTCATAAATGATCCGAAACTCAGCATAGCCTAGGCTACTTGCCTCACAGACCTGAGAAATATATCTATTATCTACAGAACGCTTGAAATCTGTAGAGTAACTGCCGCGTTACTGCGAGATCGCGAGTCAGCACCGTCAACTTCATATCTCTGCAGCCGACACTGAAAACACTTGTTTATTAATTAACAATTAAAAATGTCTCCCTGCTATATTTGGCATATTCATGGGTGAGGGTAGTAGAGTGGGTGGGGTATGAGTGGGGTAGTAGAGTGGTTGACGGTTAACCGCCAAACCGCGAGATTTGTTGCTTCTTCACCGCGGTAGGAAAAAATCCCATACCGTCACAGCCCTAGTGTGCATGTGATGCGCAGTGATCGCACCAATGGTTTGTCAGACCTCCACGCTTCAATTAACACTTTAATAGTGTGTATAACTCCCACCTTAATATAATGTTACTATGATGAATGATTTCCTCAAACTGTAGATCTGTGTGCAGGTACGAGGTACTTTATCTGAATGAAATGCATACATGTCGCTCACTTCTGCTCACGTGCCAGCGATTAACCCTCAGCGTGCCAGTGTTGGCACGCGTGTCATAGGTTGCCGACCCCTGCTATAGACTAAACACATAATACGCATTTGGGCCGTCGGCGCTTTCACAGATTCACGTTTTTGAAGTTTACGCGGAGATGATGACGTTTTTCAAAAAATGTCAGCGCTTGCACTTTGGAAACGATGTCAAGGTTATAAAAAAAAACTTGGATTTGTTAGAGCGGTGTCGTGTTAGCGGCCCCTAAGTTAATCACTAATGATCTTTACAACGGAAGTGAATCGATCAAGACTAGAAATCGAAATCGGTTTATCTGGGCAATACCTTTATTCTAGAGCTGCTGTAAAGCCTGAACACTGTTACTGTAATCTCCTGTTATCTCTGTAAATCTGCTGTGACACACTCTATAGTGTTAAAGCGCTGGATAAATGAAGGAGACTTGACTTGTGGACAAATGAAATTCAGAGGTGGACAGTAACAAGTACATTTACTTGAGTACTGCACTTAAGTACACTTTTTGAGTATCTGTACTTTACTTGAGTATTATTTTTTCTGGAAACTTTTACTTTAACTTCACTACATTTAAAAGACAAATATCGTACTTTTTACTCCACTACATTTCTGTCGAGGTCCTTGAGTAGAGAGTATAACGTCAGGGATGATTTGGTTGCATTGTGGTTGTAAATGAAAGTCGGGTTGGCGTCAGAACTCGACTGATGTTGGTTTCTGACGTCAACCGATTTTCAACCACAATACAACGTCTGTGCAACGTTGGAGATTAACGTCAATCTGACATTGGATTCTGGCATCAACCGGATTTTCATTTTCAACGTTGGGTTTGGTCTTCTAAATGTGAATTTTTTCATTGTTTTGGAGCACACTATAAGTTTATAGATAACAAGGCTAACATGTTCATACTAAAAGCCAAACAACTGGGAACAGCCGTTTGTGGACGTTCCGAAACGTTCCGAAACCATTGTGGACGTTATTGAGTGACTTATTCAATCCCACTACAGGAACTGTGTTATAGAAATACATGTGATGTTGATATGAGGGCAGGCAGAGATTCAGAGGCATAATACTGTAAGTATTACATGCAACAATAATAAAACAATGCATTGACATTTACTTTTATACTTAAGTACTTTTAAAAATGAGTACTTCTGTACTTTTACTTCAGTAAACACCGGTCTTTACAACTTTGACTTGTAACGGAGTAATATTTGACCAGTAGTGTCTGTACTTTTAC
>NC_136892.1:1505216-1560216 GCF_949152265.1 Phoxinus phoxinus
AGACGCCCTTATATGGGCAGTGATGTCCACTAGTGGAGAAGTGTGGTACTGCGCCCAAACTAAATCTCACTGAACGCTTATTTTTTGAGATATCAACCTAACATTTGAAACACAACTTGTTCAGATTTATGGCTTTGATTTTTGTTGTTGCATTTTTAGAGTCTATATTTGAAAATATATATTTTATATAAAATATGAATAATTCAATTTTTAACATTGTACATTTTCATAAACTCTAACTTCTATAACTTTTTTTCTGTTTAACTTTCTTAATTTATTTCACTTCTACAAAAATCTGCCAAATGTCTTTTTTAAAACAAGACCAATCTTACATCTATATTCCAAAGCATTCTTGAATTACAACCATTTAAGTTCAAAATGAGCATTTTCATGTCTATTAAAGGGCACCTATTATGACATTTAAAATGTTCCTAATGTTGTTTAGGGAGTCCCCAACAACAGTTTTACGTGCATGCAATGACAAAAAACACTTTTGTTGTCGTATAATATGCATTTATTTTTACCTGATTTGCTCACCGACTCCCAAATGATTCGTTCAACGACTCGTTTTTCAAACCCCTCCTTTGCGCGACGCTAATCTGCGCTGATTGGTCAGATGACCCAGCAGTGTTAACAGAGATAATACTTATTTTTAACACGGAGTACAATGATGCTTTTATCAATTAAATCGTGTTATAATAATGATTATAGTCCACTGCTTTGTAGTTTGTAGTAAAAAACTAAAAATAAGATAAATAATTTGTTATGTTAGCGAGCATAGCCCAGAGTTCATATTGTAAAAGCACAATCAGTCTTTGTTTGCATTAGCCCGATGCAAACGAGCTTTCTGAACACGCTTTAGTATCAGTGCTCGTCTCTTTTCTGCTCGTCTCTTATCTCCTCCATACTTATTATAAATGTGGCGCTCAAAACTGATTACTGTCCGTCCAGACTGGGAGGAGCCGTCGCGCACAGTTTATAATCTTCCCGGTACTTTAGACCGCGGTGTAAACGCAGAAAGCAACCAGTCTGGGGCAAAAAAAGTTCCTGGGACAAATTGTTCCGGGTAATTTCGGTGGAAACGCGGCTTTAGATAGGAGCCTGGTCTTGTTAGTCCGAAATATCTGCCCGGAGGCGTTGCCAAGATGGCGGCCGAGTGGCACGACTTGCCTAAAAGGACTTTGACGCGGCATAAGAGATAGCAGCACATCTATCCTCAACAACACACATGATCTGAGGAGTCATTGATGTCTGGAGCAGAAATGCCCACGCTGAACTTCAATCCTTGCATCCCTAGGAACACCTGTGCTAGTGAAGACGGACCCAGTAAACACCAGTAATGAGGCTCAGGGAGTTTAGCAAGAGATGATTGAGTTCTTGTCGAGGAGCTTTACATCGGCCACACTGGCTGTGGGACTAGCGCTCATCATCCACCGAGAGGAGTGCATGAGCTCGAACGCTCCTGACAGCTTTTCCCTTAATCTGACAGCAGACTTCAGTCTCACTGGAGTGTGAAGAGCTGTCAAAGCAAACCTGACCTCTGACCCCCGTCTGGCTCTGCTAACACACGACTACAGACACTCCATATGAAGCCTGAGGCTGGCCTCGTTTCCACTGTCAGTATGGTGCTTTATAATGTTTTTATGCCTTTTGTGGGGCTCAACGATATTGTGTACGCACAATATCGGATTTGGATCTGTCCCGTTTGACGATACCTGATCCGATAAAGAAAGGTGGTATAGGAGCCGATAACGATACTGGGTATCAATTAAATGATATTTAATGTTGGTATGTTTTATCTTACCTGAAGTGCATCCAAGATGTAGGTGTCTTTGTCTCCGCAGTAGTTTCAATTTTGATATTTTTAGGTCAAACCGTTCTTGTCTGTCAGTCATATAATGCAGGTCTATAGGCACTGTCTCCAAAAGCATGCAGAGAAAAGTCCAAATTAAACAATTCCCCATCGTCAGTGCACATTGATGGCCTAAGCTCGCGCGAACTCATCCGGGAGTGTTGAGTTTTCACTTATTCCCAATTTGTAAGCCTTCTATCTTGACACACTACTCGCTTCATTGTTCAGGTCAATCAAAGGCATACGTTGAGCCGTACAGCCAATCACACGCGTTTCTGCTGAGCTTAAAAATGCAACGTCCAATCGAAGGCGGTTATATTAGTTTCCGGGGAAGAAATCCAGTGTAAACAGATCAGATGGACGTGGTTGTGTAAAAGAGATAAAAACGATATAAATACTGTTCGTTTTATCACACAAACCGCTTGTTCCGTGTCTTAGGCCATCAGTGTGCACTTACGATGGGGAATTGTTTAATTTGGACTTTTCTCTGCATGCTTTTGGAGACAGTGCCTATAGACCTGCATTATATGACTGACAGACAAGAACGGTTTGACACATACATCTTGGATGCACTTCAGGTAAGCTAAAACATACCAACATTTAATTTCAAAGTGAACTATCCCTTTAAAGCGCCATGGCAGAGCATTAAAGTCGGCTAGAACAGTGGTTCCCAACCTTTTTGTGTCTGAGACCCCCTTTTCCCCAATAAAATATTTTATGGCCCCCTTCACATTTAATGATATTATCGCTTTCTTGTAAGCTTGATATGTTGTTTTCAAACAAACGGTATGTTTACAATAACCAGATATGTTTATGCACAAATAGTAGCCTATAATATTGAAAATACAATAACAAAAAACATCGGTAGGCCCTTTGTCATTTAAAAACGTAAGCCTGTAAATTGGCTCTATTTGAAATGCAATTACAACAATATCAGTAGGCTATTCACACTGGAGTGTAGGTAAAAGAAAGAATATAGGCTATTACTAAATGACTGGTGTCTGGGACATCAATACTTGCATGTTATTTGTGAGGCTTTATCAATGTAAAGGGCCGTACACACCGGGACGAATATCGGCGCGCATTATTCGTCAGCGTTTTTCAACGCGTTTTTTGTGTTCACACCCAAGCGATTTTCGCTGACAATGAGCCGAGTGAACATGCAAATTCATTCCCTGACATTAGATGGCGCTTAATGTAAAACAGAAATACCCCACGTAGTCGCTGGCACGTTTGTCATATAGTTCTTTATGTTCCGACACCAACGAGACCAACAGATCTACATTCATCTTGTCTTGCATCTTCCTCGTCCTATTTCTTCCCGGCAGTGTAGACGCTATACTTGGCGTATATCTTCTTCGCGTTACGCTCGGCAAGACCGTTTTGTGTGTGAGCGCCCCCAAGTTGTGTTTTACTGTAACTTCAGAAGCTCCAGACACGTGAGCAAAAGCGCCAATCTCATTGGTCGGATAGTTTTTGACGCGGCGCGTCAAACCAAAAAAAACGAGCCCGAGGCGTTTTTAAAAAATGACGCTTTTACGCGTGGGTGTGCACACTCACATTGGCGCCCTTTGTTTAGTCACGAGGCGTTAAACGTCGGCGAATATCGCGCGCGAAATTCGTCCCGGTGTGAACAGGCCTTAAGGTTTTATTTTTGACGCTGTTGGCACTATAGCGAACGATAATAAACTTGTATTTATTAACAGAATAATGCATCTTTCGGAAGAACATTGTAGCCGGAACTACTTCTCTCTGTGTACGTCTATGACGAGTCACGCAGGTCCTGGGATACTCCGCATCCGAACCCGTGTAAAATAGTCCCAATGTAAACACTTATTATAGGAGTACCAGTGGCTCAGAATAAGACAAAAACACGGATTGGAAAATGGATTCATGATGAACTCGCTCATTATATCAATTTAGTAAATTTTGAACAGAAAAAAGTTACGGACATTTATTTAATGCTCATTGCTCAAAACTTTTCAAAATATGACGCGACCCCCCACAGAGCTCGCTGAGGCCCGCTTGTGGGCCGCCCTATTGGGAACCGATGGGCTAGTGTGTTCAACCCTAACCCACACTGGCCTGTGTTCATTAGCAGTGTGAAATTAGACAACACTAATGTTGTGTTTTAGTTTTCTTCTTCAAGACGGCCAGCTGTTCAGTGTCTCCTATGGGCCACATCATGCAAACACTCAAAGAATGGGCATATCTAACTCATTACATAACCATATGGACTGTCTTTGTGGAAATAAAAATGTGGTTTTCAGATTGTGATTGAGATTTGATATGTGTGTGTTGCCCTGATTCGCTCTGTCTCTGTGTGTGTCTGCAGTTTCGGGACGCAGCGTGGAGGAAGAAGAGGCTGTGAATGCATCACTTTAGAGCCGTCTGAGATGATTGTGGTGAGTGGCGCGTTACACACACACGAGGCGTTCAGACTGACGGCACACAGACTAAAGCAGTCAAAACGTGCTTCCTTAAGGGAGTAGCTCACTTTCCTGATAATCTACTCTCCCGCACGTCATCCAAGATGTTCATGTGTGTCTTTCTTCAGTGGGACAGAAATGCAGGTTTGTGAGGAACACACTCCAGATGTTCTCCATATAGTGTCTTCAATGGTCCAGCGGGTCGAAGGTCCAGATGTGAGTTTCAGCTTCAAAGTCTCGATCCAGCCGAGGAATAAGAGTCTCATCTAGACACACCAGCGGCCATTTTATAACTAAATAAACATTTATATACTTTTATCCACATATCCTCGTCTTGCACGAGCTGTGATGCGACACACATTACGTGATCAGGTTGAAGAAAGAAAGACATGAACATCTTGGATGACGCGGGGGAGAGTAAATTATCAGGAGGTTTTAATTCTGAAGTGAACTAATCATTTAATAGCACATTCAAGTTTGATTGTGTTTTAATTTCCTGTGAAACCAAGTTCTCTTTTGGCAACCAAATAATCTTAACTAGCCATTAATATCTATTGAGTTAGTGTTTTACGCTGCTGCTGTTGGTGATGCAATCTTTCTTGTCAATGATGAACTAATTAACATAACACACATTACAGTCTGCTGTCTGATGTACGTCAGAAAACTACAACTAACCTCAGTCAAGACAATATAAACCATTTGCAACATCTCGATCACTTTCTTTTTCTCTTTTCCGATTCCTCCTCCAACGTTGTCTTTGCTCTCTTAGCCTCCCAGAACATCACATTTTACATTCAAACTGATTAGAAGTCAGTGTACCATCAGAATGATTTTGAAACTAATTGTTCCAACAAACTATTAATGTAAAAAAACGTACATGAAGTTTAAACGGTACACTTTGTAATAATGTCAAATTAGGTTTTACTTGGTACATTTATAGTATATTTTTATATATGTTTTAATAATTAGTTGTCATGCAACTACTTTGACATACTAAAGCACACCTAAAAGTACTTGGATTTGTAATGTGTTATTCGATATTACATTCAAAGGTAATATATTTTAAAACGTACCTTTGCAACTTCATCATTATAATTGTGTAATTTACAAATATGCTTAAATACATGACAAAGAAGTTTCAATGGGATGACATTAAAGTGCATTTTATTGTACCATAAATGCTTGTCAGCAGTACAACATACAACTTATTTCAGAAGTAATATTGAAATTACTTATAAAGATGTAATTAAATCGGTCAAAAAGCACTTTAAAGTTGCATTTAATATAAATTGAAACTATAATACATTTTCATTTAATTGCAAATACATGCAATTATGTGTGGCCAAAAACATTACATTACATTCTCAATGACAAAAATCAGTGTCTCCACAGGGTAGAGCTGGAGTGTGTGTGTGTGTGTGTGTGTGTGTGTGTGTGTGTGTGTGTGTGTGTAATATATTGTCTTATCTGTCGTTCTCCAGCGTGGTTTAGGAAATGAACCATTATATGAGCTTTATCTTGCATGGGCTGATGGTCATGAACTCTCACTGAAAATGAAAGCTCAGGGTTCATTCCTCTACTAGCTCTCTCATTGGCTGTAGCGAAGTAAACTAGCTCTCTCATTGGCTGTCCCGAAGTAAACTAGCTCTCTCATTGGCTGTCCTGCTATAAATGCTATAAATTAACTAGAAGGAAGAGGTTCACGACACATTAAAGGGGTGGTTGATTATGATTTCACTTTTCTAAATTGAACACTAAAATAATGAAATAAACATTCATTTAACAACATTCATAGATACAACATAAAACCCTAATGTATAACTGATAAGAAGAAACTAAGAAAAACACATCAAAAGTGAGCTGGGAATTTCAATTTATGTTTTTTCACTGTAAATTATAAGAATACTTGTTATTTTTCACTTCCAGAAAACTACATTTAACAGTATTTTGCTGAAACATGACATGGAATATCCCGTTAGATCTATTAGTTTTTCAGCGCATTTGTTAAGGGACTAACTAATCAACAGGCTTTTACTGAAGCGTTTTACAGTCGTTAGATTCATGATGATGTTATTCTGACTAAAACGGCTGTGATTCTCCTCCTGACCTACAGGGGGCGACACCACTCTCTCAAACCGCCTCTGAGATCCTCACACACTGCTGGTGTTGTTTACTCCCTCGTCTTCTGTGTCGTCTTACAGTGCTCCTTATTCTGAACCATCTGTCAAGGTTTTGAAATGCCCCGCATTAGGCAGAAGCACACAGACCCCTGCCCTGCTGACCAGATAATTGCCCTTTTTGTCCATATTTTAGTTTTAAATATTTTGTTTAAATTTGGCATCAGTTCCCAAAATAAGCAAGTTCCCGCTAACATATTCTTACTAATTTTGCGAGACCACCCGAGGCTCTCCCACTGATGTTGCCTGGCAGTGTTGATGTAAAGCTTTTTGCAAGGTCGTAAATGTCACCAAAATTATTAAAAACTAGCAATATCACACAGAGCAAGAGTGCTGTTTTCTCCAATATCAGCACGATTTTGTACATCAATTCAATAAACAATAAGTTGATCGTGAATTTGTCACTAATGTCACTAAACATATGATGTTGACTGAGAGGGACCTGTGAATGTTGCTAAATTAAATCCGCCATTATTATATCATTATGTCTGTATCATCTCAGTGAGCGTTCATGTTTACACATGCGCTGTAAAGCACGTTCACTGAAACGTTTGGAAAGCGCTAGTGTGGACGGAGAGCGCTTTTAAACGAACACGTTTTTATCCGGATTGATGTAGACGGAGCCAAAGGCGCTACAGAGGCTCTCGCCGCCTCAGCTCGCAGAGGATATTTGTGTGTTTACGGTTTCCTACAGGAAGCTGTGGCCTCACTGCAGTTCTGCTGTGTGTTAAACTCCTCGACTCGACTCGACACACACACACACACACACTCGCTTTCTCTCGGCCCGCGCTCCACCGATGCCGTCCACATGAGTCTCCTGCGCCTCCACAGGCTCTCGGTGGTCTGGAAGAACTGGATGTTCAACCAAGATCCCGAGGCTTCTGACGCCGGCTCTTCTTCACAGGTGGAGAACGCCAGCGAGAGCGACGAGGACGCTCTGCAGAGACACTCGCGCCGGCGCTCTCACAAGGTGAACGCCGGAGGAGAGCGACAGCTCATCGTAGACGCCCAGGACGCCTCGGACACGGTAAGAGCTCCAATATAAGATCATTTATAAGAGGGTCAACAGTCTATATGTGACCCTAGACCTCAAAACCAGTCACAAGGGTCAGTTTTTTGCTATTGAGATGTATATATAATCTGAAAGCTGAATAAATAATCTCTCCACTGATGTGTGGTTTGTTAGGATTGGACAATATTTGGTCGAGACACAACTATTGAAAATCTGGAATCTGAGGAGCAAAAAAATGTAAACATTGAGAAAATCTCCTTTAAAGTTGTGCATTTATGTTCACGATTGTGCTGCATTCACTCACAAAAATACATGTTTTATATATTTACGGTAGGACATTTACTAAATATCTTCATGAACATGATCTTAATATCCTCATGATTTTTGGCATAAAAGAAAAATGGATAATTTTGACCCGTACAGTGTACAGTTGGCTCGAGACTGGTTCTGTGGTCCAGGGTCACGTATAATGATGTGTAATGTCTGAGAAACGTCAGGCTGTGGCGAGTGAAGTTCAACGCGCTCGTGTGTCGATGAGCTTGTTCCGCTGATATGATCTGGCCGTCAGTTAGGCTTCTCAGTAATCTGGTGGACACACTCCTCAGTTCTGGGACTCGAGGCTTTGTGCCGTTAGATGGCAGAGACTGTACTGTACTGTTTCCTGTGTGTGTGTGTGTGTGTGTGTGTGTGTAGGTTAGAGCTCATCCTCTCTTTGTTCACTGTGGATGTACTTTGTTTTTCTCAGCCGGTCAGTGTCATGTGTTGCACATACGCACGTGTTTATTGAACATGAACCCAATAAAGCCTGCTACTGTATCATATTTTATATTTCTAAGGCCTCTGAAGGATCAACATGATCAAAACTCTGCTGATAAACCTGTCGCACACAATCTCCTCCAGTTCTTCTGTCTCTGATTGAGAGTTTAACTCTTTTATCAAGTAAAAGTCTTTTAGTGTAACCGTACAATCGTCCTCCGTCAGCTCGTGTGTTTCTGCTGTCTAATCTGCACTGATGTTATCAAGGAAACATAAGAATAACTTTGATATTGTTAGTAATATTTCAGACTGGCACAGCTTCGGTTTACTTAATTATCATACATATTTTTTTTTAGAAAAATCATGAGTATCAAATATGATCATCAGGCTTTTGAGGAAGGTTTATTTGTTCATCTCTCAATCATCTTTTTTTTTACACTACACAGCTTTTGATCATAAAAACCAATCTTTTAAATATTATCTTACTAAGACATTATTGGCAGATATCGATATTTATATGCATTTTATGGCAGTGTCTGTTATGCTCCAAAATTCTTGAATGTCCTAATTCTATCTCAATGTTTACAGAAGAAAATCTTAAATCTTTATTATCATCATGTTTGTATAATATGCTTTTTTAAAGTTTTAATTCGAATGAATGTCAAGTAGAGAAATTAACATACTTTCACGTGTGTGTGTGTGTGCACATAATCATTATTTTTGAAAAGGTTTAACTTTTTTATTCAAACAATTATCAGAAATTCTTAAATAGTAAATGTAATTCAGGGTTTTCGAGAGTTGCACCACATGACATTGGCACAAGATATAACCTTTAAGATATTGTTTTTTTTTTCTTAGAAATAATAAAAAACTCCAAAGTATGTAAGATTTCCTGTTCTTTTAGTGAGACTTTTTCTTGATGTTGATATCAGGGCAGTTAGTTGACCCCCAAAACATTATTTTTGAGTAATGAATAGGCCACGGAAGGCTCAGCTTATATCTGAAGTGATCGGCAGTGAGAAAGTAAACAAGGGATGCAAACTAGAGCGAACGCTCGTCTGTGGTGACGTTTCCTGTCAGACTGAAACACGTCTGGGCCGCTGAATGTCAGTCAAGCTTCGATGGGTCACCATATGTCAGGAAGAGTTAAAGTTGGGTAACACTTTATTTTGAGGGTCCCTTTTGAAAATTTTGTTGACTATAAAATAACTACATGTCAACTAACTCTCAGTAGAGTACTAGTGGATAGTTCCAGTCCTTGATTCTGATTGGTTGGGCTGCATTTGAAGCCGTTGTAATTACTCCACAAACACACACTGGTGACCGCATTACATTAGTGTTACTGCGCAACTGCCGTTTGTGACTCTTTGTTGCTGCATGTGTTGCTTGGCAACCTTTTTGGAACTATATTGCTTGGCGGAGGAATAAATGTGTTATGACGTTATATTTTTTGTTGCTGGTGTTTATTTTATGAATAAAATAAATATTAAAATGAATATTTTTATGGAGTAACCGTTTTATAAATGCAATAAGTCCCTTGAAGCCGTGTTTTCCAGTGGATTTAGAAGTGGAGTATCAGTGGAGTATCAGTAGAGTATCAGTGGAGCAGTAGAGGAGTATCAGTGGAGCAGTAGAGGAGTATCAGTGGAGCAGTAGAGGAGTATCAGTGGAGCATTAGAGGAGTATCAGTGGAGCAGTAGAGGAGTATCAGTGGAGCATTAGTGGAGTATCAGTGGAGCATTAGAGGAGTATCAGTGGAGCAGTAGAGGAGTATCAGTGGAGCAGTAGAGGAGTATCAGTGGAGCATTAGAGGAGTATCAGTGGAGCATTAGAGGAGTATCAGTGGAGCATTAGAGGAGTATCAGTGGAGTATCAGTAGAGTATCAGTGGAGCAGTAGAGGAGTATCAGTGGAGCAGTAGAGGAGTATCAGTGGAGCATTAGAGGAGTATCAGTGGAGCATTAGAGGAGTATCAGTGGAGCAGTAGAGGAGTATCAGTGGAGCAGTAGAGGAGTATCAGTGGAGCATTAGAGGAGTATCAGTGGAGCAGTAGAGGAGTATCAGTGGAGCATTAGAGGAGTATCAGTGGAGCATTAGAGGAGTATCAGTGGAGCAGTAGAGGAGTATCAGTGGAGCAGTAGAGGAGTATCAGTGGAGCATTAGTGGAGTATCAGTGGAGCATTAGAGGAGTATCAGTGGAGCATTAGAGGAGTATCAGTGGAGCAGTAGAGGAGTATCAGTGGAGCAGTAGAGGAGTATCAGTGGAGCAGTAGAGGAGTATCAGTGGAGCATTAGAGGAGTATCAGTGGAGCATTAGTGGAGTATCAGTGGAGCATTAGAGGAGTATCAGTGGAGCAGTAGAGGAGTATCAGTGGAGCAGTAGAGGAGTATCAGTGGAGCAGTAGAGGAGTATCAGTGGAGCAGTAGAGGAGTATCAGTGGAGCAGTAGAGGAGTATCAGTGGAGCATTAGAGGAGTATCAGTGGAGCATTAGAGGAGTATCAGTGGAGCAGTAGAGGAGTATCAGTGGAGCAGTAGAGGAGTATCAGTGGAGCATTAGAGGAGTATCAGTGGAGCAGTAGAGGAGTATCAGTGGAGCAGTAGAGGAGTATCAGTGGAGCATTAGTGGAGTATCAGTGGAGCATTAGAGGAGTATCAGTGGAGCATTAGAGGAGTATCAGTGGAGCAGTAGAGGAGTATCAGTGGAGCAGTAGAGGAGTATCAGTGGAGCAGTAGAGGAGTATCAGTGGAGCATTAGAGGAGTATCAGTGGAGCATTAGTGGAGTATCAGTGGAGCATTAGAGGAGTATCAGTGGAGCAGTAGAGGAGTATCAGTGGAGCAGTAGAGGAGTATCAGTGGAGCATTAGTGGAGTATCAGTGGAGCATTAGAGGAGTATCAGTGGAGTATCAGTAGAGTATCAGTGGAGCAGTAGAGGAGTATCAGTGGAGCATTAGAGGAGTATCAGTAGAGTATCAGTGGAGCATTAGAGGAGTATCAGTAGAGTATCAGTGGAGCATTAGAGGAGTATTAGTGGAGCATTAGAGGAGTATCAGTAGAGCATTAGAGGAGTATCAGTAGAGCATTAGAGGAGTATCAGTGGAGCATTAGAGGAGTATCAGTAGAGTATCAGTGGAGCATTAGAGGAGTATCAGTAGAGTATCAGTGGAGCATTAGAGGAGTATTAGTGGAGCATTAGAGGAGTATCAGTAGAGCATTAGAGGAGTATCAGTGGAGCATTAGAGGTGTATCAGTGGAGCATTAGAGGAGTATCAGTAGAGCATTAGAGGTGTATCAGTGGAGCATTAGAGGAGTATCAGTGGAGCATTAGAGGAGTATCAGTGGAGCATTAGAGGAGTATCAGTGGAGCATTAGAGGAGTATCAGTGGAGCATTAGAGGAGTATCAGTGGAGCATTAGAGGAGTATCAGTAGAGTATCAGTGGAGCATTAGAGGAGTATCAGTGGAGCATTAGAGGAGTATCAGTAGAGTATCAGTGGAGCATTAGAGGAGTATCAGTAGAGTATCAGTGGAGCATTAGAGGAGTATTAGTGGAGCATTAGAGGAGTATCAGTAGAGTATCAGTGGAGCATTAGAGGAGTATCAGTAGAGTATCAGTGGAGCATTAGAGGAGTATTAGTGGAGCATTAGAGGAGTGGAGTATCAGTGGAGCATTAGAGGAGTATCAGTAGAGTATCAGTGGAGCATTAGAGGAGTATCAGTGGAGCATTAGAGGAGTATCAGTGGACCATTAGAGGTGTATCAGTGGAGCATTAGAGGAGTATTAGTGGAGCATTAGAGGAGTATCAGTAGAGTATCAGTGGAGCATTAGAGGAGTATCAGTAGAGTATCAGTGGAGCATTAGAGGAGTATTAGTGGAGCATTAGAGGAGTATCAGTGGAGTATCAGTGGAGTATCAGTGGAGCATTAGAGGAGTATCAGTGGAGTATCAGTGGAGTATCAGTAGAGTATCAGTGGAGCATTAGAGGAGTATCAGTAGAGTATCAGTGGAGCATTAGAGGAGTATTAGTGGAGCATTAGAGGAGTGGAGTATCAGTGGAGCATTAGAGGAGTATCAGTAGAGTATCAGTGGAGCATTAGAGGAGTATCAGTGGAGCATTAGAGGAGTATCAGTGGACCATTAGAGGTGTATCAGTGGAGCATTAGAGGAGTATTAGTGGAGCATTAGAGGAGTATCAGTAGAGTATCAGTGGAGCATTAGAGGAGTATCAGTAGAGTATCAGTGGAGCATTAGAGGAGTATTAGTGGAGCATTAGAGGAGTATCAGTGGAGTATCAGTGGAGTATCAGTGGAGCATTAGAGGAGTATCAGTGGAGTATCAGTGGAGTATCAGTGGAGTATCAGTGGAGCATTAGAGGAGTATCAGTAGAGTATCAGTGGAGCATTAGAGGAGTATTAGTGGAGCATTAGAGGAGTATCAGTGGAGTATCAGTGGAGCATTAGAGGAGTATCAGTAGAGTATCAGTGGAGCATTAGAGGAGTATTAGTGGAGCATTAGAGGAGTATCAGTAGAGTATCAGTGGAGCATTAGAGGAGTATCAGTAGAGTATCAGTGGAGCATTAGAGGAGTATTAGTGGAGCATTAGAGGAGTATCAGTAGAGTATCAGTGGAGCATTAGAGGAGTATCAGTAGAGTATCAGTGGAGCATTAGAGGAGTATCAGTAGAGTATCAGTGGAGCATTAGAGGAGTATTAGTGGAGCATTAGAGGAGTATCAGTAGAGCATTAGAGGAGTATCAGTGGAGCATTAGAGGTGTATCAGTGGAGCATTAGAGGAGTATCAGTGGAGCATTAGAGGAGTATCAGTGGAGCATTAGAGGAGTATCAGTGGAGCATTAGAGGAGTATCAGTGGAGCATTAGAGGAGTATCAGTGGAGCATTAGAGGAGTATCAGTGGAGCATTAGAGGAGTATCAGTAGAGTATCAGTGGAGCATTAGAGGAGTATTAGTGGAGCATTAGAGGAGTATCAGTAGAGTATCAGTGGAGCATTAGAGGAGTATTAGTGGAGCATTAGAGGAGTATCAGTAGAGCATTAGAGGAGTATCAGTGGAGCATTAGAGGAGTATCAGTGGAGCATTAGAGGAGTATCAGTAGAGTATCAGTGGAGCATTAGAGGAGTATTAGTGGAGCATTAGAGGAGTATCAGTAGAGTATCAGTGGAGCATTAGAGGAGTATTAGTGGAGCATTAGAGGAGTATCAGTAGAGCATTAGAGGAGTATCAGTGGAGCATTAGAGGAGTATCAGTGGAGCATTAGAGGAGTATCAGTGGAGCATTAGAGGAGTATCAGTGGAGCATTAGAGGAGTATCAGTGGAGCATTAGAGGAGTATCAGTGGAGCATTAGAGGAGTATCAGTGGAGCATTAGAGGAGTATCAGTGGAGCATTAGAGGAGTATCAGTAGAGTATCAGTGGAGCATTAGAGGAGTATTAGTGGAGCATTAGAGGAGTATCAGTAGAGTATCAGTGGAGCATTAGAGGAGTATCAGTAGAGTATCAGTGGAGCATTAGAGGAGTATCAGTAGAGTATCAGTGGAGCATTAGAGGAGTATTAGTGGAGCATTAGAGGAGTATCAGTAGAGCATTAGAGGAGTATCAGTGGAGCATTAGAGGAGTATCAGTGGAGCATTAGAGGAGTATCAGTGGAGCATTAGAGGAGTATCAGTGGAGCATTAGAGGAGTATCAGTGGAGCATTAGAGGAGTATCAGTGGAGCATTAGAGGTGTATCAGTGGAGCATTAGAGGAGTATCAGTGGAGCAGTAGAGGAGTATCAGTGGAGCATTAGAGGAGTATCAGTGGAGCATTAGAGGAGTATCAGTGGAGCATTAGAGGAGTATCAGTGGAGCATTAGAGGAGTATCAGTGGAGCATTAGAGGTGTATCAGTGGAGCATTAGAGGAGTATCAGTGGAGCATTAGAGGAGTATCAGTGGAGCATTAGAGGAGTATCAGTGGAGCATTAGAGGAGTATCAGTGGAGCATTAGAGGAGTATCAGTGGAGTATCAGTGGAGCATTAGAGGAGTATCAGTGGAGCATTAGAAGTGTATCAGTGGAGCATTAGAGGAGTATCAGTAGAGCATTAGAGGAGTATCAGTGGAGCATTAGAGGAGTATCAGTGGAGTATCAGTGGAGCATTAGAGGAGTATCAGTGGAGCATTAGAAGTGTATCAGTGGAGCAGTAGAGGAGTATCAGTGGAGCATTAGTGGAGTATCAGTGGAGCATTAGAGGAGTATCAGTGGAGCATTAGAGGAGTATCAGTGGAGCATTAGAGGAGTATCAGTGGAGTATCAGTGGAGCATTAGAGGAGTATCAGTGGAGCATTAGAGGTGTATCAGTGGAGCATTAGAGGAGTATCAGTGGAGCATTAGAGGTGTATCAGTAGAGCATTAGAGGAGTATCAGTGGAGCATTAGAGGAGTATCAGTGGAGCATTAGAGGAGTATCAGTGGAGCATTAGAGGAGTATCAGTGGAGCATTAGAGGAGTATCAGTGGAGTATCAGTGGAGCATTAGAGGAGTATCAGTGGAGCATTAGAGGAGTATCAGTGGAGCATTAGAGGAGTATCAGTGGAGCATTAGAGGTGTATCAGTAGAGCATTAGAGGAGTATCAGTGGAGCATTAGAGGAGTATCAGTGGAGCATTAGAGGAGTATCAGTGGAGTATCAGTGGAGCATTAGAGGAGTATCAGTGGAGCATTAGAAGTGTATCAGTGGAGCATTAGAGGAGTATCAGTGGAGCATTAGAGGAGTATCAGTGGAGTATCAGTGGAGTATCAGTAGAGTATCAGTGGAGCAGTAGAGGAGTATCAGTGGAGCATTAGAGGAGTATTAGTGGAGCATTAGTGGAGTATCAGTGGAGTATCAGTGGAGCATCAGCGGAGCATTAGAGGAGTATCAGTAGAGTATCAGTAGAGTAAACTGCTTAATATCTGTTGACTTTATTGTGATGCTCTTCAACAGACATTCTACTGACTTTAAGTAACTTTGCAACTACATGTCAACTTATTTGAACCCTAACCCTACCAGTCTACTAATACTCTACTAACAGTTTAATGAGAGTTAGTAGAGATGTTGGTGCAATGTCACTTATAGTCAACAGAACGTGTTAAAGGGACCATCAAAATAAAGGGGAACCAAGGTGTTTCCTGGAGTTAAAAGTCTGCAGACACAACTGTGTAAGACTTCCTTAAAAGTGTAAACATCAGTTGCATGCTGGGAAACCTGTTTATTATGGCTCCGTTTACACTGACCATCTTTTTACCATATCCGTTTTTGGTCCCACCTCTTCCCTTAAAAAGTCCCCCTGTAGTCAATAATTTTATCCCTTAAAACTCACCAAAATTACATATTTAAAAAAAAATAATTCTGGTGAAAAAAATGTCTTCATGTCTTAAAATATCTTGAATTTAACTCGACACCCTTGCCTAATTTAGTATCCGCAGTTCTATGAATATGCAAATGAGCCCCGCCTCCACTCACTCACTCAGCTCAGAGATCCACTGGTTGACGATCACATGTTGACTTTAAGACCTCACTCGTATCTGACATCTGTTTATATTAATCTCCACCAAAACTAGAATGACTCCACGGGTGATCGCTTTTTGATACGAGTAACATGGTTGATCCTTAAGTTTTGATTTTATTTGATCTGCAAGTCATTAGATCTAGAATTCTGAAATAAAGTAAGTTTACGTTTATTTGAATTAATTCAGGGAACGTGCGTGTGTGATTATCTGCTTCTCTATACTAGCCTCAAGCTGTGAGTTTAATTACTTCAAAAACAGCAACATTATCACCTCTTCTTATCACAGCTTTTCACTAGTGAATATGTTTTTTAAAATTTAATTCATGGAGCTGAAAACAAGTATCTGTGCTCCTGAATGGAAAGGAGAATCACATGTATGCGCTTATACGTAGATCAGATGTCCATATATTGGATATGTATTGGATTATAACCACACTTGAATGGATGCATCTTTGTGTTTACTGTGCAACAATATCCGACAGTGTCAGAGAGCCTGTGTCTGCTGTTGAGAGTTGGGTATTGAAATGACTTTAAACTGATAGTGATAGTGCAGTGTGTCACAACTGTGTCATTTGTGTGTGAGTAACACTCGTGCTCAGCTAATGCAGTCAGCGCGATGACTAGCGGTATGTGTCATCGGGACACTAGTGCCTCACTGACACCCGTGTAGTTTTTGTACCAAAGTGCTTTGCTAGTAATACGCAAACGCAATGTTTCATAAGTGGTAATACTTGTTCTTTCTTCAGTTGGCATCACCTCTATAGTCCTTTGAATAGATCGTAAAAACATTATGCAAATATATTTTCTGCCTCTGTAGATGTAACAACTGACTGTATAATATAAGAGCATTTGCACTTTGTTAAAAATACACAACAAAAGGACAGAATGCACATTTGACGTGGCGCTAGCAGACAGCAGACAAACAGCTAGTAGTGACATCAGCGGCAATCCACCTGTCACTCAAGTGGCCACGCCCCTAATTATGCAGTATAATATATATTAGCAAAATTAGCTATATAGACCAAAACCACTTTTTGCACCAGACTGTGAACATGTTTTTTTGTGCTGTATAGTTGGACATTTTAATTCAATTCAATTCAATTCAAGTTTATTTGTAGTCTGGGAAAACCCAGACCACTTCCGGCAAATTTAGATTTGCTCTGCAAGTGGGTCTGGCAAAGAGCCCATTGAAACCCATTTCCAATCCGCCGAAATCGCGGCACCAATCAGAAACGTTTTACACGATGACGACAGAGCAGAGACGGTGACGCAGATTTTGTACATTACAGACATGGATGCCGCCGTGGAACATCACAACATCACTCGTTCGAATCAGCTATCGCGTCTGTTTCAAGCAATTTAAAATAGTCATTTTCGTTAACACAAACAGAGAATTGCTGAGAGTCTCGAGATGTTTCTCCGTCGCTCTGCATACGTCATGTCATTCATCGCTCTGATTGGTTTTAGATCTTTCCGACGTCCGTTGGTGACGCCCCTGTGGAAATGAATTGTCTATGGAGCTTTGCCAGACCCTTACTCAGTTACAACTGAGAGGGTCTGGGTTTTCCCAGGCTAGTTTATTTGTATAGCGCTTTTCACAATACACATTGTTTCAAAGCAGCTTTACAGAAAATGCATTTCAAAAATATACATACAAAAATACAGTTAGTTAATCATGAAATTTAGGGCATAACATATCGCCGGCGTTGGGTCGTCTCTTCACAGGCGTCGAGTCGTCTCATCACAGGCGTTGGGGCATCTGAAGTCTCCATGAGGCTGGATACTAACTGGAGCTGACAAACTCTATTTGAGTTATCTCGGGACAGGCGTCCCGAGATAACAACAAAAAAGGCAGATGGGAAATAATTAGCGTAGCTGCTGTTCTTAATATGAATGCATTTGATCTGATTTAACTGTAGTATAAAAGGTATGAGATGCATCATGTGAATGCTTGGCTAAAGAGATGCGTCTTTAATCTAGTTTTAAACTGGGAGAGCGAGTCTGAGCCTCGGACAGTATCAGGAAGGCTATTCCAGAGTTTAGGAGCTAGATGTGAAAACGCCCTCCCTCCCTCCCTCCCTCCATTTTAACATGGGGGTTTATGGGATTGAGTCTCTTCTGCAGACGGTCTCGAGTGGCCGGCCGATGAACTGCAGTTTAAGTCTCTTCAGTGTTGGATTCAAGAGAGAGACCGGAAGGTTGCCGCTTGGTTTTCAATCAGACATTTTTTTTAGGAATGCACCAAATTTCCATTACCAAAAAATGCATTTTAGGTGCGAGCAGAAACTGGTTCGACCCAATCACTCTTTTGGTTATTAGCGCTTTAATATAGCGTTACATGTGCTTCATGAGGTGAGAAGCTTGGCACAAAACCAATGTGGCACAAAATTAATATTGATAATATTAACTTGAGCTGGATAATGACACTAACTTTACAACATCGACACTGTTATTGAACTGAACTGAATAATGAGTCTATTGTTTTCTCTAGAGCTGCTTTACAGCTAAATTTGAATTTGTTTCATAATTGATGAATTTTACAACATCAACAGTGTTTATTAATGTAAAGGCTTGAAACAATCTGTAGTGTATCACTATTTGCCCAGTCCGGTTATCCGAGAGTTTGGGCTTCAAAAATGCCCTTCAGAAACACTACGGGTGACGTCACTAACACTACGTCCATATTTAATACAGTCTATGTTGAAAATACTGGAAAAGCCTAAGCATATAAATAGGGGTGGGAATGTTTAGACGCCTCGCAATTCTTGTTGTAATCCATCCATCCATCCACACATCCATCCACACATCCATCCATCCATCCATCCATCCATCCATCCATCCATCCATCCATCCATCCATCCATCCATCCATCCATCCATCCATCCATCCACACATCCATCCATCCATCCATCCATCCATCCATCCATCCATCCATCCATCCATCCATCCATCCATCCATCCATCCATCCATCCATCCATCCATCCACACATCCATCCATCCATCCATCCACACAATCTCCTCAACCACCACCAATGTGCAGCATCCACTTGGATGATGGCGCCAGAACGCCCACCACACACCAGCTTACTGGTGGAGAGGAGACCGAGATGAAGCCAATCAGTGTATGGGGATGATTAGGAGGCCATGATGGACAGAGGCCACTGGGCATATTTTTGGCCATTTATTGACCACAGAGAGTCAGGACCTCGGTTTAACGTCTCATCCGAAGGACGGCGCTCTTTGATAGTATAGTGTCCCCGACCCTGTCACTGCACTGGGGTGTTAGGACCCACACAGACCACAGGGTGAGCGCCCCCTACTGGCCTCACTAACACCTCTACCAGCAGCAACCTGGATTTCCCAGGAGTCTCCCATCCAGGTACTAACCAGGCTCAGCCCCGCTTAGCCTCAGTGGGCCACCAGTCTTGGGCTACAGGGTGAAATGGCTGCTGGTTACTTGAACTCCTCCACTTGAGGCAGGAACTCTCCACCAACCTGAAGTGAGCAAGCCACCCTTTTCCGCCTGAAGACCACGGCCTCGGACTTGGAGGCGCTGATTCTCATCCCCGCCGCTTCACACTCAGCTGCAAACCGTCCCAGTGCACGCTGGAGGTCTGATGGGGCCAGCACGACAACATCATGGCATCACGATGCAACAAAGGTTGAGAATGAACACTCCTTTACCCAATGCTTGTGTGTGCCGCGTATTTCTCTTAGCTTAGCAACACGCAAAGGACAAACTCCATTGGAATCAACTGTGAGTCTCTTATGCGCTTCATGCTTGATATCAGTCAGTAGGCGCATTACAGATTTGCGCAAAACTTTTGCGTTATTTTCTAAATGTCGATAAAAAACTTTGCGAAATGACGCCGTTTCCATTAAAGGACGAGTTCGGTATTTTTTTTCTGCTACCACAGAAACCGAAAATTCTCGGGACAGGAGCATTTGTCCAAATTTCAATCTTAACCGTTCTATTTCATCAGAAACGATCTGAAAACAGGGCTTTAAGTGTAATATACCGAACTTGTCCATTAACCGATGTTATGCGACTAAAACTTAATTTTTTCCTCTTGCAATACGTCAATCCAGACATTATGGCGACGGATGTTGGTAGGTTTACGTATATCCAGTCACCGCACTGGCCATTATTATTAATGTAATGAGACGTGTGTGTTATCCAATCATTAATGTCAAGGAAAGCCCGTTATACTGAGAGCGGCTCATATGAGGAGTTTCTGTGTTTCTCCCTCAAATCTGCTTCAAGATCTTGACTGTGGGATTTCTCTGAGGTTTATAATCCAGTATTCCTGTAATTCTTTTGTCTTTTATGAGTTTAATGAAGAACTCTGTCTCGTCTTCTGTCCAAACACACGTCAGGCGACTGTACGTCAGGCGACTGTAAATCTGCAAACACTGTTTACATTGCAGTTTTCAGAAATATTCCTCTTTGGAACCGCCTGAAAAAAAAACCCTCATGAAAGCCTAAAAACTTTTTTGTGATATGTGGGAGTTTTTGCGAAATTTACGTGTTTCAATTCGCTATTTCAATTTGAAGGGTAATGGACACGCGGCTCCGCTGGCGCTGGACAGGTTTGCTGTGCATTAATCTGCACGAGAGCGGCTGGAGGAGAATCTCTGCTGTTTGTGCTGGAGGTCTAATTTTAGAGGATGACATCATGCCAGCCCCCCACACACACACACACACGCACACACTCCCAGCTTCATATTTTCATCCACTCAAAGCAGAGATCATCTCTCATGTTAGATGATTTTCACTAGCTTCAGATCCCAGCACACTCTACAGGATGTGTGTGTGTGTGTGTGTGTGTGTGTGTGTGAACAGGCTGGGAAAATAGCAGGAAGTGATGTGTGCAAGCTCAACCCTGCAGGCGTTAACTTCCTAGTGGTGGACCAGAAAGTCATGGTGTCGTGGTGCAGAATTGGCCTTAAAAAAGACACGTATGTGTGACCCTGGACCACAAAACCAGTCACATGGGTAATTAAAAAAAAAAAATTGATATCATCAGGAAGTTGAATAAATAATCTCTCCACTGATGTGTGGTTTGTTAGGATAGGACAATATTTTGTCGAGATACAACTATTGAAAATCTGGAATAAAAAAATAAAAAAAATGTAAACATTGAGAAAATCTCCTTTAAAGTTGTGCATTTATGTTCACGATTGTGCTGCATTCACTCACAAAAATACATGTTTTATATATTTACGGTTTACTAAATATCTTCATGGAACATGATCTTAATATCCTCATGATTTTGGGCATAAAAGAAAAATGGATAATTGTGACCCGTACAGTGTATAGTTGCTATTGCCACAGATATACCCGTGCGGCTCCAGACTGGTGTAGTGCTCCAGGGTCACATACTCGAAATATTGTTGATAGATATTTAATATTAAATATATTCCACTATATACAGTGAAAGAGTAAGACAAGCTGCATTATATCTCAAGCTGTATTGATGTACAGCTGCTAATGAAAGATCTGCAGTCCTGTTAAAGGAGTTTATTGTGTTTGAGTTTGTATGTTTGCTGAGTGTGACTAAAGGCTGTAAAGGAAAGATTGTGTGGAAAGCCCTTATATATGGAGATGGTTGTGCCGTGATTTATGCAAACGACCAACCTCAAGCATGTCGTCACTCATTTAGAACACTTCAAATTCATTAACGAGGTTAACACATTCATGTGCAATTCAGGGAGAATTTTTGTGTGTGCTTTCAAATACGAAATAATCGACACAATTATTAGTCAGTGAGACCCAGACTGCAAAAGCTTTTAACGAATTATAAAAACAATTAATGTCCCCATGTTGTAAATTTCATCCCTGAAAACTTTGATCAGCAAAATGACACATTTAAAAGTTTTTTTCCCCTAAACTATCTTGAATGTAACTCGACACCCTTGCCTCATTTAGTATGTATGCATGGTTCTATGAATATGCAAATGAGCCCCGCCTCCACTCACTCACTCAGCTCAGAGATCCACTGGTTGCTATCACACGTTAATCTGATTGGTTACACGGTTCTATGAATATGCAAATGAGCTCCGCCTCCACTCACTCACTCAGCTCAGAGATCCACTGGTTGACGATCACACGTTGATCTGATTGGTTACACGGTTCTATGAATATGCAAATGAGCTCCGCCTCCACTCACTCACTCAGCTCAGAGATCCACTGGTTGACGATCACACGTTGATCTGATTGGTTACACGGTTCTATGAATATGCAAATGAGCTCCACCTCCACTCACTCACTCAGCTCAGAGATCCACTGGTTGACGATCACACGTTGATCTGATTGGTTACGCGGTTCTATGAATATGCAAATGAGCCCCGCCTCCACTCATTCACTCACTCACTCAGAGATTCACTGGTGGACGATCACACGTTGATCTGATTGGTTACACGGTTCTATGAATATGCAAATGAGCTCCGCCTCCACTCACTCACTCACTCACTCACTCACTCAGAGATCCACTGGTTGACGATCACACGTTGATCTGATTGGTCAAGGTAGTGTGTGACGTCAGAAACACCAAAGATTTCAAACCGTGTTTTTGAGACTGTCTTTGGTTCACTGCAGTTTTAAGCAGAAAATACTCAGCAATGCTGTCGACTTATGAACTTACACATGGTGTGTGTTAAAGCAGATTAAAAACACCACATCAAAAGCTGGATTTCCACCACAGGGGGACTTTAACAAATCAGGCCACTTGCTTCATTAGAATGTTGCTAGTGCACGTTCACAATGATTTTCAGTCAGCATGAGGAAACTGATATGAAGCGTGCGTGTGTTATTGTCACTGTCACTCTTCTGAAAGCTTGAGACAGTGAGACCCGTGTGCACACAGACGCCCCCGTCATTAGTGAGTGTCTCAGACTCATTAATCAGCCGTGAGACGCCACTGTCACACTGATGCGCTGTGTGTCTTAAGGCGAGACACAGCAGGCAAAAACATTGTGTGTTTTCCACTGGTCAATTGTGAGATTTTGGGCTATTAGTCTTCAATAACATGTCTTCTTTCAGACTTGAGGGGCAAAAAAGTCCAAAATACACATTTAGGTCTTTATTTTACTACACTTTGTCTATTTGCGTGTGTGTAGATTTATCCGAAATTCAACTAAATTTGCCGTTGTAAATCATCTGCTGCTCCGCGATCTCTGTCTGCACCGTCATCACACACACCGTTAGAAAGCTCTCTCTCTGCTGTACAATGCTGTCGGATCCAAATATGGTCATTTCCTTTTTTTATCAGCAACCAATCATGAAAGTACAATGGGGCATTTAACTCTAAAAGCGAAATCTCATTGGCTGATGTCAATCTTTAAAGGCCGTTTTCTCAAAATGTGTTTTACTCTGAGCCAGACATCTCCACTTCAGCAGAACTTACATGCACCAAACTTCCCAGTTGTATTCCTATCTATATTCATAAGGTTATTTACAGAGGGGTTTGTTCAAATATCATTCAGATTCTGATTTATACAACATTTTATACCTATAAACGGGGTGAAAATGGATTTTTATGGCTGTTGTTGGCAGTGTGATAAAAAGAGATATCCAAAATCCCCTCTGTAAAAACTTTTCACACTAATATGTCAACAAAATGAAACAAGAATTTTGAATCTGGCTTTATCCAATGTTCAGATTTCGCTTCTGGAAATATATGCAAATTAGCGCATATTTAATGAGATACCTAATTTGCATATTTAAACATACATATTCTATAAACTTGTAATACAAAATATATTTGTCTTAATGTCAGTAATCAACTGGGGAAGTTTCATGCTGATATCTATTTGTGTTTCCTATTCACATGGGGTGTCTCCCCTTAAATGCACATTTGCTGAAGAACATGTGAGAGGCAAAACTCAGCACTGGACAGATGCTAACACAATTAACATGAAAAAAGGATATTTTTTAGCTACATAAGGCAAACAGGTAGTTTTAAAGTATATTTAGATACCCAAATGTATTTTTTGTGGTCCATGCGGGTATTTTAAATGGATTTATTTAAACTAAAATCCATTTTTATACATTAATTATAAAAAATATGTAGATTTTTCCCCCTGTGCGAGTCGAGGCTTCTGCACCAGCGCTCGTGGCTCTCAGAGAGGAAGCACATCCGCCGGGTCTGTCATGTTTACGCTCTACATCTGCACCAGTTCTTCTCATGCGCTCACTAGCCCTGCCTGAAGATGCGGTGCAATGACTTATGACTGTAATCAGACATTTACAGTGTAATATTTAATGTTGTCGGTTTTGCTCTATTAAGAGATTTAAATGTCGTCGGTTTTGTTTTGAGATTTGTTTTGAGATTTAAATGTCTACTCTACAATATCAATCATAATAAACTTTTTTTTTTTTTTTTTTAGTGCTGGGCAACGATTAATCGCATCCAAAATAAAAGTTTGTGTTTACATAATATATGTGTACTTTGTATAATTATTTTGTAAATATATAAATACACACACATGCATGTATCTATTTAAGAAAAATTTGTTATTTATATATAAAATAGTTATATTTCATATAAATCATATAAAAATATATATGCAGTATATAAATGCAAATATTTCTCAAATATAAACATGCATGTGTGTGTATTTATATATACAAAATAATTATACACAATACACACACACATATATTATGTAAACACAAACTTTTATTTTGGATTCGATTAATCGCGATTAATCGTTTACAGCCCTATAAATATGCTTTTTATGCCAAATCTGGAGAGACTTTTTTATTTTTAAAGTAAAATGTGAATTGTAATTTTTTAATCTGTCGTTCAGAGCTGTGTGGATAATGACCCTGAGGTATGTTGCGTTGACCCCGTTTGCAAACACACACTTTAAGATGGCCTGAGCTAATTTCTTTATGCTATTTCCGTGTTAAATTAATGTTGTGATATGAATGAATGTGTTTGATGAAACCCTGCAGAGACGCAGGCATTGTGTAGCAATCCCCATAATCCTTCACACCGATGTGTGTTATGTGCCCGCTCACTCCTCGGGAAGCTCCATGTGCTGCGCTCTGATTGGCTGCCTCTGAAAGAGATGATGTCATGCCTCAGCATCTGAGCCGAGGGAGTCGGATGCGCTTCCCAATGCATCCCATCATCAGTGTGTGCAGAAGAACACGAGTGTGTGCCGTGTGTGCTTTAATGCCGCTGTGTTCCCAGCATTCCTGACTTAATAACGGGAGCGAGTGCGTTCTCCTTTTCTCCTCGCGCTCCTTTGTCACGCTCACACAACTCATTAGCATAACGAGTGCTGTTCACCATCCGCAGTGATTTACGCTCGGTTATGGAGTGTGTCCGTGCACAATGGACTTTACACGAGACGCTTTCTGATCAATACAAGCGCTTGTCTCCTCTTGAGGAGGAATTACATTTTTTTATTTAATATTTTTCTTTCACATTGGCAGATCATTCTGCTCGTTTTAAGCAAAAACTCACTTACTTTAAACAATTTTTTTTTTTTTTTTGTGAAAACAAGATTTCTCATGTAATGTCCCTCATCTAGTAAATGCATCCCGATGTATGCATGCTGAGATATTTGGACTGGACACTGTAAGTAGGAAAGGCATGTTTTGCAGTGCAGAAGACGCTGGCCGTGTTCTGATCAATAAAGACGCTCGTGTTTCCACTCCTCCTCTCAGCCAATGGCTCTAATGCAGTCGGCACATCTTACCCCGCCCTCCTCCCAGCGCAGGTGATGTCATGCTTTCTGCCGGCTTCTCTCAGTCCCAGACGCTCGTCTTCAGCGGCGGATCCTCGCTCCGCTCTCGACTCTCGGGTCTCCAGGGAATGCCTCGCTCTCCACAGAAAGCTGGTTCTGGACCGGACGGATGCGGACGCGGGTTTGCATGTAGTTCTGCATATGCTGGTTTATGTCCGTCCTCATCCCGGACTCCAGGAGTTCATGAGCTCGTGTGAAGATGAAGTTTGGGATCCTTGCAAGGATTCCCGATGACATGGATACGTGATCCGCTCTTCTTTGACGTCTCAAGCGTTTATTTGTTTGGATTCTGAGAGGAACTCGCTCTTCCTTCCTTTTTTTTTTTTTTTTCACTGGAAAGTTTCCTTTTTTTAATATTGGGAAATGGCTTTCCTCGTCCGTTGCTATGCCAACTGCTTGCAGCCGTGGTCCTCCAAAGTAAGTGATGTCGTAATGGTTGTGTGTGTCGATTGTGTGTGTGTGTGCTTTCCTCATGCATCTGCTAGCAGGGAGAAGGGAAAACATCTGGGAATCTCGTGAATAGATGAAGGCTTTGGTAACACTTTACAATAAGGTTCATTAGTTAACATTAATTAGCATGAACTGCACTTATACAGCATTTACTAATCTTTTGTTAATGTTAATTTCAACTAATGCTTTATTAAAATCTTGTGAACATTAGTTAATGCACTGTGAATTAACATGACCAAACAATGATTACTGTATTTTTTTAAATTAACATTAACAAAGATACTATACTAACATGAACTAACCATTTGTTACTGTATTTGTTAATCTTAATTGTTAAAGTTAGTTAATAAAAATACAGGCATTCATTGTTTGGTCATGTTAGTTAATACAATAACAAATTTTAACCCTTTAGAACCTGAAGCTAAAATGGGTGTTTTTCACATATTTAGATTTTTTTTACTGTAAAATTCTAAAACAATGCGCTATCTTCATGTGCAAGGTGTCATCTTTTTCCGAAAAAGATTAGCTTTCAACAAATTACAGTTATTGGCCATTATTGTGTGTGGTGAGTTTGTAAATAGAATTTAAATAGACAAAAATAAAATAAAAAACGAGAATAAATTTTTCGATTTTTATTTAGAAAAAAACAGAAAAATCACGAACGAAAGAAAGAAACTAACACTTTAAAGTTGACAAATGAAGTATAATACAACTATACAAGTCTTTTTTTGTGACATTGGGTTGCACAGTCTTCATTTTGGACACTTTTTTTCATACACGCACACACACACACACACACAAATGCGTCCATTCATATTAGGCACACACACATGCACATGCACACACCTCATGTAAAGATACGTGAAAAAGTAACGGCCATCCGCTTTCCAAGTTTCATTAAAAATCATCCCAATCCCCTCTTCTGCCACTTCTTTCTCCATGTATTTCTTCGTGTCTTTTATTATTTTTTATTATGAACTTCTTTCTCCATGTATCCAATCCAAAACGCGCTCAGTATCTCTCGGTTCAAATCCTTCCTTCCCGCTCTGCCAGAAAGCTGCTGTCATTTTCTGACGGAAAGCATGACATTACCGTGATAAGCCGTATATTGCAGAAAAGCGCATGTTGTCTACTGTCAGGGGCAAGTTGAATGGTTTTGATAGTGCAGACGGTTGAAGAGTTACGGTACAATGAACACAGCTCGCTGATCTGTGTCGGCGATTCGGTTCTAAAGGGTTAAAAAACAAACAATGCTTTTTACCAGATATGTATCAGTGATGTCATTGTTTCATCAGTGTTATTACCACACATCAGAGGAGTAAAACAGTCCTACAGAGTTGATGTCCAACACACAAACCTGTAGTTTGACAGATAAACCTGAAGGACTTGATTAGCGGGATCCGGTGCGCGTTTAATTAAGGTCGACTCTAAACTCTGCAGGCCTTCCAGGACCTGAGTGAGACACCCCTGCTGTAGATGGCAAATGCCAAATTGCATTGCAAAAATAGGCAAACATGCTTCTCAAAACATTCGCCATCTGTCAAAAAGATAGTCCCGCCCCCAAACTCGTGTGATTGGTCGAGGCTGCTCACACACACATCATTGTTCAGAGTCACAGTGCTTCACTCTTCAGGAGATCTCTGAACATCACAACCATCTAAACATCACTCTCCGCACACATTCAGTGAGAGAAACACTCGATTCGATTGGATGGTGAGAAGTGGGCGTGTCATACAGTCAGTAATGATGAATTATTATGAAGAATAAACGCCTGTTCACACCAGGGACTAACTATAAAGATAATGATATCATGGGAACACTTTACAAGGTTCATTAGTTAACGTATTAACTAACATGAACTAACCATGAGAAATATGTTTATTACAGTGTTTATTAATCTTTGTTAATGTTAGTTAGTAAAAATACAGCTGTTCATTGTTTGTTCATGTTAGTTCACAGCTAATGTTAACAAATACAACCTTTGATTTTAATAATTTATTAGTAAATGTTAAAATTCATATTAATTTTAAGATTCAATTTAATCAAGGCATAACAATATCCTTTGAAATCACTTTTCAGAGCGATTTTATCCAGCTGATGAACGATAAAAACATTGGCAGCCAATCAGAATCCATCCTGCTGTAACGAGCTCATTTAAAGCGACAGACAATCACAAGCTTAGAATGAACAAAACGATGTGTGCGCTAATATACCGTATTTTACGGACTATAAGTCACACTTTTTTTCATAGTTTGGCTGGTCCTGCGACTTATAGTCAGGTGCGACTTATATATCAAAATTAATTCATACTGACTGAGATGAACCGAGATAAAACATTACCGTCTACAGCCGCGAGAGGGCGCTCTAGTTAGCGGAGTTGTTCAGAAGCGACACCGAGGAAGAACTCAATGGACTCAGTGTTGAAGAGTGAGATCGGGAGCTTGGTGAACTTGCTGACCGGTAACTTGCTGGACTCGCTGGCTAATGTTAGGTTAGCCTATTCAGCCTCAGGTATATGTTCTGTGTGCTGTTGTGCAGCTGAATAACTGTTAATGTGTTACGCTAACACACCGTATTGGTCCATTGGTCTTGGATTTTGTGAAATAAATTTCTAAATAAATGCGACTTATAGTCCAGTGCGACTTATATATGTTTTTTTCCTCTTCATGACAAATTTTTTGATTGATGCGACTTATACTCCGGAGCGACTTATAGGGCCGTATCTTGCACCCAGCACAATTGACTTTGTACTGGACGCATGTATCATTCCTATTCTGCACCCGCGCACAGCGACTTTTCCCTCCACAGACGCAGGTCGGTAAATTAGGGAATGAACTTGCGCTCGGGGGGTGCGGTTCAGTGAAAAGAGGAGTGTGTTCCGGCGCAAACGTTCCCTGGTGATATTCTACAGTTTCAGAAAACAACTCCGCCGCTGACCAGGAGAAACCCAGTCTAAAGACAGTGGCGCCGCGCGTTAGTCATGTGGTATTTTAAGGGCGCGTGCTTGGCCATTATGTAGCGTGTTAACAACACACACACTTTGATTACATAATCTACACAGATGCAGCAGTTTTCATTTTTGCAAATCATACATTATTACAAGGAAAAATATTAACACACAAGGGAAATCATTGTTGTGTCCGTGAAGATGCGAAAAAAATAAGCATAAATCTAGATTACACATTTACCCAAATTATTATACGCCTGTTTAACCGAAGCTAATGTGTGTGTTTCTCCATCATCCTCATACAATGTCACTTCTCTGTGTTTTACGGCCCTGACGAGAACGTCGTTGGCGCTGGCAAACCCGCCGTTATAAATGCAATCCGCCGTTATAAATGCAATCCGCCGTTATAATAGCAATCCGCTAATTGGAACAAGCGCGTCTGCTCTTAAAGGGAATGTGAGAGGACGCTCTGATTGGTTTATTTCACGTTACGCCCAAACCACACCTATTAATAATGAAGCGACTTCAGACCAACACATTTTAGATTTGCGTCGGGCGCAAGAGTCGTTTATCCCGCCGGTATAATAGCAACAGCGCCGGGATCCGCCCACAAAGTTACTTGCGTTTTGCGTTTGATACTTGCGTTTCAGAGCGTTACAATAGGGCACATAGTCCAGAAAATACAGTAGTTAATTCTTGGTCTGAATGGGCATTAACATCCGTTTTAAAGATTGTGTTTTGATGGGCTAATAGAGGAACTTTCCTTCCTCTGAGCCAGAGAGAAAATAAATAACGGCAGTATCTATATCTGGACTTCCCCTATTCATGAAATACTGTTGCAATATGCAGTCGAGTCCAGGCTTTACCAACACATGCCGTCGCTTCAGCCGTGATTCATGAAGGGAACCCATTCGAGTCCTGAGGACATGACATAAGTGTCTGACTGGAGTTTCTCTTTATTATGAAGCTCACGGCTTTTGTGCACATTCACACGTTACTCTCCTGTTACTCAATCACTGATGCTGCCAGCCGAAATCAACTCTGGAATGGTAGAAGACCGTTTTATGTGTTTTATGTGTTTGGTAGACTGGGTCTGAAGGGGAAACCCTGACATCATTGACTCACCCTCGTGTTGGTCAGACACACTTGTGTTGCACAGATTAGCAGGAGGGACTGACAGTCTCAGTCTCAAGATACTTTCTTAATTTCTTCTGTGTATTTCTTATATCTTTTCCTCCGGTTGCAGAACACGATGCTAAAGTCAACAAAATGATGCATTTTTGTTGCAATCCGACAAAATTCGCCATTCAAATTATTGCAAAAAACGCAGTGCTACTTAAATTTGTTGCTATTTTAGTGTGTAAAAGAAATGTGCATGAATGAGGAAATAAAGCACGAGACACGTTTGCTGTTAAAAAGAGTTATAAGCCATGAAAAAAGAGCAATATAGTGCTGACTAACACACACCTGAAGCCAACTATCACACATTTGAATGGTCAAATATTCAATTCACATGTATTTGTATAGCACTTTTCACAATACACATCGTTTCAAAGCAGCTTTACAGAAAAAGCATGAGTCCACATTACAGTTTAGAGTCTGTTATCAGAGGAAACGGTCTAAGTTATGTATTTCAGAAATGTACATATACAAATCACATTTAGATAAAACAATTATTAATTTAAACAATGTAATAATTTAAGGCAGAAAGTTCATTGAAGTAATGAATACTTGTTTGTTAAATAATTATGACAGAAAATTACACTCAAATGTGTCAAAATGCCCATCATGTGAAGTATTCACTTAAACACAGTTATTAATGTCATTGTTAAAGTGAATGTAAACAGTTGAGAAAGAAAACGCATGTGAATCTGTGCATTAGATATTAAAGGGATAGTTCACCAACAAATTTAAATTAGCCCTTTATTTACTCACCCTCAGGTCATCCTAGGTGTATATGACTTTCTTCTTTCATACGAATGCAAACAGAGAGTTATGATAAAAGTGCATCTGTCCATGATAAAACTACATCTGTCAATCATAAAAGTGCTTCTGTCCATGATAAAAGTGCATCTATCCATGATAAAAGTGCTTCTGTCCATGATAAAAGTGCATCTATCCATGATAAAAGTGCATCTATCCATGATAAAACTGCATCTATCCATCATAAAAGTGCATCTGTCCATCATAAAAGTGCATCTGTCCATCATAAAAGTGCTTCTGTCCATGATAAAAGTGCATCTGTCCATCATAAAAGTGCATCTATCCATGATAAAAGTGCATCTGTCAATCATAAAAGTGCTTCTGTCCATCATAAAAGTGCATCTATCCATGATAAAAGTGCATCTATCCATGATAAAAGTGCATCTATCCATGATAAAAGTGCATCTATCCATGATAAAAGTGCATCTGTCCATCATAAAAGTGCATCTATCCATCATAAAAGTGCATCTATCCATGATAAAAGTGCATCTATCCATCATAAAAGTGCATCTATCCATGATAAAAGTGCATCTATCCATCATAAAAGTGCATCTATCCATGATAAAAGTGCATCTATCCATCATAAAAGTGCATCTGTCCATCATAAAAGTGCATCTATCCATCATAAAAGTGCATCTATCCATGATAAAAGTGCATCTATCCATCATAAAAGTGCATCTATCCATCATAAAAGTGCATCTATCCATCATAAAGTGCTCCACACGGCTCTGCGGGGAGTTAATAAAGGCCTTCTGAAGCCAAGCGTTGTGTTAGTGTAAGAAAATGATCAATATTAAAACTATTGACTAAAATATCTAGCTTCTGGTAGACGGCCGTACGCAAGTCTACTTACGCCAGAAGAGTAACACGACGATGTGTGGCGTAGATGTAGATGTGGGAGTAGCGTAAGCTTTGACGCGGTTCAAACACACAGGGCTGGGCAACACACTCAAGCTCCTCCCACAATCCTCTTTAATAATTGTCGTTTTAGACTCTAATTCGTGACCGGTGTTTTGTTTTGCTCGATCCTCTGCACTTCCGCGTTCATCATTACGTCATGCGTCGGGTCAAGGGTCACTCTCTCGCCGTACATCGATGCGTACGGCCGTCTGCCGGAAGCTAGTTATTTTAGTCGATAAAGTTTAAAATATGGATATTTTAAATGTATTTTTAAGTGTATTTATATAATTTTTTTTGTACCTGAATTAAGACAAAATGACATAAGACATGTTTTCTTCTTTCTGTTATGCATGACTATTGTACAGCTAGTTTAATAATTACAAAGAAATTTCCCACAGAATTCTGGAAGCCACAGAATCAGTCATTTTGATCGCACAAAACAAAAAACCCTGTGAAAGTCTCTAGAGATTTACAGTCACTCTGACTAATGTCTTCTCCCACAAGGATATACAGTCATAAGGGTTTGAACAACATGAGGCTTGGGTGAACTGGGATCAATTTAATGAAGATGGGTCAAAGGTCATGCTATTTTACAGGGCGGACTACCTCACGATATGATGCATATCGCGGTAAATGTCTTCATTCCTTAGAGATCATGATGTTTGAATGCTTAACACGTATACATTGTCTTTGGTCTCCATTGGTGATTGTTGACAGCCTCACAACGTTGCAGTGATCCGTTCTGCACTCATGACGTGCTGGGATATGTCCGAGCTGGAAAATCTCCATCATTCATAATTCAGGAGCCGATAATTGGCCTTCAGCTTTGTGTCTCGGCTGCACTCTCCGGCTCCATTAATGTCCCGGGGTCTGGCCATCTTTGAACTTGGCAGCCAATCGCCTGGCAATGTTATTAAAGGCTCTCTGAAAGCCTCCAGCAGACATTTCCCCCTCGTTACGGTCCACGGACAAGTGTCAGGGTTTGAGTTCTCGGATATCAGGTGCTTGGTCTCTCTACTTTAGGGGCATTAATGGCTCCATGAAGAATCTGTAACATCCATGGAAACTTTCCATTGCATTATAGTGGGAAAAGGGTTCTTCAGATTATTGAAATGTGACCCTGGACCACAAAACCAGTCAATTTTTTCTGAAATTGAGATTTATACATAATCTGAAAGCTGAATAAATAAGCTTTCCATTGATGTGTGGTTTGTTAGGATTGGACAATATTTGGTCGAGACACAACTATTGAAAATCTGGAATCTGAGGAGCAAAAAAATGTAAACATTGAGAAAATCTCCTTTAAAGTTGTGCATTTATGTTCACGATTGTGCTGCATTCACTCACACAAATACATGTTTTATATATTTACGGTAGGACATTTACTAAATATCTTCATGGAACATAGAAAAATATAAGAACATAAGAAAAATCTATAATTTTGACCCATACAGTGTATAGTTGCTATTGCCACAGATATACCCGTGCGGCTCCAGACTGGGCTCCAGGGTCACAGGTGTTCCTCACTAGTGTTGTAGTCAAGACCAAGACATTTGCATTTGGACAAGTGTGTGTTGAGACCAAGATGGAAACCTTTTCACAATATTCTAATTTTGAATTTGGGGTTTTCATAAGCTGTAAGCCATAATCATCAAAACTATAACAAATAAAGGCTTGAAATATCTCACTTTGCATGTGATGAGTCTACATAATATATTAGTTTCACCTTAAGTTGATTTACTGAAATAAATGAACTTTTGCACCATATTCTAATTTTTCCAGTTTCACCTGCAGTTTTTATTTGTTTATCGTTTTTTTATTTCGTTTTTATTTCAGTTTTAGTTTTATTTAACTTCAAGTAACGGAAATATATTTTATGGTTTTAGTTTTAGTTTTACATGACTATAATAACCCTGATGCAAATGGATATCATTAGTACTAAGTGACTGTAGAGTGAAGATGTTACAGGGACATCATCCTGCTAGTGTTTAACACCGTTTAGCCTGAGCGTGTCGTGGCGTACAGATCCTTTATTACAGGCCTAGAGCTGTTCGTAGCGTGTTCAGTCTGCATCAGGACCCCACGTGCACACTTCTTGACGTTCATCTAACCCAATGGGAAAGGCTTGGAGGCTCTGACCTTTGTGTTTGTTGTGTTTTGCCGATGGCCACGCTTTCACTCGTGGATTTGCTTTCGGTCAGCAGAACTGGCGAGTAACAGGAACTGAAGGTTAGCTGCTCGCTCAAAGTGCAGGCAGCGTTTGCCTTGACTCATAACTCACCGATGGAAAGGGACGTGTTGAGGCTAATGCGGAGTGTATTGATCCTGATCAACTAACCTTCCTGTCCACATGACACCCTAAACCTCCCAGGATAGCGCCGCTAAAAGCTCTCAGCATCTGCCTGGATAATATTCAAACGGTAAGAGTCGCCAATGAATGATGGAGCACATCTTTTATTTAGCCTCGCTTTGTGGAAGAAGAAGAGGATTATATCGGGCATTTTTATTCCCCAATCCCCGCATCATTCCTCTATAAAACAGCTCCACCGTAACGACAGATGGGTACTGTCGTGCTTTTATGACTTTGTAATTAATGTAAAGGCCAGTTTACAACAGGAACGAGACCGTCCGCAAACCATTCGCAGACAAAAGGCATTATTATGCTTTGGTTTTCCATGTCACTATAAAGGTGGACAGTGTTTACTATATAAAGCACAGGACAGAAAGCCTCCTGAGATCAGGATGCATCTGTGATTCACGTTCTGATTCACTTGCATTTGGTTTTAGTGCCGGTGCCGGTTCATACCAGTGCTTATCCCCTTATATTGGCACCGCAATATATAGCCATTGCATATTTAAAACAGTAATATCCTATACTAAACCTGAGCTAATCTTGACACACTATCATTTGAAAGCTTACAATCTCTAGTTTACATTTTTGGTGACTGATTTTCAAAATAAATGACAGAGGAGCCGTAATTTATCAATTTGCAACAAGAATATGTTCATCCTCCTAACACCGTGTCCTAACTACATGCGACGCGATAAAATTCCAGCGACAGCAAGTGTGTCTGTCCACACTAGACGCGACGCGACTGTGAGACGCCACACGTCAATCAAAAAATCACAGCCATTCAGAACAGCGTGTGGGCGGAGTCTCTCTGTGAAAGCGCACTGCTGGCCCGCACTCGCATTGGAAATGGGTAAGGATATAATCAAATCAAGAAATAACATTATTAAAAATCAAAACATTAACAAAATATACTCATTGACTAATTTTGTTAAGAAGTACAGTTGTATGTTTGCATAGAATTCAGTTTGAACGCTATATTATATGCTTTCAAAATCTGAGGTAAATTATCCATTATTGCTTCTGGCACAGTGACCTATTTTTAACTAAAAATAAATAATGTGTACTCATAACCAGTGTAATTTCTTCATATGACAATCAGTTTATTCGATCTTGTTCATAGGGAAATTCATATCCATCCCGTCTGTGTGGGCGGATTTGTCAGCCGCGACGTCGCAGAAATAGGAACCGTTTCTAAATTAGAAACTTCGCGAGTCGACGTCGCGTCTGGTTAGGACAAAAACTCTGATTAACATGGAAAAGATACCTTTTATCGCGTGTCGCGGCGTCGCGTCGCGTGTAGTTAGGACACGGTCTAAGGCGTGTTCAGACCTTTATTCTGAAATAGTGATGAACATGAAAAGAATGGTAGAATGGTAGAAATGGTAGAAACCTCAGTTTGTTTTCATGCCAAGAGTTCAAAAGATAGCATTCATTCAATTCTTTTAGAAAAAAAGGTCTGATTTTTTGTAAAATATAAATAAAACAATAATAGATTCAGCATTAGTGATGTGTGAGCGAGCTATAATGCACATACGGGATCTTCTGTGTTTCTTAGAGGTTGAATTCATTTCAAAATCTGCCAAACTTCCTGAATAGGATGTGTACTTCATAAATTGTATGAAAATTGTAAAAATAATGGTTCAGACTCAAACAACATATGGAAATGGAGGCGCCCTTATATGGGCAGTAATGTCCACTAGTGGAGAAGTGTGGTACTGCGCCCAAACTAAATCTCTCTGAACGCTTATTTTCTGAGATATCAACCTAACATTTGAAACACAACTTGTTCAGATTTTTTACTTTGATTTGTTTGCATTTTTAGAGTCCACCAGGTTTTGAAAATATATATTTTATATAAAATATTTTATATAAATATATAAAAATAGCGATTTGACTGAGTTTTAATATTTTATGAGATCACCAAACGCAAAACTTCCACGAGGAAAACCCGTTCTAGCGAGCGTATAGCGCTGATGACTTCAGTGACCCGGATGAGCTTCTGTTCTCAGCGGCTGTTATCTGGGAATAATACACCGCTAGATGCTGCGATTGACCAATCAGAATCAAGCATTCCACAGAGCCTTGTAATGTAAGAGAATCAATGTCGGATCGTATCGTGACAAAACGTCCAATGTACACCCATGGTGTTTAGGGGTGTGTGTGTCTGTATTGCGTTTAGTTGGTGTTCAGTGTTGTTCTGGTCCACTCTGAGTGTAATGCGTGTGCTGCAGGCTCTCTGCTGTAATAGCATTAAACATGCGCAGTATTGATCATAGCTGCTCGCTGCAGGGCTCGCTAGCTCCTGGAGAATTAGCACATCTAACATCTAACGAGAGGACACATCTCCGCACGAGCCTGCCTAATTCATCAGGTCATCAGGACGCTTCACTGACACCTGCAGGACAGCAAACACCACAGATCCGATCATGTTCTCAGCACTAAATCAGTCAAGTGTGTGTTAAGTGCGCATGTCTGTGGAGCGTGTGTGTCCAGCTGTAGATAACAGACAAACACATCATCTCACCCTCTTAGATCAGTGCTTCATGTACACCCCTAAAAAGTACTTTATTAGTGAGTTGATTATTCGATAATTAATTCAACATTGATAATTCACTGTTTTTTGGGTCAACAAAGGAACATTTCTGTAGTTGTTGTGGAGTTACATTGATCATCTAATCATCATGTTTAAAGCTACAATATGTAATTTTGTTTCGCCGCTAGGGGTCGCTAGCCTCTTACAGTAACACAGGCGTAGGTTGATGACGCAGTGACGAGCTGAATGATGAGACTTGCTGTCAAGCTGATGGATCTAATAATGTTAATGGATGAGTGAAAACATTACAGTGAAGCTGGTCGCGATTGCTAATAATAGACAGATATCACACGCGAGTCCCGCGGATATAAAGGAAAAAGGATATTTAATTCTACCGAACTAACGTACCCGCAAGTGCTGAATTATACTCGCACAGGACAGTTTATTAGACGAATTAAACGTGTGAGGTAACACAGCGCTGTTCACTCGCTCTAACGTTACACTATCATACTAAACTGCATTTGAGTGTGTTAAAGTTATAATGTTATTCTATGTGTTAGTTCGTATGAAACTAGCAGTAAGCTAGATCAACATTAGAATAACATACTGATCATATTCTAACATTTCATCACGTTGAGCTATATAACACTGATTTGTTTTATGTACATTTGTTCACCTGTCTAATAAAGCATGTTCAAGAGCGGTGTCGCTGTCAAGTCGTGACTCGTGAAGCTCTGTCAAGTCCAAGTTAGTCGCGGACGCTAGCTCTCGGCATCTCGAAAACACCACGCCGATACTGAGCCTCATTTTAGTTCTCCTTTTGTCCCAAAGTCTGCTTGCCATGGTCCATAATGTTTGAACAAAATAAGAACAGCGTGCCGCTAAACGTTACGCACTACGCAGTTGTCCACGTCTGTCGCCATGGTTACATCATGGCTATGGCAGTACGAGCGGAAACCGAGGATAGCGCGGATATTGCAAAAAAAATTTCCGAGACGGCCAATTATTTAAAATTGGAATTTCTCTGAAATAAAAAATCCTTGGAGACTTTTGGGATATTGTAATTACACAACTGCAGGAAATATATCACACTGTGCAAGTGATTTTTGGATATTTTATTACAAAATTCGTACATATTGTAGCTTTAACTTTTAGTTCACAGTTCCTGAGGTGTTTATAAGACAGCGCTGACATGTTCTGGTCAATAGTGTTCAGTGCTCGTCTGTGCTCGACCACAGAACCACAGTTTCATGCTTTGCTGGATCTTTGCAGATTACGGGCCGGTAATATTATAATAAGATCCTTCCTCTTCCTCTTACTGGTCTTTATTTTTGTACATTTTAAATTAAGGTTGATATACAGCATCCTTGTCCTGTGTGTAAACTCATGCGCAAGAAAACTACCCCATTGTAAAAACACAAATACATTGAGTAATAAAAAATAAAAAAATCGAAATCCCCCAGACTCCCCCTTTAAATAAAATAAAATCCCCCAAAAGAGTCACCTATGGGGAATCCCCCCATTTTCCTAAATGAAATTCAGGCCAGTTTTTCAAAGAGAGCATCTCATTCTCATCACATTCTCGCTTGTGTTTTAGGAAGCCAAATATTGGAATATAATACAAGGATTAGTAATAATAATAATAATTGATTAATGTAACTCCAAGACAGATATTGCTCTATTAATACAACTGCCTTGTAAAATAAAATAAATAAATATTGACAATTATATTAGGGAAAGTTGCAGTACTTCTGAATTCATTTCTTCATTTGTTAGATTTAAACCATAAAGCTTTTATTGTGATGTAAAAGAGATGTTTAAGTGTCTTTAACAACATTACAGATCTTGAGAAATGCTCTGTCCACATAACATCACATCTGGTGACCGTCGCACAGAGTTGAGCATTTACTGTGAACCGAGCGGTTTAATCCACTTCAAATGTTGACTACTGTATATTATCATTTAGATTTTAGTTCAATTGTCAAAGCAATGGCACAAAGCACAGTGTTCGAGATCTCTTATGTTACTTTGAGAAGTGTAAACATATTTTCAGTTCATTATGAAACTGGTGGCAGTGTTGGGAAAGTTCACTTTCTACATGAACTAGTTCAAAGTTCAGTTCACAAATTTTAAAATGAACTAGTTCAGTTCATAGTTCACAGTTTCAAAAATGAACAATTCATAGTTCCTTTTTTCATGTTGCTGCGAGCTATTATTTTTCTAAATGATTGCCATATAGAACCACAGCACTTATTCGATCAGTTTTAACACTGAAGCTGTGCGTCAGATGTTCCCCGTCCTCACCGACCTCGTCATAAAACTCGTTTAAATGATCATGCTGCTTTTAGTTTTGATTTTAGTGATGAGTCGTTGATGAATCCATTCATTGCGTCTGTCACGTGACGAATGAACGAAAGACTCGGAAGGTAAAGTAATTATTTATGTTCCCTGTAAACGATTTTTGACTGCATTATAATGATTTAATAATTCAGAATATGATCAAGATTGCGTAAGTGGATGTGTTCGGGGAATTTGCCAGGTAATAGTATAACATTTAAAGTAGGGCTGTAAACGATTAATCGCGATTAATCGAATGCATTAATCACACACATGCATGTGTGTGTATTTAATAGATATACAAAATAATTATACACAATACACACACATATATTATGTAAACACAAACTTTTATTTTGGATTCGATTAATCGCGATTAATCATTTACAGCCCTACTTTTAAACCCCCTTAAATAAACGAAATGACTCGGAAAAAAGATTTGTTCATTTTGATGACCGAGATCGAACAGGAGAGTCAGTCGACACTGGCGGCTGGTGTTGCCAGATTGGGTGTTTTTTTCCGCTACATATTAAGGCCTTTAATTTGAGATCAATAAACTCCAGCTTACAGGACACGTTTGTCATGTTTTCTGATCATCTGTGCTTTTTCAGATCCAGAAGATTAAATAAAACACTGGGCAGAAAAAGTTTAATTTTAGAGAAAAAGCTCTGATTGGGGGATTTAAACTCTTGGCATCTGGCAACCGCGAGCAGGAAGGCTCATAGAGGCATGTTCCCGCTACATATTAAGACCGTTTACGGGGTGATTTAGCCGGTTTTTGCCTGGAAGGCTCTATAGAAACCTGGCACCCTATTGAACGAAGTTAAACTGAGAGAGCGTGCCGTTCACCGACACCAGTATGAACGAGTTCACAGTAACGTTCAGTTCACGTTCGCCCAAAATATGAACGAGTTAATGAACTATCGTTCAATGAACGTGTTCAGGCACAACACTGGACTAGATTAAACTCAAGGGCAACACTGAGTCCTGTAGATGTGTTTACTAAGGCCAGTGTGTTCCCCTGGAGTTCAGCTTTCAGGGCATTTTTAATCTAACATTAAAACACAGCATTACATTCAATGCTGTCTTTTGATTTATGACTGACAGCTATAAAGTCCAATATACACGAGCTACACGAGAGATACCATGACTCGCTGTGGCTTTTATTATGCAGTTTTTGAGGCCATTGTTTAGAGTGTTTTGGTGTCTGCGTGATCATGTGATCTGACCGGTGAACACCAGTGCAGGGGTTGGTGTCCGCGTGATCATGTGATCTGACCAGTGAACACCAGTGCAGGGGTGTGGTGTCCTCTGGATGTTGTTGTGTCTAGACGCGAGCGCGGCGGGACGCATGAATAATGCACTGGAGTTCCCACAAGGACAGAGTTATGTCTCATAAAGCTCCTCTTAAAAAGCTGCAGTATGAGTATCTTGCAGGATTACAACACACACACACACACACACACACACACACACACACACACACACACACACACACACACACACACACACACACACACACACACACACACACACACACAGATGATGTGTGTATCGAGGCGTGTGGCTGATGTGGGGCAGGAGGCAGAGCATGCATTCATATTTAATCTCCAGCATCATTAATAGAGACCCTCGGCCCGGCGCTGTGTGTGTGTGTGTGTGTGTGTGTGGTTGAGCTCAGTGAGACTGAAGCAATTAGCAGCACCTCTGGTTTGCCCTAATGCCGTCGTTAGCAGTGACGGATAACCTTTGCACAGCTGAATGAAAGGCCTGACGCACCGACGGCTCCTCACAGCCTCTCTTTAACTCTTGATGAACGAGTGCTGTCGCTTCTCCATGAACATGTTCTGGAATAAGGATAGAATTATTGCTCCACATTTCTAATCCGCTGCGCGTGCCGGCACTCGCTCATCGAGGTCTGTGAAGTCAAACGTAATGCTTTATGTGAAATGGAAACACTTGTGTGAGTTTGTAGCTTTTACAGACTGGTATTCAGCTGACACACACACACACACACACACACACACACACACACACACACACACACACACACACACACACACACACACACACACGCGCGCGCGCGCGCACACACACTCTCACGCGCACACGCACATGCACATGCACACAAACTCTCTCACACACGCGCACACACACACGCGCACACACACACACGCGCGCGCGCACACACACGCGCGCACACACACACACACACTCTCACGCACACACACACACACACTCGCACACCAACGTACACACGCACACACACACACACACACACACACACACACACACACACACACACACACACACACACACACACACACACACACACACACACACACACACACACACACACACAGCAGGCCAGGCCACGGACAGTAGGGTTATGATTTAGTTTGTAGAGCTTAATATAAAGCATGTCTCATGGTTAAGTAGGGGGCTGGGTATCGTTATTATTATTATTATTATTATCTATATCAATATTGATACTGATATCGATATCATGACTTCGATACCGGTTCCAGAATTATACTTTTTTCAATGCCAATTTTATGCACAGATAACACTTTACAAGATGTCTAGTTTAATGTGAGTTAATTCCGTTTTTTACCGTTTTATTTTTTCTGGATCCCATATATATTATATATTTTATATATATTATTTTTATTTTAAATATTATATTATATAATTGTTCTGGATAGTTACATAAAATTGTATTAATCAAAAAGCATGCTTAATTAATTTCAATCATGAAACTTGTTCAATTTAAAAGCAATTTATTAACAGTTTAACTAAAATGACATTCTTAATGTTTTTTGTTGTTGTCAAATTCCATTTTATTTTTACAGTTCTGTGCTTTCCGTTTTATTTTGTCGATATTTCATTTCAATGGTTTAATCAAAAGCATATCTAATTAATTAATTACATAAAAACAACAACATTTATTAATTTGTATACAATAATAATAATAACAATGGTTATGGGCTATGATTTAGTTTTTTGCTTTGTTATTTTCAGATGTGTTAACATCAGAGTATGTCGATATATATGATACAGGCACACAGAAGTTGAGCATGTGAAGTGGTTCAAACACAAGAGTTTCGTCACGAACACGTTGGGCCCTATAGGGAAGGGAAAAGCAACAGACTGTGTATCACACTTTAATTTGAGATCAATAAACTCCAGCTTACAGGACACGTTTGTCATGTTTTCTGATCATCTGTGCTTTTTCAGATTCAGAAGATTAAATAAAACACTGGGCAGAAAAAGTTACATTTTTAGAGAAAAAGCTCTGACTGGGGGATTTAAACTCTTGACATCTGGCAACCGCGAGCAGGAAAGCTCATAGAGGCTTGTTAATAAAACAAAAACACGGTCAAAGGTCAAAGCTCTTCACTCGTCACAGTTCTGTTCCCTGAGACTTTAATTTTGATGATGTTTGCATTTCTGTGTTTTTATTTGGTTCACCTGTGTGCTGTTAGTAATCTGTTTCAGTTGCCTTTCATTTCTCCAGTGTGTCTTTTGTTGCAATGTGTTAATGTAATGCGGTCACAGGTGTGTGTTTGTGTAACACTGATGTAATGCGGTCACAGGAGTGTGTTTGTGTAACACTGATGTAATGCGGTCACAGGAGTGTGTTTGTGTAACACTGATGTAATGCGGTCACAGGAGTGTGTTTGTGTAACACTGATGTAATGCGGTCACAGGAGTGTGTTTGTGTAACACTAATGTAATGTGGATTCGGTCACAGGTGTGTGTTTGTGTAACACTGATGTAATGCGGTCACAGGTGTGTGTTTGTGTAACACTGATGTAATGCGGTCACAGGAGTGTGTTTGTGTAACACTGATGTAATGCGGTCACAGGAGTGTGTTTGTGTAACACTGATGTAATGTGGATTCGGTCACAGGTGTGTGTTTGTGTAACACTGATGTAATGCGGTCACAGGTGTGTGTTTGTGTAACACTGATGTAATGCGGTCACAGGAGTGTGTTTGTGTAACACTGATGTAATGCGGTCACAGGAGTGTGTTTGTGTAACACTGTTGTAACGCGGTCACAGGAGTGTGTTTGTGTAACACTGTTGTAACGCGGTCACAGGAGTGTGTTTGTGTAACACTAATGTAATGTGGATTCGGTCACAGGTGTGTGTTTGTGTAACACTGTTGTAACGCAGTCACAGGAGTGTGTTTGTGTAACACTGTTGTAACGCGGTCACAGGAGTGTGTTTGTGTAACACTGATGTAATGCGGTCACAGGAGTGTGTTTGTGTAACACTGATGTAATGTGGATTCGGTCACAGGTGTGTGTTTGTGTAACACTGATGTAATGCGGTCACAGGAGTGTGTTTGTGTAACACTGTTGTAACGCGGTCACAGGAGTGTGTTTGTGTAACACTAATGTAATGTGGATTCGGTCACAGGTGTGTGTTTGTGTAACACTGTTGTAACGCGGTCACAGGAGTGTGTTTGTGTAACACTGTTGTAACGCGGTCACAGGAGTGTGTTTGTGTAACACTGATGTAATGCGGTCACAGGAGTGTGTTTGTGTAACACTGATGTAATGTGGATTCGGTCACAGGTGTGTGTTTGTGTAACACTGATGTAATGCGGTCACAGGTGTGTGTTTGTGTAACACTGATGTAATGCGGTCACAGGAGTGTGTTTGTGTAACACTGATGTAATGCGGTCACAGGAGTGTGTTTGTGTAACACTGATGTAATGCGGTCACAGGAGTGTGTTTGTGTAACACTGTTGTAACGCGGTCACAGGAGTGTGTTTGTGTAACACTGTTGTAACGCGGTCACAGGAGTGTGTTTGTGTAACACTAATGTAATGTGGATTCGGTCACAGGTGTGTGTTTGTGTAACACTGTTGTAACGCGGTCACAGGAGTGTGTTTGTGTAACACTGTTGTAACGCGGTCACAGGAGTGTGTTTGTGTAACACTGATGTAATGCGGTCACAGGAGTGTGTTTGTGTAACACTGATGTAATGTGGATTCGGTCACAGGTGTGTGTTTGTGTAACACTGATGTAATGCGGTCACAGGAGTGTGTTTGTGTAACACTGTTGTAACGCGGTCACAGGAGTGTGTTTGTGTAACACTGATGTAATGTGGATGCAGTCACAGGTGTGTGTTTGTGTAACACTGATGTAATGTGGATGCAGTCACAGGTGTGTGTTTGTGTAACACTGATGTAATGTGGATGCGGTCACAGGTGTGTGTTTGTGTAACACTAATGTAATGTGGATGCGGTCACAGGTGTGTGTTTGTGTAACACTAATGTAATGTGGATGCAGTCACAGGTGTGTGTTTGTGTAACACTGATGTAATGCGGTCACAGGAGTGTGTTTGTTTAACACTAATGTAATGTGGATGCGGTCACAGGTGTGTGTTTGTGTAACACTGATGTAATGCGGTCACAGGAGTGTGTTTGTGTAACACTGATGTAATGCGGTCACAGGAGTGTGTTTGTGTAACACTAATGTAATGCGGTCACAGGAGTGTGTTTGTGTAACACTGATGTAATGCGGTCACAGGAGTGTGTTTGTGTAACTAATGTAATGTGGATTCGGTCACAGGTGTGTGTTTGTGTAACACTGATGTAATGCGGTCACAGGAGTGTGTTTGTGTAACACTGATGTAATGCGGTCACAGGAGTGTGTTTGTGTAACTAATGTAATGTGGATTCGGTCACAGGTGTGTGTTTGTGTAACACTGATGTAATGCGGTCACAGGAGTGTGTTTTGTAACACTGATGTAATGCGGTCACAGGAGTGTGTTTGTGTAACACTAATGTAATGTGGATTCGGTCACAGGTGTGTGTTTGTGTAACACTGTTGTAACGCGGTCACAGGAGTGTGTTTGTGTAACACTGAAGTAATGCGGTCACAGGAGTGTGTTTGTGTAACACTGTTGTAACGCGGTCACAGGAGTGTGTTTGTGTAACACTAATGTAATGTGGATGCAGTCACAGGTGTGTGTTTGTGTAACACTGATGTAATGTGGATGCGGTCACAGGTGTGTGTTTGTGTAACACTGATGTAATGCGGTCACAGGTGTGTGTTTGTGTAACACTGATGTAATGCGGTCACAGGTGTGTGTTTGTGTAACACTAATGTAATGTGGATGCAGTCACAGGTGTGTGTTTGTGTAACACTGATGTAATGTGGATGCGGTCACAGGTGTGTGTTTGTGTAGCACTAATGTAATGTGGATGCGGTCACAGGTGTGTGTTTGTATAGCACTGATGTAATGCGGTCACAGGAGTGTGTTTGTGTAACACTGATGTAATGCGGTCACAGGAGTGTGTTTGTGTAACACTAATGTAATGCGGTCACAGGTGTGTGTTTGTGTAACACTAATGTAATGCGCTCACAGGTGTGTGTTAGTGTAACACTGATGTAATGCGGTCACAGGTGTGTGTTTGTGTAACACTAATGTAATGCGGTCACAGGTGTGTGTTTGTGTAACACTGATGTAATGCGGTCACAGGAGTGTGTTTGTGTAACACTGATGTAATGCGGTCACAGGAGTGTGTTTGTGTAACACTGATGTAATGCGGTCACAGGTGTGTGTTTGTGGAACACTAATGTAATGAGCTCACAGGTGTGTGTTTGTGTAACACTGATGTAATGCGGTCACAGGAGTGTGTTTGTGTAACACTGATGTAATGCGGTCACAGGAGTGTGTTTGTGTAACACTGTTGTAACGCGGTCACAGGAGTGTGTTTGTGTAACACTAATGTAATGTGGATGCGGTCACAGGTGTGTGTTTGTGTAACACTAATGTAATGTGGATGCGGTCACAGGTGTGTGTGTTTGTGTAACACTAATGTAATGCGGTCACAGGTGTGTGTGTTTGTGTAACACTAATGTAATGTGGATGCGGTCACAGGAGTGTGTTTGTGTAACACTAATGTAATGTGGATGCGGTCACAGGTGTGTGTGTTTGTGTAACACTAATGTAATGCGGTCACAGGAGTGTGTTTGTGTAACACTGATGTAATGCGGTCACAGGAGTGTGTTTGTGTAACACTGTTGTAACGCGGTCACAGGAGTGTGTTTGTGTAACACTGATGTAATGCGGTCACAGGAGTGTGTTTGTGTAACACTGATGTAATGCGGTCACAGGAGTGTGTTTGTGTGTGTAACACTAATGTAATGCAGTCACAGGAGTGTGTTTGTGTAACACTGTTGTAACGCGGTCACAGGAGTGTGTTTGTGTAACACTGTTGTAACGCGGTCACAGGAGTGTGTTTGTGTAACACTGATGTAATGCGGTCACAGGAGTGTGTTTGTGTAACACTGATGTAATGCGGTCACAGGAGTGTGTTTGTGTAACACTGATGTAATGCGGTCACAGGAGTGTGTTTGTGTAACACTAATACGGGTGTGCCAAAAAAATCGATTCACAGAAGAATCTAGATTCTCATTTGCAACGATTCAGAATCGATCTGAAATGTCCAAGAATCGATTTAATAAATAAATAAAATCAGCTGGCTGTTCGCCTCCATTTTTGTAACTAGCCTATACGGGACGTGAGCGGCAAATCACTAAAACAAAAAGGAAGCAAATGGATGAGAGGGAGATCTTTCGTTCCTACCATTTGCATGTGTTTTAAGTCCTGTCAGTTTAACAGGGCGCGCTTGACATAACAGGGCATAAGAACGAGCAGAGAGAGAGAGAGAGAGCCGGCCGCGCGCGCGCACTCACCCGAGCGCTGTCTGCTCTCTCTCTCTCTTCCTCGCGCATATTAATCAAAATCAATTAATACGATGGTGTCGGGAAAAAAACTCTCCAGTGATGAAACGTTTTCGTGTTGACAAATCTTGTGCGATATCCTAAACTGCCGAATGCATTGCTTGTTTTTTCTGTTTACATTTCATTGTGAATGCTGCTACGTCAGAGCGGCCGCGCGTCAACAAGATTCCCCGTACTTTTTGACAAGCGTCCTTGACAGGGCGGCTATAGCTTTTTTGCAGCTCAAGTCGGCGGCGGTGTGAACGTACAGTCAGCCGCCAGCTGCAGACCAACGCACACTGCAGTGCTTCACGAAACTCCCTGCCAACTCCGAGAGGGCAAAAAAAAAAACTCGGTCTATCGCTGCTTCATCGCCAGGTAGCTTAGGGGTAGGACTATTCATTTTGAAAGAAGCACTTTATTTTCATAACTTGTTATTCTTTAAGTTACTGTGTCTGACTGAGAAATATAGATGTTTTTTTGTCTTCACCGGTTGTGTTCTACATGATAATCGAATCGAATCGTTTTGAATCGAAAATCTTTTTGAATCGAAAATCGATTTTGAATCGAATCGTGGCCTCAAGAATCGGAATCGAATCGAATCGTGAGATGGTAAAAGATTCCCACCCCTAAACACTAATGTAATGCGGATGCGGTCACAGGTGTGTGTTTGTGTAACACTAATGTAATGCGGTCACAGGTGTGTGTTTGTGTAACACTGTTGTAATGCGGTCACAGGTGTGTGTTTGTGTAACACTGTTGTAATGCGGTCACAGGAGTGTGTTTGTGTAACACTGATGTAATGCGGTCACAGGAGTGTGTTTGTTTAACACTAATGTAATGCGGTCACAGGTGTGTGTTTGTGTAACACTAATGTAATGCGGTCACAGGTGTGTGTTTGTGTAACACTGTTGTAATGCGGTCACAGGAGTGTGTTTGTGTAACACTGATGTAATGCGGTCACAGGAGTGTGTTTGTTTAACACTAATGTAATGCGGTCACAGGAGTGTGTTTGTGTAACACTGATGTAATGCGGTCACAGGAGTGTGTTTGTGTAACACTGATGTAATGCGGTCACAGGTGTTTGTGTTTGTGTAACACTAATGTAATGCGGTCACAGGTGTGTGTTTGTGTAACACTAATGTAATGCGGTCACAGGTGTTTGTGTGTGTAACACTGATGTAATGCGGTCACAGGAGTGTGTTTGTGTAACACTAATGTAATGCGGTCACAGGTGTTTGTGTGTGTAACACTAATGTAATGCGGTCACAGGTGTGTGTTTGTGTAACACTAATGTAATGCGGTCACAGGAGTGTGTGTTTGTGTAACACTAATGTAATGCGGTCACAGGTGTGTGTTTGTGTAACACTAATGTAATGCGGTCACAGGTGTTTGTGTGTGTAACACTGATGTAATGCGGTCACAGGAGTGTGTTTGTGTAACACTGTTGTAACGCGGTCACAGGAGTGTGTTTGTGTAACACTGATGTAATGTGGTCACAGGTGTTTGTGTGTGTAACACTAATGTAATGCGGTCACAGGAGTGTGTGTTTGTGTAACACTAATGTAATGCGGTCACAGGTGTGTGTTTGTGTAACACTAATGTAATGCGGTCACAGGTGTTTGTGTGTGTAACACTGATGTAATGCGGTCACAGGAGTGTGTTTGTGTAACACTAATGTAATGCGGTCACAGGTGTGTGTTTGTGTAACACTAATGTAATGCGGTCACAGGTGTTTGTGTGTGTAACACTGATGTAATGCGGTCACAGGAGTGTGTTTGTGTAACACTGTTGTAACGCGGTCACAGGAGTGTGTTTGTGTAACACTGATGTAATGTGGTCACAGGTGTTTGTGTGTGTAACACTAATGTAATGCGGTCACAGGAGTGTGTGTTTGTGTAACACTAATGTAATGCGGTCACAGGTGTGTGTTTGTGTAACACTAATGTAATGCGGTCACAGGTGTTTGTGTGTGTAACACTGATGTAATGCAGTCACAGGAGTGTGTTTGTGTAACACTGTTGTAACGCGGTCACAGGAGTGTGTTTGTGTAACACTGATGTAATGTGGTCACAGGTGTTTGTGTGTGTAACACTAATGTAATGCGGTCACAGGAGTGTGTGTTTGTGTAACACTAATGTAATGCGGTCACAGGTGTTTGTGTGTGTAACACTGATGTAATGCGGTCACAGGTGTGTGTTTGTGTAACACTGTTGTAACGCGGTCACAGGAGTGTGTTTGTGTAACACTGTTGTAACACGGTCACAGGAATGTGTTTGTGTAACACTAATGTAACGTGGATGCGGTCACAGGTGTGTGTTTGTGTAACACTAATGTAATGCGGTCACAGGAATGTGTTTGTGTAACACTAATGTAACGTGGATGCGGTCACAGGTGTGTGTTTGTGTAACACTAATGTAATGCGGTCACAGGTGTGTGTTTGTGTAACACTAATGTAATGCGGTCACAGGTGTGTGTTTGTGTAACACTAATGTAATGCGGTCACAGGAGTGTGTTTGTGTAACACTAATGTAACGTGGATGCGGTCACAGGTGTGTGTTTGTGTAACACTAATGTAATGCGGTCACATGAGTGTGTTTGTGTAGCACTGATGTAATGCGGTCACAGGAGTGTGTTTGTGTAACACTGATGTAATGCAGTCACAGGAGTGTGTTTGTGTAACACTGTTGTAACGCGGTCACAGGAGTGTGTTTGTGTAACACTAATGTAACGTGGATGCGGTCACAGGTGTGTGTTTGTGTAACACTAATGTAATGCGGTCACAGGAGTGTGTTTGTGTAGCACTGATGTAATGCGGTCACAGGAGTGTGTTTGTGTAACACTAATGTAATGTGGATGCAGTCACAGGTGTGTGTTTGTGTAACACTGATGTAATGTAATTTGGTCACAGGAGTGTGTTTGTGTAGCACTGATGTAATGCGGTCACAGGAGTGTGTTTGTGTAACACTAATGTAATGTGGATGCAGTCACAGGTGTGTGTTTGTGTAACACTGATGTAATGTAATTTGGTCACAGGAGTGTGTTTGTGTAGCACTGATGTAATGCGGTCACAGGAGTGTGTTTGTGTAACACTAATGTAATGTGGATGCAGTCACAGGTGTGTGTGTGTAACACTGATGTAATGTAATGCGGTCACAGGAGTGTGTTTGTGTAACACTAATGTAACGTGGATGCGGTCACAGGTGTGTGTTTGTGTAACACTAATGTAATGCGGTCACAGGAGTGTGTTTGTGTAGCACTGATGTAATGCCGTCACAGGAGTGTGTTTGTGTAACACTGATGTAATGCGGTCACAGGAGTGTGTTTGTGTAACACTGTTGTAACGCGGTCACAGGAGTGTGTTTGTGTAACACTAATGTAACGTGGATGCGGTCACAGGTGTGTGTTTGTGTAACACTAATGTAATGTGGATGCAGTCACAGGTGTGTGTTTGTGTAACACTGATGTAGCCTAATGTGGATGCGGTCACAGGTGTGTGTTTGTGTAACACCGATGTAATGCGGTCACAGGTGTGTGTTTGTGTAACACTAATGTAATGCGGTCACAGGTGTGTGTTTGTGTAACACTAATGTAATGCGGTGACAGGTGTGTGTTTGTGTAACAATGTTGTAACGCGGTCACAGGAGTGTGTTTGTGCAACAATGTTGTAACGCGGTCACAGGTGTGTGTTTGTGTAACACTGATGTAATGCGGTCACAGGTGTATGTTTGTGTAACACTAATGTAATGCGGTGACAGGTGTGTGTTTGTGTAACAATGTTGTAACGCGGTCACAGGAGTGTGTTTGTGTAACAATGTTGTAACGCGGTCACAGGAGTGTGTTTGTGTAACACTAATGTAATGCGGTCACAGGTGTGTGTTTGTGTAACACTAATGTAATGCGGTGATAGGAGTGTGTTTGTGTAACAATGTTGTAACGCGGTCACAGGAGTGTGTTTGTGTAACACTAATGTAACGCGGTCACAGGAGTGTGTTTGTGTAACACTGATGTAATGCGGTCACAGGAGTGTGTGTGTGTGTAACACTAATGTAACCCGGTCACAGGTGTGTGTGTGTTTGTAACACTAATGTAACGCGGTCACAGGTGTGTGTGTGTGTGTGTAACACTAATGTAACGCGGTCACCGGTGTGTGTGTGTGTGTGTAACACTAATGTAACGTGGATGTGGTCACAGGTGTGTGTTTGTGTAACACTGATGTAATGCGGTCACAGGTGTGTGTTTGTGTAACACTGATGTTATGCGCTCACAGGTGTGTGTTTGTGTAACACTGATGTAATGCGCTCACAGGTGTGTGTTTGTGTAACACTAATGTAATGCGGTCACAGGAGTGTGTTTGTGTAACACTGATGTAATGCGGTCACAGGTGTGTGTGTGTGTGTAACACTAATGTAACCTGGTCACAGATGTGTGTGTGTTTGTAACACTAATGTAACGCGGTCACAGGTGTGTGTGTGTGTGTGTGTAACACTAATGTAACGCGGTCACCGGTGTGTGTGTGTGTGTAACACTAATGTAACCCGGTCACAGGTGTTTGTGTGTTTGTAACACTAATGTAACGCGGTCACAGGTGTGTGTGTGTGTGTAACACTAATGTAACGCGGTCACCGGTGTGTGTGTGTGTGTAACACTAATGTAACCCGGTCACAGGTGTGTGTGTGTTTGTAACGCGGTCACAGGAGTGTGTGTGTGTAACACTAATGTAACCCGGTCACAGGTGTGTGTGTGTGGGTGTGTTTGTAACACTAATGTAACGCGGTCACAGGTGTGTGTGTGTGTGTGTAACACTAATATAACCCGGTCACAGGTGTGCGTGTGTAACACTAATATAACCCGGTCACTGGTGTGTGTGTTTGTAACACTAATGTAACGCGGTCACAGGTGTGTTTGTGTGTGTGTGTGTGTGTAACACTAATATAACCCGGTCACAGGTGTGTCTGTGTTTGTAACACTAATGTAACGCGGTCACAGGTGTGTGTGTGTGTGTGTGTAACTAATGTAACACGGTCACAGGTGTGTCTGTGTGTGTGTGTGTAACACTAATGTAACACAGTCACAGGTGTGTGTGTGTGTGTGTGTGTTACACTAATGTAACGCGGTCACAGGTGTGTGTGTGTGTGTGTGTAACACTAATGTAACCCGGTCACAGGTGTGTGTGTGTTTGTAACACTAATGTAACGCGGTCACAGGTGTGTGTGTGTGTAACACTAATGTAACCCGGTCACAGGTGTGTGTGTGTGTTTGTAACACTAATGTAACGCAGTCACAGGTGTGTGTGTGTGTGTAACACTAATGTAACACGGCCACAGGTGTGTGTGTGTGTAACACTAATGTAACGCGGTCACAGGTGTGTGTGTGTTACACTAATGTAACGCGGTCACAGGTGTGTGTGTGTTACACTAATGTAACGCGGTCACAGGTGTGTGTGTGTGTGTGTGTGTAACACTAATGTAACACGGTCACAGGTGTGTGTGTGTGTGTGTGTAACACTAATGTAACGCGGTCACAGGTGTGTGTGTGTGTAACACTAATGTAACGCGGTCACAGGTGTGTGTGTGTGTGTGTAACACTAATGTAACGCGGTCACAGTTGTGTCATTCATTAAGTGTGCTTTACGCGTGTGTGTGTGTGTAACACTAATGTAACGCGGTCACAGGTGTGTGTGTGTTACACTAATGTAACGCGGTCACAGGTGTGTCATTCATTAAGTGTGCTTTACGTGTGTGTGTGTGTTACACTAATGTAACGCGGTCACAGTTGTGTGTGTGTGTTACACTAATGTAACGCGGTCACAGGTGTGTCATTCATTAAGTGTGTGTGTTTGTTTAACACTAATGTAACACGGTCACAGGTGTGTGTGTGTTACACCAATGTAACGCGGTCACAGGTGTGTGTGTGTGTGTTACACTAATGTATCACGGTCACAGGTGTGTCATTCATTAAGTGTGTGTGTGTGTGTGTGTAACACTAATGCAACGCAGTCACAGTTGTGTGTGTGTTACACTAATGTAACGCGGTCACAGGTGTGTATGTGTGTGTGTGTTACACTAATGTAACGCGGTCACAGGTGTGTGTGTGTGTTACACTAATGTAACGCGGTCACAGGTGTGTGTGTGTTTGTAACACCAATGTAACACGGTCACAGGTGTGTGTGTGTAACACCAATGTAACGTGGTCACAGGTGTGTGTGTGTGTAACACCAATGTAACGCGGTCACAGGAGTGTGTGTGTTACACCAATGTAACGCGGTCACAGGTGTGTCATTCATTAAGTGTGTGTGTGTGTTTATGTAACACTAATGTAACGCGGTCACAGGTGTGTGTGTGTAACACTAATGTAACGGGGTCACAGGTGTGTCATTCATTAAGTGTGTGTGTGTGTTTATGTAACACTAATGTAACGCGGTCACAGGTGTGTGTGTGTAACACTAATGTAACGGGGTCACAGGTGTGTGTGTGTGTAACACCAATGTAACGCGGTCACAGGAGTGTGTGTGTGTGTGTAACACCAATGTAACGCGGTCACAGGTGTGTGTGTGTAACACTAATGTAACGGGGTCACAGGTGTGTGTGTAACACCAATGTAACGCGGTCACAGGTGTGTGTGTGTGTTACACTAATGTAACGGGGTCACAGGTGTGTGTGTAACACTAATGTAACGCGGTCACAGGTGTGTGTGTGTGTAACACCAATGTAACGCGGTCACAGGTGTGTGTGTGTAACACTAATGTAACGGGGTCACAGGTGTGTGTGTTACACCAATGTAACGCGGTCACAGGTGTGTGTGTGTTACACCAATGTAACGCGGTCACAGGAGTGTGTGTGTTACACCAATGTAACGCGGTCACAGGTGTGTCATTCATTAAGTGTGTGTGTGTGTTTATGTAACACTAATGTAACGCGGTCACAGGTGTGTGTGTGTGTGTAACACCAATGTAACGCGGTCACAGGTGTGTGTGTAACACTAATGTAACGGGGTCACAGGTGTGTGTGTAACACCAATGTAACGCGGTCACAGGAGTGTGTGTGTTACACAAATGTAACGCGGTCACAGGAGTGTGTGTGTGTTACACTAATGTAACGCGGTCACAGGTGTGTGTGTGTATGTGTGTGTGTAACACCAATGTAACGCGGTCACAGGAGTGTGTGTGTGTTACACTAATGTAACGCGGTCACAGGTGTGTGTGTGTGTGTGTATGTGTGTGTGTGTGTAACACCAATGTAACGCGGTCACAGGTGTGTGTGTGTGTGTGTAACACCAATGTAACGCGGTCACAGGAGTGTGTGTGTGTGTGTGTGTGTGTAACACTAATGTAACGGGTGTGTCATTCATTAAGTGTGCTTTACGTGTGTGTGAAGTCGGCTCGTGTTCTCTGTCCTGGTTTGCTCATGATCTGGATTATAAATGATGTCCTCAACCGTTCTCACTTCCTATCTCGTGTGAACAGCTTCCTGTTGACCTCAGCAAGATGCACCTAACGGACCACCCCCCCCAGCAGATGCACATGCCTCCCAGCCAATCAGGATGCAGCATCGCCAGTGACTCGGGGAGCAGCAGCCTATCAGACATCTACCAGGTGCTTCCTCTTCCTCTTCCTCAGCTCAGTCTGAGACTCTGAGTGTGTGCAGTAACAGTGATAACACACACTTTCATAATCCAGAAAACTCAAGAGGGGCAAAAAAATCATTTTCCATACTCTCTTTTCCTTACTTATCCAGACCTGGAAATCACTCGAATCAAAATTCATACTTTTCCAAACTGCGTAGGAACCCTGTAAATAAATGTGAATTGAATAGAATTGAACTGGACAATATCAAGTCAAGTCAGCTTTATTTATACAGCGCTGTTTACACAGCAGATTTACAGAGAGACCAGGACATCATGTTTCCAGAAGAGAACAGTGTCTGAGTCCAGCTTACGAAAGTTCAGTGATGGCTCATTTCCGTTGTGAAAAAGTTATTAATTTAGTTCATTTAAATTAATAAATTTAATAAATAATAAATGTGATACCGGTAATACATTTTAATAATACTATTAAAAACATTTTTTATTTAGTTTTATATACCATATATATATATATTTTTTTTAATTTTTTATTATTTTTTATTATTGAATGCCAGTCACATACAAATAATAAACATGACAATAAATATTATACAAAATTAATACAAAAATATTAAATAATTATATACATTACAACAAATAGTAA
>NC_136892.1:1570216-1592716 GCF_949152265.1 Phoxinus phoxinus
GAAAAAAACATCCACAATCCAAATTTAAGTGTTTTTTTAAGCACTTGTGTCTATTTGCAACTGTAGATTTCAATTACAAGGTTAGAAATCTCCACTTACACCAAACTTTACAGTGTTATTCCAATCTACATTTATATATCATCCGCCTGATTTACATTATACTCCTAAAATTAAAATTTTCCTCTGATTTATCAAAAATCCCCTTTGATTTCAATATATATTAACACAATCAAACGAGAATTTTTAACCTGGCTTTATCCAGTGTGCAAGTTCCTGGTCTGTAAATATATGCAAATGAGTGCATATTTAATTAGATAATGCCTCATTTGCATATTTGAACATTCCAGAAAACATTTAATACAAAATGTATTTAATTAATTGAACAGTGATTAAGTGAACTGGGATTTATTCATTGGAAATCTCCCCGTCTGGTTTCATAAGATGTTTCTTGATGATCTCAGAGCAGCTCTGAGGCTCCTGATTGGCTGTAAACGAGGGTCAGTTTCGGGTCAGCTGATGTGGGTTTCAGATCCTCTGGAGAACGACATCAAGTCAAGTCTCCTTTATTTATACATACAGCGCTTTTCAAAGCAGCTTTACAGAGAAAACAGGAAAATACTGCAACAGAAGAAAATAGCCTCACAGTCCAGCTTAAGTAAGTTCAGTGATGGCTCATTTCTGTTTAAAAAAAGTTATTAATTTAGTTCATATATATAGTAAACCGCGATGCCATCGTCCAGCTCAGCTCAGTCCTCATATAATGCGGTCAGTGCAGGAGATCAATAATATGATCATGAAGAGCTGCCAGTTTTCTCCAGATGCTATAGTTAGTGCTGTGTTCTAGACATCACATGACTCGAGTGATGGCCTCTGTACACACAGACCTCAGTGGCGTATCATCTTCAGTTCCCGGTCCTCATGCGTGCTGCGCTTGAGTTGTGTGTGTCGAGTCAAGTCCCCTTCATTTATACAGCGCTTTAACAATATAGACCAGCGTCTCCCAACCGGGGTGTCGTGTAAAAACTACATCAAACATTTAAAAATTGCTAAAATGTGTAAAAAAAAATGTTTTTTAATGTACCATCAATCTCGGATGTCTCTAATTTATAGTTTTATAATAAAAATGCAAATCGTAAGTTTTCGGCGTTGAATTGACCCTTCGCAGGGAGTTTGATTGACAGAGCAATCATACTTCGCCATCCGCCATTTTGTCCGTCAAGGCCGTCAGGAGAGTTAGTAGATTAACATGGAGGATTTGAGCTTGAGAAGCGGAGTGTACTGACGTCTCTCCGCGGTTAAAACAACATTCCTTCTGATGTTCATTCATGTTTATTTGATGCTGTAAATGAACTAGAAGGAAGAGATTATCGGTTCACGAGCGGCTTTAACTGAGGCGACAGCGATCTGACACACACATTAAAGAGACACAAAACACTATTTATTGTTTACATTTATTAAAAAAATTACCAAATTTGAAAGTTGAGACTTTGTTTAATATCAAAAGTAAGCTGGTCTGTGTCTGTCAGTGTGTGTCAGTGTCTCTGCTCCGCGATGTGTTTTACACTGCGTGAGAACATGTGTGTGTGAGAGCGGCGTAGCTTGTCGGGCATAGCGATAGTAACTAAGGGGGGCGGGTCTTTGCGAACGGTCAATCGCGGGGGTTGCGCATGATCTCATTCCCAGCGCGCACACATAAAGCTGCCTCTTTTTCATGGTTTGTTGCGCTTAAGGTCAAACACACACGGAAATATTGTCAGAACGTCCGTCTTGGACGATCAACGCAGTTTCATAACAACACTAGTGTAGCGTGCTGAAAAATGTTGGGAAACACTGATCTAGAGTGTGTCACAGCAGCTTTACAGTGATAACAAGAGATTACAGTAACAGAGAGTGTGTGGCTTTACAGCAGCTCCAGAATAAAGTTATTGTCCTGATAAAGTTAGTTTTGATTGATTCACTTCCGTTGCAAAGATCATTAGTGATTAACTTAGGGGCTGCTAATACGACACCGCTCTAACAGAAACCCTTAATCCGGCCGCTCATTTGCAGAAAACAGTGTTTGGTGCGCAAACCATGAAACCGGTTCCAAGGTGCAAGCGTTAATCATTTTTTAAAAACGTCATTGTCTCAGTGTAAGCTTCAAAAACGTGAACCTGTGAGAACGCTGACGGCGCGCAAATGCGTATCACGTGTTTAGTCTATAGGGATGCGCATTTGAAAATGTATGTGCGCAGGTGTGTAGTCTTTCTGTACAAATTGACCTCAACAAATATTTTTTTCCCCATGTGACCCGCCCAGGGCACCCCTGAGCGTCTGATCCTGCACCTGGTGGAGGAGCCGTCAGTGGTCGACCCCACGTACATCGAGGACTTCCTCCTCACACACCGCACCTTCCTGCACAGCCCTATGGACGTGGGCCAGAAACTGCTGGAGTGGTTCAAAGTGGACAGTCTCAGAGACACGGTCAGTGTGTGTGTGTGTGTGTGTGTGTGTGTGTGTGTGTGTGTGTGTGTGTGTGTGTGTGTGTCAGTTCTCAGTTTACAGTCAAACCAAACTTTACTCAGACTCCTTCAACATTTCTCACATTACCACAGTTTATTCACTATAGTTTAGAAAACGGTGATAAAATATGAGCAGAACTCAGTGGATATTTGACAGGTTTTCCGTCCTTCTGTTAGACTGTCACACACACACACACACACACACACACACACACACACACACACACACAGTTGATATTTGACAGGTTTTGGTTAGACTGTCTCTCACACACACACACACACACACACACACACACACACACACACACAGTTAGACTGTCTCACACATGAATTATGTTGAATATCTGTCAGCTGGTAAATTTAACTACACAATTAGATAATACCAGTTTAGCTCAACCAGTGACCAAGCAATGCTTCATGTGTTCAGTGTGTGTGTGAAAAGAGCATTAGCAATTAAAGACAAAAGTGTCAATCATTTTTTGGTCACAAATGTTTATAAATGTCACTGGTAGTCACTGTATGAAGAGTTATTGGGTATAATATCTCACAGTTTACTTTATTTTGCTCTCCTCACTTACATAAATGACTATAGTGTCCTGCACACACTAGTGTAAAATACCACAAATTATATCTGGAGTCTGAATAATTGATTGTGTTTCTTACTAGCGATTCTCGCATTCACAAGTTTTAGTCGGCAACCCAACTCTGTAAATCTGGTCATCATACATGCAAAAGTTCATGATCTTGTCGCTACACATTAAAGCATATCAGCATCAGTTGTTCATATCAGACCGGTGCCGATTATTACATTTTAAGCCTTTATCGGCCGATAATATCGTGCACTTATTTCTTACACTGTTGTTTTCGTAGTTATATATATATATATATATATATATATACATGCATGTGTGTGTATTTATATATACAAAAAAATGATTATACACAGCACACACACATATATTATGTAAACACAAACTTGTATTTTGGATGCGATTAATCGTGATTAATGGTTGCCTAGCACTAGTTTACATATTTTGTGTGTATCTTGCAGGTGACGAGGATCGTGTTGTTGTGGGTGAACAATCATTTTAACGATTTTGAAGGTGATCCAGTGATGACTCAGTTCCTGGAGGACTTCGAGAAGCTACTGGATTTCTCGGTGAGTGTCAACCCCATTCAAAACATTAAGTGCACTTCTTTTCTCAAGGGAAAGTCCTGGAAATGATTAAATCTTCTAACATCACGGAATTGTCTCTAGTGCTTCAGTGAGAAATGAAACTCAAAACTGTATAAACGAGTGTGTGTATATTCACAGCAGAGCAGAAGTTCTGTCACGGCTGAACACACATCTCTAGTTTACTGAATCAGTACTAGGATGCAAATGTATATATCGGGATATGAATATCGCTACGACTTGCAATAACTGGCCATGAACAAAAGAGAAAATCACTCGCTTATTCTCTAAATAAGCAATCTGACATTCAGTGCAATCTGTGTCTTTCATTTAGAATACATACAAATGTAATTTAGTTCGTCGAGAGATTTAAAGTGTAGTGTCTGAAGTGTGTGTGTGTGTGTGTGAACGAGCTCTAGTGTGTAAGAACGAGTCTATGAGTGAATCTGGAGATAAAGCAAAATAAGAAAAATGAGAAATATTCCTCAGATGTCATGATCGTAATTTATAGCAAAACATCTTGCATTAATTAGATCTTAAACAGATTCATTAACAGTAGTTATTACTCCACACCTGTGTGACATCATAAACCAACGTGTTTGAACGGCCAATTTACGACAATATGGTTTCGGGAAACAGTCGTGACTCGCTAGTGGATTTCTTCAGCGATGCATCGCACTGTGATAGTGAAGCACGAGTTACAGCGCTGTACGAGAAACACACTAATATGTCAATATGTGTGTTTCCCTGAATGGTCTCCCAGAAAATGAAGGGTCACCTGCGCCTGCTGAATATAGCGTGTGCGGCGAAGGCCAAGTGTCGCCAGATCACTCTCCAGAAGCCGTCGCGAGAGTCTCCGCTGTTCTTCGCGCTGCAGGGCGGCAGCGAGCGAGGCTTCGGGATCTTCGTGGAGTCTGTGGCCGAGGGCAGCAAAGCGGCCGAGGCCGGACTCAAGCGTGGAGATCAGGTTAGAGGAGCTCGCTCTGCTCACAACAACACCTCATTAACATTTCAGCATGAACACGTTGTGCTCGTCTGTCCTCAGATCTTGGAGATTAATGGACAGAACTTCGAGAACATCTCGTACTCCAAAGCCATGGACATCCTTAAGAACAACACACACCTCTCTCTTACTGTGAAGACCAACATCTTCGGTATGTCACAGGATTTGTACAGTATCATACACCGTATCACAAAACTGAAGATAATCTGCATAAAGAACAAACTTGCAAACTCATCACATGTGTGACCCTGGACCACAAACCCAGTCTGGAGCCGCACGGGTATATCTGTGGCAATAGCAACTATACACTGTATGGGTCAAAATTATTTTTCTTTTATGCCAAAAATCATGAGGATATTAAGATCATGTTCCATGAAGATATTTAGTAAATGTCCTGCCGTAAATATATAAAACATGTATTTTTGTGAGTGAATGCAGCACAATCGTGAACATAAATGCACAACTTTAAAGGAGATTTTCTCAATGTTTACTTTTTTTGCTCCTCAGATTCCAGATTTTCAATAGTTGTGTCTCGACCAAATATTGTCCTGTCCTAACACACCACACATCAATGGAGAGATTATTTAATCAGTTAATCTCAATTAAAAATTGACCCATGTGACTGGTTTTGTGGTCCAGGTTCACATATGACAATGAAAGTTGAAGCTGCTGTTGTATTACAAGTGCCGTAAAAGTACTAAACTCATAATATTCAATGAACTAAGTAATATATATTGCTTATGGGACTGTGCAATACATTGACTGTTTATACACATGGGATTATGGGATTGTATGTTGTGTGTTACCTTTACTTAGTGTTTTGTATTGTGCTTGTGTGTTAATTTTACCACAAGCTAAGTGCAATGACAATAAAGGCATTCAATTCAATTAAATGTAATGACTGACTTCAAAGCGCTCTGAGAAAGCTTGTTTGCTAGCCTGATGTCTGCGCGTCACATGGGTCTCACGGCTGAGCGCTTCAATGGCACTCTGGTCAGACAATTCACCAGATCATAAAACAAAGCAAAATAAAACAATACAAAATAAGAATAAGACAAAATAAGAATAAGACAAAATAAGAGTTTCAATGGCCCTCATTTATCAAAAGTGCGTACACCAAATTTCCAGCGTACACCTGGCGTACACCCAAAACCACGGTGACTTTGCGATTTATCAATATGGACGTTGGCGTACGGCACGCTCAAATCCTACGCCAGCTCAGGAGGTGGTGTACATGTACGCACGTTTTGAGTTAGTGCTGAAATGCGCAGAAAAACAATTCCTAACACCACAAAACGCACTGACAAACTAAAGATATGATATATTATGACCCTGTAAAAAAACAACAACAGAAATTATAAACTTAAGTGTTTATTTTTGTGAGTTAAGCCCGGCATGCGCGCACGGACTGGGTCCAGTAATGCGTTTCCATTACCCTTCAAATTGCGCAAATTGAAATTGCGAATTGAAAATACGCCCAATGGAAACACGTCAATTTCGCAAAAACTCGCGTTTATCGCAAAAAAAGTTTTTACGCTCGCATGAGGTGGTTTTTCAGGCAATTCGAAAAAGGAATATTTCGCAAAACTGCAATGGAAACAGTTTTTTGCGCATTTACAGTCACCTGAAGACGCGGTGTGTTTGGGGTCCGTGTCCGCAAATAATAATAATTATCATCATTATTACTAGGCTATATTTAGAAGACGCTTTTATCCAAAAAAGGAACAAAGCAATTCGTCAAATGACATTCATAATACGGGTTAGACAATAATAATACAGGACTAAGATTATCACAAATAAACACAAGATTTTGACGCATATCCAAGGGTTTGTGGAGCGGAGTGTGGAACGCGCACTGGATGGCACGGAGGCGCGCGCGCGAACACTTTTTCCTATCAATAGTGAAACAATTTAAAATACTCCATCATTTCTGGTCATACTGAAAATAATAATACATTATTTGTAACTACAAGAAAACGTTGTGCTTTTGTAAAATAAAATAAAACAATCAGTTTCATGATCTCCGTGAACTGGAGCGCGAGAACTGAAACAAAATATAGCCTATCTAAAGCTTGAAATGTCCACTTTAAAACGAACAAATTCGAATCGAAAGCTAATACATTTTGTTCTGATTAAGTAATCCGTATGAAAGGTGCATTTCTCTCTAAAAGCGCATTAACAGCGAAGATGGAGATCTTAGCCGACTTAGAAAACAATAGTTTAATATTGGCTCTTCTCATTCATCACTGCGGGAAAATATCAATTCCAGATTCTAATTTGACCTTAGAAAACCAGTAAAATCGACATGTTTTCCATATTAATTTGTGTATATTTTACATGTTTAATAAAGGGGCAAAAAGTCATTAAACAAAAATCTGAAAATTCGTTGATATTTACTTTTTTGCGCAGCAGTTGGTGTTGCCAGTTCAAATTAAAATTTTGGTGTTCAACTTTGCGTTTTAAAAAGACAACCGTTAATTTTTCGTTTTTCAATTACGGGTTTAAAAAGGAAAAACTAATAGACACAAAAGTAGCCTACATGGATCTTTTGGAATAAGAGACAGAGTTCTTTATTAAATTAATAAAATAAACAATAATTAGCCTATAGGAATACTGGATTATAAACCTCAAAGAAATGTCTCAATCAAAACCTCAGAGCAGAAATTAGGGGAAACACCCAGACACTCCTTATCGTTCGGAGTAAAGTTAGCCTATAAGGGCCCTGACATTAATGCTTGGATAACAACACGTAGCGCCTACGTCTCCTTCCATTAATAATAATAATGTCTAATGCGGTGGCTGTGATATTATATAAACCAACGTCCGTTGCCGTGATTTTTGGAATGACTTATCGCGCGAGAAAAAAGGACGTTTTAGTTGCATAACATCGGTTAATGGAAACGCCGTCATTTCGCAATAGTTTTTTATCGATATTTAGATAATAGCGCAAAACATTTGACATTCTTCTTCTTTTAAATAATAATAATAATACAAATAATAATAATGACAAAGACATTCTTCTTCTAAATAACAATAAGCGTCATTAATAATCAAAATCATAATAGGCTACTAATAAGAAAAATATTACAAATTGTCATGCAATTATTCACATCATCATCACTATTGTAAACCCTATTACATGTGACGTCATACGAAATTCAACGCTAATAGTTTCAAAACACGTGCTGTAAAATAATGCATTGTGATAGGTAATTTGCTCAACCAACCAGCGATTTAAACTGGATTTCCACCGGAGAAGTTTCTCCTCTTTGCCGTCTTCCGTGTGTCCATGGCGTAAAATGAGGGCGTGGGGGAGGCGGAGACGTGAATATATAGGGGCGTGTTAATCTAATGACGATCGTTTTCAGCCGCGGCATTTATCAAGAGGCAGGTTTGCGTACACCTGAATTTCAAAGGTACGCACAGCTTCATAAATCAGGCGGTGAGAGGAGTGTAAGCATAATCTTACGCCAACATATACACCCGTTTCGACGCAAGATTGATAAATGAGGGCCATTGTACCTAGTAATATGATAATACAGATCTTGAACTTGACCTGTCCTCTCTGCCAGTTGTTCAGTCGTTTGACATGTTTTGTTGTGCATCCTGCAATTTATATATCCAAAAATTCTAATAAAATCTGTACAATGAAACCCCGCTTTAATCAGACGGAGACTGTAACGTCTGCTCTGTTTTGTTTTGTTCAGAATTTTACCTGCAAAACCCATTATATTTTCAGTACTTGAGAATTACTTACACTCACTGTGTAAAACTGACCGACATTTTAAATCTCTTAATGGAAAAAAAACCTACAGATATTTAATATCTTAAATATTTAATGGAACAAAACGACCGATATTTAATATCTTAAATGTTTAATGGAACAAAACGACCGATATTTAATATCTTAAATATTTAATGGAACAAAACCCACCGATATTTAATATTTTAAATCTCTTAATGGAACAAAACTGACCGATATTTAATATCTTAAATATTTAATGGAACAAAACCGACCGATATTTAATATCTTAATTATTTAATGGAACAAAACTGACCGATATTTAATATCTTAATTATTTAATGGAACAAAACTGACCGATATTTAATATTTTAAATCTCTTAATGGAACAAAACTGACTGATATTTAATATCTTAATTATTTAATGGAACAAAACTGACCGATATTTAATATCTTAATTATTTAATGGAACAAAACTGACCGATATTTAATATTTTAAATCTCTTAATGGAACAAAACTGACCGATATTTAATATCTTAGTGGAACAAAACTGACCGATATTTAATATCTTAATGGAACAAAACTGACCGATATTTTAAATCTCTTAATGGAAAAAACTACCGATATTTAATATCTTAAATATTTAAAGGAACAAAACTGACATATTTTAAATCTCTTAATTGTCTTGATCGCTCAGTCATGTGTCTCGGTCACTGCAGCTCTGATATATGTGCTGGACAACACTATAAATACAATATAACTAGATATAAATCTGCAGGATCACTCATAACATCATTATATGAAATCTTATCGCCCACTAAAACTTGCTCTATGGTAAAGCATCAAGGCATTATAGACATAACAGTATGACTTTCTGTAAAGCTGCTTTAAAATGAAGTGTATTGTGGAAATACACTTACTTTGACTTTGACTCGTTGCAGTTTTCAAAGAGCTTCAAAATCGAGTGAGGCACGAGAAGAAGAACGGTGGTCCTCACATCCCTAAGATTCAGGAGAGGAAGAGCAACCGCTTCTCCATCCCGGATCTGCCCGGAGACATGGAGTTTCCCACGGACAGCAAGAGCCGCAAGAAGATGAAGGCCAACACGGTGTCCGGGGGACGCAACAAGATCCGCAAGATGCTGGAGAAGACCCGGTTCAGCATCCTCCCCCCGAAGCCCTTCAGGTAAACCCCTGTGTGGACGAGGTCTTTAGTCCTTTAGTCTCCAGTCTTTCCCTCATTCGTGTCTGGATCATCGCGCTCTGGGAGTTCCACGGTTCCTCCGTCATCCGCACGAAGAGCCTTTACCTGTCACTCTCACGCTCTCACAGGGTTTAAACCATAGACTGTGTAAAACAATGGGCGTAGTGTGTGTGTGACGTCACTCGTAGTGTTTCTGAAGAGCGTTTTTGAAGCTCAAAGTGGGCGGAGCCGGCCGTCGCCATCTTGGCCGCGCGTGCCTCGCGGATAAACAAAAATGTGCAGCGAGGCGGATTAGCTGAGGTGACGTGACGCTAACACACAGCAGACAAGCAGCTAGTAGTGACATCAGTGGCAATCCACCTGTCACTCAAGTGGCCACGCCCTTAATTATGCAGAACTTGAAGGCGTAAGGCGAGACACTACAGGTGAATAGGGTAAAAAAAAAATATTAATAGATATCACCATGAAACTTCCTCAGTTGATTACTTACACAAGTTCATAAAAAAAATGTATTACAAGTTTTTGAAATTTGTATGTTTAATTATGCAAATTAGGCATTATCTCATTAAATATGCGCAATTTTGCATATATTTTCGGTACATAGATCTGAACATATGATAAAGCCGGGTGCAAAATTCTTTTTTCATTTTGATTACACACGACACAAGATGAAAAAAGATGTTCAGAGGGATTTCAGGAGATATGCTTTCATGACCTAGGAAATCTAAATATACTGTCCATAGACTTAAAAAAACGATTTTTGCCATATTTTTTTAATTAAAATGTCACATAAATCAGGCCAGGAATGATTTATTAACAAATCCCTCTGAACATATCTTCAGAATACTGCTAAGTGTGTAACTGGAGAGTTTGGTGTACATCGGCTGAGATGTGTCACTGGAGAATGACAAAAAACTAATTTTGAGAAAAAGGCATTTCAAGATTTGTAATGTAAAAATCCATACTTTTTTAGTGGAAAAAACTATTTACAGACACAATATCTCATCAAATCATTAGCAACAACAATACAAACCACCTAAATCACATCAAAACTTATAAACAGCATTTATGGCCTTCAACTGAGCAGAAAACAGTCAAAAACACACATCTGAATGTCAGAGCGCGTCACGTGATGCATGTTAAATGCCCATTTACTTTCACGATTGGTTGCTGATAAAAAGGAAATGACCATATTTGGATCCGACAGCATTGTACAGCAAAGAGAGAGCTTTGTACAGGAGAGAGAGAGCTTTCTAACGGTGTGTGTGATGACGGAGCAGACAGAGATCGCGGAGCAGCGGATGATTCAGAACGACAACTTTTGTTGAATTTCGGAGAAATCTACAGACGCAAACAGACAAAGTTAGTAAAATAAAGACCTAAATGTGTATTTTGGACTTTTTTTCACCACAAGTCTGAAAGAAGACGTGTTATTGAAGACAAATAGCCCAAAATTTAAAAATTGAAGAAAAAAAAACCTCACCCCCTCACAGTCGTCATGAAGGGCAAAATTAGCGATATAGACCAAAACCACTTTTTGCACCAGACTGTAAACATGTTTATCTGCTGTAAAGTTGGGCATTTTAACATGAGGGTTTATGGGATTGACTCTCTTTTGGAGCCGGTCTCTAGTGGCCAGTGGATGAACTGCAGTTTAACTCACTCAGTGTTGGATTCAAGAGAGAGAGCGGCTTGTTTAAACACACACATCCATCAGTTAGTTGTCCTCTTGAGTGAACTGAAGGTGGTCATCACTACGGTCAGGAGCTAAGGCAGGACAAGACACCACTGTAATATGTTGTTGTTTTCTCACTGTGGGGAGAGAAAATGTGCTCAAGTGTCATGAAAATGACACCATGTCCAAACCAGACGCGATAAGATTACATCGACAAGCACTTTGTCTGTCCGCAAAATCAATCACAGATATCGGCCCGCTCTGCGAGTGCACGACTGTCGAGCACTTTCAACCGAATGTATACGATCGGATCGGCCCAGACCTGTTCGTCATCACACATCGCATGCAGTTTAGTTACAAACTGTGCAGGACAATATGGAAGTAAAATAATGCCAAAAATATGTGTTAGCTGTTAGGACACTGTGTAATGTCACTGTGTGTGTTTTATCTTATGAAGTAGGGGTGAGTGTGTGAGCGCAGTAAGTGTGTGCGTGTGTGTGTGTGTGTGTGTGTGTGTGTGTGTGTGTGTGTGTGTGTGTGTGTGTGTGTGTGTGTGTGCTTGATGCTTGTTCTGCTTGACATCACATGTCTTCTGTTTTTATGGCTGCTTCACTTGCACAGGGGACTGTTTGGGTAAGAGACACCAGCTCAACTCTCTCTCTCTCTCTCTATCTCTATCTCTCTCTCTCTCTCTCTCTCTCTCTCTCTTTAGAGTAGTGCAGGACAAATCGTTTGCGTGAACATTGTTTCATCTTCACATAAACCATGTGATTGTGCTCACTGTCCAGACTCAGCATATAACAACACTACTAGTATACTACTAACAACACATTTCCTGCGTGTTCATGAAGAGTTGCACCACATCCTAGCCAGGCACGACCTTTCCAGCAGCCAATCAGAGCAGCGAACCACACCAAGGCTGTGATTGGCCAGGAAAGCAGATCCCTTGTATCACGTCGTGCCTTGTTCGTTTTTTTCTGTCATTGGTCAAGATCTTGTCCTTGTGTAAATGAACCGTGTCAAACAGTGCTGTCATGTCCTGTGTGGAAGTCGTTCTTTTCAATTCCTGTTTCTGTGAAATCACAAGCGCTGTTGGTCACGTGACCTGGACCTGGACAAACACTAGTGTCTCACATACATGCAAACAATAAGAAAAAAGACATTTCTTATTTTTGTATGTGGATTAAATAAAAACTGCTTTGGTAAATCATAGTTGTGAAAAAAAGTCTAATTTATGACACAAGTCATTATAATAAAGTCATCTACTTGACATATTTTACTTTTTATCATGACTTTTTATGTCAATCTCAATGCTACATTTCTACATAATTTGTACTTAGATATAGTATCTCATAATTATGACATCATTTTATCTCAATATGACTTTTTATCTCATAATTTTGAGTCAATTTTGACATTATCTCATAACTACGACTTAGTATGTCATAAATATGACTTGGAACGTCAATTTTACCTCATGACTTTGTGTCTAATTTTGACTTTATCACATAATAATGGCAGTATTTCATAATTTCGGCTCTTATCTCGTTATTTTTTTATCTCATAATTATGAGATAGTATGTCATAATTTGGACTTATCTCATCGCATATTTATCTCATAATTTCAGCTTTTGCTAATTTCTAATATCTCATAATTCTGACTTAGTATGTCATAATTACAGTTTGCTCCACAAATATTCCTCTTAGTCTTTCATTCAAAATATTCATAAAAATCTAACCTTTAATTAAAGTAAAATAGTTATTACTATCAAAAATTGTATTAATAAAAAATAAAAAAATAAATGTATTGAGAAACTGTAATTTTCGCCCATATTTACCAAGGTTGCCGATATTTTTTGAGCCCACTGTATGATGTAGAATGTCAAACTTTGTACTTTTATCTCATAATTATGATTTACCAAAGCATTATTTTTTTCTCCAATGTGCCGTAAATGGGCTTCCATACCTGTGTGTATCTATCGTGACGTGCTTTACCCCATGATGTTCTCTGTGCTGATGTGTTCTGGAGTCGAGTGGTGCTGTGGATCATCACTTCTGTCTGTCTCTCTGTCTCTCTGCTCTGAGAGTGAGACAGCATCATGTACATCAGCCCGTCTGTAAAGCTCACGAGTTTACCCATGAGCCAGCGCTGAGACGTCACGTGTGCTTCTGCTGTGTTTGCTCATCTCAGGCTTGAGTTTCACTCATGGATTGTGTGTGTGTTCACTCTGTGTTTGTGCTCGTGTGTGTGTGTTTAGAGCGCTTTCACACTGCAGTTCGGTCGGGTTAGACTCATGACCATCGGTGAGCCGCTCGCCTTCTCCGCGTCCATTGCAATGCGTCCACAGCTCAAAGTCAAAGTTTATTAATAAAGCACTTGTTTATCAAAGTGCTGTACACACATATCACATATCAATGATATAAACAGTCACCAGCACAGAAGAAAACAACAAGACACATAAAAAAAAGCAACTCTCACGGTCACATATTGTCAAATTCCAGACTATAAAAATTAATTTTTAGGCTCGATTTAAAAACCGCAAGTCTAATGTAGAGGGGCAATCTGTTCCAGAACACTGCAAATGCTCTTTACCCGTGGGACAACTAAAAGCAAATGGTCAGCAGACCTAAGTGCTCTTACAGCTTGATCAGGTCAGAAAGATATTACGTGCTAAACCATTAAGAGATTTAAAAACAAACACCAAAATCTTAAAATGAATCCTGAAATGGACAGGGAACCGGTGAAGAGAGGCGAGAACAGGGCTAACGTGTTCCCGCTGTCCTGAACCCGTCAACAGAGGCCTGACTAATGCCTATATAGAGGCCATTACAATAATCCAGACGAGTTGAAATAAAAATATGAAGTCTTTACAGGAAAGATTTCACCTTAGTGAGTTGTCTCAATTGGAAAAAAATTTTGATTTCACTACTGAGTTAATTTGCCTGTCCGATTTAAAATCACAATCAATAATAACATCTAAATTTTTTACATAGGGCTTCACAAGTGGATTCAATTCACCAAGGTCCAAATCTAACGACTCATAAGTGCCTCCCGGCATAAACAGCATAACTTATTTATTTTCATTAAAACTAAGGAAATGTAGTGCCATCCAGCCCTTAATTTCCTCAAGACACTGCAATAGAGGCGCTAAAGTCTGAGTGTCTTTTAGTTTCAAAGGCAGATACATTTGCGTATCATCTGCATAACAATGAAAAGACATACCAAATTTTAAAAAAATATGTCCTAAGGGGAGCATAGACACGGGGAACAAGATAGGCCCCAAAATAGAGCCCTGGGGGACCCCGCACGTGAAAGAAGCCTCAACGGAGATGAAGTCTCCCAAACGAACTGAGAAAGTTCTTTCAGACACATAAGATCTAAACCATGGCAACGCAGTGCCCTTAATATCCTAACCCAGCTAATATATATATATTATATAGCGAGCGTATAGCGCTGATGACTTCAGTGACCCGGATGAGCCTGTGTTTTTGTTCTCAGCGGCTGTTATCTGGGAATAATATACCCATAATATGTTATCTGGGAATATTAATATATACTGATTGGTCAATCGCGAGATTGACCGATTGACCAATCAGAATCAAGCATTCCACAGAGCCGTGCAATAAATGATGTTAACCAGTTGAAGAACAGCTGCTTTTCTTATTAATAGTTATTCTTTTAGCAAAATCACATTTGGTTTGTCTCCTTCCAGTTCAGTCAATTCAAGTGTGAAAACGGCCTAAATGTCGACGTCTTCCATCTGTGTGTGTGTGTGTGTGTGTGTGTGTGTGTTGAGCCGGCTGTAATCCCTCTTCCTCTGTGTGTCCAGTGACAGTGGCTTGTCCCAGTCTCAGGATGACAGTATGGTGGGCACGAAGCAGTGCCGGCACAGCGTGGCCATCATGCCGATCCCGGGCAGCCTGTCGTCCAGCAGTCCTGACCTGCTCCAGCCCGCCAGCGCGCTCGATTTCACCAACCCCGCAGGTAACACACACACACACACCACGCTGACATAATGACCACACACACGTCCCGCGGGAACACACTCCCTCAGCCGGACTGAGTGGCAGAAGAGCTGCTGCGGGACTGAGTTTAATAGGAGAAACTGCCAGTAAAACGAACGATTATCAGTTTTAACTAAAAGTTGGACTCGATATAGTGTTCCTTACGACTTACTAAAGATCCAGTGGTCATGGATCAGTGATCAACCTCACAACTATGTTATTGTACTTTAATACATAAAGTAATACATCCTTTCCATTCAACGTTTGGCCCACAACAATAGAATAATATGATATATATATATATATATATATATATATATATATATATACAAAACATAGTTTAACTTTTAACACCTTTTACATAACACTGTTTCTTTTCATGGCCATAGGTTAAAATTAAATAAAAAATCTACTACACTATTTCAGTAAAAATTCATTTCAATCCTCCTCTCTTGTATACTTTCCTCATGTGGGCTAGGTCGATAGCACATTTATTTGACACTGACACGTACGTGCCAGCTTTGCAGGTCATGCATTCTGCTTCACACAGATCCCGACCGAGACCAAAACACAGGAATTTTCTCTGTAAATCATCTGTGAATTTACATTTGGGCTTTTTTTTACGCTCTTCAGGAGCCATGTGCCACTATTGATAAGCAAAGCGCTGCTCTGTCTCTCGCTTGTGCTCTCGTGGTGCTGAGCTAATGACTGAGATGCAGTTTGACCAATGTTTGCGTTACGTACATGACCGACTGACCAATGGTGGCGTGCGAGAAGGCAGGACCTAAAGTAACGCAAAAACGGCGACTGTAGAAAGCAAAAGCCGAATCCCGGACATTTTGGTTGATCTAGAAATCCCGACCGGACGCATTTCTTTAGGTCCAAAAAGACGACATGTCCGGGAAAAAGTATTATTAATAAGTATTTAACACTATTTAGAACTGTTTTGGAATGATGGCAGTCTTGTACCTTTATGTTTTTGTCAGATTTTAACAGACTCTTTTGCCTCCAGTCACAGTTTGTAGTTTTATGATCTCCTCGTAGCTGGTTGATTTAATTTATGGGTTATAACACTTTAACAAAGACTTGGAATCTTTATGGGAGAAATTAATGGAAAAATATCTTTCTGGAAACAACAAAGTGGGCAGCCACTAATGCAATATGCGGGAATATAGATAATAAAACAGCCAATCACCAATTTTTTTAATCATTTTAATCATTTAATCGCCGGAACATATATAGATACAATATAGGTCTAAATCCTTATATCAATGTTTTTTTATATCGTTATAAAACAAAACTCTCGTTCATTGCATTTAATATCAATTTAAACTGTAATTTTTTATTATTTTAAATGAATTTAATTTGTTTTAAATAATTTCTTTCCGTTCACATTCGTTTAAAGTGTATGATATCCGTTTTATGCACTCTTTTTAAAAGTATTCTGGTGTACTTATTTTCACAATAGAGGGTTTCTTTTTATTCATTTTTATAAAACAGGGTTTCTGTTTATTTCAAGCTCTGAAGCCGTTCTACATTTAGATAGATATAGTTAGAATATATTGAGAATGTTAGGAAGGATTCCAGTAAATGTTTCCTTTCTGAAACCTCAGCTCTGGGTTGTGTCAAATGAAAGTACGCGGCTGGTTTCAGATCCACACACACGCATCTGGAAACCTGCTGAAGTTGATATGCAGTGCGAGAGACGTGTATAATCTCTACTGGTGGAACTGGAAAAATGAAAATATGGTGCAAAAGTTCATTTATTTCAGTAATTCCACTTAAAAGGTGAAACTAATATATTATATAGACTCATTACATGCAAAGTGAGATATTTCAAGCCTTTATTTGTTATAATTTTGATGATTATGGCTTACAGCTTTTGAAAACCTTTTCACAATATTCTAATTTTGAATTTGGGGTTTTCATAATCTGTAAGCCATAATCATCAAAATTATAACAAATAAAGGCTTGAAATATCTCACTTTGCATGCAATGAGTCTATATAATATATTAGTTTCACCTTTTAAGTTGAATTACTGAACTTTTGCACCATATTCTAATATTTCCAGTGTCACCTGTACATGAGTTGTGATGTCTCCAGTGGTGTGTGTTCTGTAGCTGGTGTGTCATCTCTCTCTCTCTCTCTGTCTTTACTCTCTGTGTTTCTTGGCTCCACCAGTGGCTGGTTTCTACTGTAAGTACACTGTACACGTCTTACACTCTTTTCCTTTTCATGCGTTTAACTCTCGTATGCTGTTTTGAACTTAACTGCATGTGGTCAGTGTTGGGAGTAACTCGTTACAAGTAACTTGAGCTAAGTGATCCGATTACTTTTTTCAAGTAACTTGTAGAGTAACGCATTACTTTTAAATTTACAGCAAAATATGTGAGTTACTTTTTCAAATAAGTTACTCAAGTTACTATTTTTTTCCCATTTATTGACTGACAGCTCTCCTGTCCTCATGTTGAGTGTGTGTGTGTGTGTGTGTGTGTGTGTGTGTGTGTGTGTGTGTGTGTGTGTGTGTGTGTGTGTGTGTGTGTGTGTGTGTGTGTGTGTAAACATGATGGTTATTGTAGTTCTAGACTAAATGTGAGCATTGACTAATCTCACTTGCACAAAAAAGATTCAGTATTTCTCAAAATGAATAAAATCAGTGAAATGCAGAACAATACACAAACCTCCAATAACTAAATATGTTAAATAAAACAAATATTTGTATGCATCTAATCTCACTTTATTGGCCAATGTACTTGCTGCTGATCTTCGATGATTCAGTGAAACCATAAGCAAAAATGACTATAGATTTGTTGTTTTTATTAGTGAAGTATTGGTGTTAAACTTTCTTCTCCTGCATCCTATTCTTCTGTGATCCAGAACTGCAAGTTTGTTTGAGCGGCACCCTCTACTGGACACGTGTGAATCTGCATTTCCTTCAGCCTTATTATTTCAATTTTGGTCTGAAAAATTGCCCCAAAAATATAACTTTTTTGTTATAAAAAAAAAACACAAGTACTTAGTTACTTTTTAAGGGAGCAAGCAATATTGTAATGCATTACTTTTCAAAGTACCTTTCCCCAACACTGCATGTGGTTATGAGTTTGTGGCATGAAATGATTTGCACTCGATGTCAAAAAGCATGCGAAAACGCCGTCATTATGGTGGATTGTGTTCCACACCCATGTGACTTTCATTCGTCTTCGAAACACAAGTGAAGATGTTAATGATGGAATAGTGTTTGAGCCATTGCCTTGTTTTCCAAATCTGAGCCAAACATCTCACGATTGACCTTTATTTCAAATGCTTTCACCGTTTGTGTGTGTTTAACTGCATCTCCTTCCTCTTGTGGGTTACAGACATTCCCGATCAGGTGATCCGCGTGTTCAAGGCGGACCAGCAGAGCTGCTATATCATCATCAGTAAAGACACCACAGCCAAAGACGTCGTCTCGCATGTAGTGAGCGAGTTCGGCCTCATCGCAGCTTCAGAAACCTACTCGCTGTGTGAGGTCTCTGTTAGTCCTGAAGGGGTCATTAAACAGCGCAGACTGCCGGACCAGCTCTCGAAACTAGCGGACCGCATCCAACTCAACGGCAGGTACGAGCAGAACCAACGCCTCTTAAAGGGATAGTTCACCCAAAATGTTTAATTAGCCCATGATTTCTCACCCTCAAGTCATCCTAGGTGTATATAACATTCTTTATTCAGACGAATCCTGGCTCTTCCAAGCTTTATAATAGCAGTAAATTGTTGTATCTGGTTTGAAGTCCACCACAGTGCATCTATCCATGATAAAAGTGCATCTATCCATGATAAAAGTGCATCTATCCATGATAAAAGTACATCTGTCAATCATAAAAGTGTATCTATCCATGATAAAAGTACATCTATCCATGATAAAAGTGCATCTGTCAATCATAAAAGTGCATCTGTCCTTCATAAAAGTGCATCTATCCATGATAAAAGTGCATCTGTCAATCATAAAAGTTCATCTATCCATGATAAAAGTACATCTATCCATCATAAAAGTGCATCTGTCAATCATAAAAGTGCATCTATCCATGATAAAAGTGCATCTGTCAATCATAAAAGTGCATCTGTCCTTCATAAAAGTGCATCTATCCATGATAAAAGTGCATCTGTCAATCATAAAAGTGCATCTATCCATGATAAAAGTGCATCTATCCATCATAAAAGTGCATCTATCCATGATAAAAGTGCATCTGTCAATCATAAAAGTGCATCTGTCAATCATAAAAGTGCATCTATCCATCATAAAAGTGCATCTGTCAATCATAAAAGTGCATCTATCCATCATAAAAGTGCATCTGTCCTTCATAAAAGTGCATCTATCCATAATAAAAGTGCATCTGTCAATCATAAAAGTGCATCTATCCATGATAAAAGTGCATCTATCCATGATAAAAGTGCATCTGTCAATCATAAAAGTGCATCTATCCATGATAAAAGTGCATCTATCCATGATAAAAGTGCATCTGTCAATCATAAAAGTGCATCTATCCATCATAAAAATAAAAGTGCATCTATCCATGATAAAAGTGCATCTATCCATCATAAAAGTGCATCTGTCCTTACATTGTATTTCAAGTTACACATTTACATTCTTATCAGTTCTTCACTTCGCTTCGCTTCAGAAGGCCTTTATTAACATGAAGAAGCGTGACCAGTATAAGATCGATGTGTCACAGCATGGCCTAGAAGTAGGTTTACTCACACTAGCTGCCTCTGTTACACTCATTTCTTAAAACTCACTCTTATCCGGGTCACGGCACCAATGTAACTGGTCCTACCTAAGGTACTAGCTGAAGAACAACATGGAGACAGAGGCCCCATTTACACTGCATGGTTCAAGTGATCCAATTCCGATTTTTGCCTCTCATGTTGCACAGATATGTCTATCATTTTGTCCGCATCTGCATCTATTGTATATCGCGCTGTTTTACTTCCTTTTCCGGGTCAGAGCGTCTACATTGGGTTGCTTCGGCAGTGTATAGTGTAAATGCAAATATCGGATACGGGTTACTTTTAAAAGATGATGCAAACTGGGGAAAAAAACGGATATAGTCAGCAAATCGGAATTGGGCATCAAGACCTGCGGTGTAAATGCATCCCGAGACTTCATTTACACACCCAATGTTAAACCAAATTTAAAATTTTAATCAACAGTAAAAAACATTTTACCATGTCTTGGAGTATCACAATAATATCGTATCGTGAACCATGACATGAGGGCATCGTTACACCCCTACTATCCAGTAATCCCGTGATTGGTGTGTTTGCTCAGGTACTACCTGAAGAACAACATGGAGACGGAGACGCTGTGCTCAGATGAGGACGCCCAGGATCTGCTGAGGGAGAGTCAGATCGGGCTCCTTCAGCTCAGCACCGTGGAGGTGGCGGCTCAGCTCTCCATGAGGGACTTCGGCCTGTTCAGGAACATCGAGTCCACCGAGTACGTGGACGACCTGTTCAAGCGTGACCCGGGCGGTGGCCAACACCTGAAGCAGTTCGAGGAGATCATCAACCAGGAGACGTTCTGGGTGGCCACTGAGATCCTCCGCGAGGCCAACGCGCTCAAGCGCATGAAGACCATCAAGCACTTCATCAAGATCGCCCTGCACTGCCGCGAGTGCAAGAACTTCAACTCCATGTTCGCCATCATCAGGTGAGTCCGCCTTTCGCTCGAGCTGTCAGTTCTCGAGCTGTTCTCTCTGAAATTAAAGGATTAGTTCACTTTAAAAAAAAACTTTTGCTGATAGTTTACTCACCCCGATGTCATCCAAGATGTCCATGTCTTTCTTTCTTCAGTCGAAAAGAAATGAAAGTTTTTGATGAACACATTTCTCCATATAATGGACGTCAATGGGCCCCAAACGGGTCAAGGTCCAGATGACAGTGTCAGCGCCGCTTCAACGGGCTTTAAACGACACCAGACGATGAATACGGCTCTTATCTAGCGAAACGATCGCTCATTTAAAAAATAAATAAACAAGTTTAAGTTTTATAAGCACAAACGCTCGCCTTGCTCTGTTCTGTGATGCTCGTTCGTGACGTCATGTAATACACAGTTACGCTGTAAAGGTCACGCTTGACGAGTCAGTGTTTACACATGTGCGGAAGGAGGACCATACACACATATTCACATGTCTTTGTGTCAGTTTATCGGTTAAATGCCCATCTCGTGTGTGTATCCTGGTGTTGGAATATTAAAAAGCCTAAAAGAAAAATTTCGTCAGGACAGAAATATTTTACTTTTCACAGAAGTGTGACCTTTACAGCGTAACTGTGTATTACGTGACGTCATGAACACGCATCACAGAACAGAGCAAGGCGAGCGCTTGTGCTTATAAAACTTAAACTTTTTTATTTATTTCTGAAATGACGATGGTTCCGCTAGATAAGACCCGTATTCATCGTCTGGTGTCGTTTAAAGCCCGTTGAAGCGGCGCTGACACTGTCATCTGGACCTTGACCCGTTTGGGGCCCATTGACGTCCATTATATGGAGAAATGTGTTAATCAAAAACCTTCATTTCTTTTCCACTGAAGAAAGAAAGACATGGACATCTTGGATGACATCGGGGAGAGTAAATTATCAGCAGAAGTTTTTTTTAAAAGTGAACTAATCCTTTAAGGTCCCACTTTATATTTAAGGTGCAGTGTGTAAAATATTTCAACACAGATCAATATTTCGTGTCTAATTATTTACTTAAGTGGAAAGTAGCCGTGTAATAAGCGGGATAATGTACATCCAGCCGGTTGTTATCTCAGAATAAACCCCTTCAGGCTGAAGAAGACCTGATCCTGATCACCCCGTCGGGGTTTATTCTGAGATAACAACCGGCTGGATGTACATTATCCCTTACTTAAAGGTGCAGTGTGTAAGTTTTAGCGGCATCCAGTGGTGAGGTTGTGAATTGCACCCAACAGAAGTTACGGTGGCCGACAGGAAGTGATGTCGTCGTCTGAGACAGCAGAGAGTAGCCAGTTAAACACTGAGGTTTCTCTACAAAGATGAATTAAGAAATTATGTGTATTCAATAAAATTATATGTTATTGCAAATATTATTATTACTTGTTAATCATTGTGTCAGTGTTTTATTTGCTGACTTTAGCTAGCATCTTTGCACGATGAAACACATAGTGACGAAACGTGTTTGTCACAGCCAATTTCT
>NC_136892.1:1597716-1755216 GCF_949152265.1 Phoxinus phoxinus
AACACGTGATGCGCATGTGCACGCCGTCTGCGGTTTCACAGGTTCGTGGTTTTGAAGTTTGCACGGAGATGATAACGTTTTATCATTTCGTTATCATCTTACGATTGATGAGATCGTATCAATCTTTTTTTTTCTTTTTTCTTTTCCCGAGGTTTGCGTTCTCGAGCACTAAACACTGTTGTACGAATGAACGGACAGAACAAGTTAAGGGTTTCTGTTAGAACGGTGTCGTGTCAGCGGCCCCTAAGTTAAAGGAGAACTCCGGTCAATTTTAACATTGAGCTCAATTTTTAGTAAATTTGGAGTGCTGTCAATACAGAGAACAACGACAAAAATCGGTGTTGCCTACAGTGTTATCCTCTTTTTAAAATTTGCTCCCTATTGACTTGAATGGGGCAAGTTTTAAACCTGCTTTTATTTCTCTTATCATCCTTGATGTGTCATACAAGTGCCCAGCCATGTTGAGTGATTCCTTCAGAGTGAACACGAGTGAATCTGACTGCAGGAGATGTGAAAGATATTAATAAAAATGATGTTATATCAGCCAGCGCACAGACCTGTATTTACTTCCTGTTTTCGGTCGAAGTCCAAAGTAGTCGATTGTCGAGTTCACGCGCATAGGTTTAGTTACTATGATCACGCGCGTGAACTCGACAATCGACTAGTGTGGACTTCGACTATCATCAAGGATGATAAGAGAAATAAAAGCAGGTTTAAAATTAGACCCCATTCAAGTCAATAGGGAGCACATTTTAAAAAGAGGATAACACGGTGTAGGCAACACTGATTTTTGTCGTTGTTCTCTGTATTGACAGCACTCCATATTTACTAAAAAATGAGCTCAATGTTAAAATTGACCGGAGTTCTCCTTTAATCACTAATGATCTTTACAACGGAAGTGAATCAATCAAGACTAACTTTATCTGGACAATAACTTTACTCTAGAGCTGCTGTAAAGCCACACACTCTCTGTTACTGTAATCTCCTGTTATCTCTGTAAAGCTGCTGTGACACACTCTATAGTGTTAAAGCGCTGTATAAAAGAAGGAGACTTGACTTGACTAGATGTTGTTTTTCTGTGTGTGAACGTCTTCCCGTTGGCCAGTGGGCGTCTCCCCTGACACTGATGTCGTGTCTCACTCTTCCTCAGGTCTCTGAGTCAGGCCAGCACCAACTCAAACCTGCTGGAGGTCCAGGCGGGCCACAAGAAGCGCGTGCGGCGCAGCTCTCTGCTGAACGCCAGGAAGCTGTACGAGGACGCGCAGATGTCCCGGCGGGTGAAGCAGTATCTGGCTCACCTGGAGGTGGAGGAGGACGAGGACAAGCTCCAGAACATGTCTGTGCAGTGCGAACCGACCTACAGCACACGTGCGTCTCCTCACTTACTACCTGTGTGAAGAGTGTCCGTGTGATGAGCGGGATGATGTCAGTTGTTATCTCAGAATAAACCCCCCTCAGGGTGATCAAGACTTATTTAACTAGGAGAATCACACTGAGATATCGCTATCTCTCCGTCTGGAGACCTGGTTAAGACTAGGGATGCACGGTTTCGGATTCGGCCGAATACTGGGTTTTTTAAAGGGGTTCGGTTTCTGCCGAACCTTATCATTTTTTTCCACCGAACCCTATAGGCTTGCAATACTGCGCTACGATGGTCGACGTCACGCCGCCGTTGATTACGGGAAAGTGTTTACGTAGTGTAACGCGTTGTGTCAGGAAGAAAAATAGGGATACCGGAGCTCACAGCTAAAGTTATAGCAGAGGCCAGACAGACTCACGGAGGCGATTGGCATCTCACAACTCGCACTTTATTCCCCAATCAAACTCATGTCTGTCACACGTTCTCCCATCCACAGCGTTACTTAATAAAATAAGATAAAAATGAGCATCAAGTAAGGAATAATTGACGACAGGCCGTTGAATTATTAGAAAAATAATGCACACCCGAGGTGGTGACGCGGTCACGACGCGAAGCGGAGTTACTCCTCGGGTGTGCATTATTTTTCTAATAATTCAACGGCCTGTCGTCAATTATTCTACTTATACTACAGTTACCACACCTCGAAATATTGTTCAGATGATGAATTTCAAGACGTTTGTAAAGTTTTTGTCATTAAAACGCTCTTGTATGTAGGACTAATTCCTTGCGCATCTAAACCCAACATCATTGTAGAGTTAGCGGAGGTTTGAGCCGCTGAGAGCAGAGTAATGCTGGACACACACTTAACCACTGACACATCCTCTGACTGTGAATGCAGCAGATTTTAAACACCGCTGTGAACACACACTGAACGCGCTGAAAACTCGTGCATGATCAGTCATAAGTATCAAATTACATTCATAACCGGCCTTAGAGAGAAGCATGTGCTTCAATATTATTATGTATTTATTAATTCAATTTGTTTTAATTATTGTTCATTCTGAATGAATACCATCTCTTTTCAACAGGTCAGGTTTGCCCCAAAAATTGTCTATGAATTCTATATTATTTTGAGTCAGAAAAGTAAGACTGATTACCTCTCGACTAGTGTCTAGTTGGCCAGATGAGTTCTTTGGACACAGTTTTAACACAGTGGCTAAGCTTACGCGACGGGCCCCGGATCTCACACGGCTAGTCACCGCCATCTAGTGGGCGGAAGGAACAGCGCTAGATTGAGAAGTTCACTCGTTTGGATTTGCATAGGCTCAGTCACGTGAGGTTTTGAGGGATTTATTCAGTAAATGTGTTTTCATCGTAGTTTATTCACATCTTCTTCTAAAAGAAGAAATCCATCCAGCATTTATTTTATGTGATATACCAAATTTCTGATGTTGTTGTGTGTGTGTGTGTGTGTGTGTTCCTGCAGTGTCGAAGAACACTGATGATCTGTCACTCAAACTCAGTTCCTGATGTTGTGTGTGTGTGTGTGTGTGTGTGTGTGTGTGTTCCTGCAGTGTCGAAGAACACTATGATGATCTGATCTGTCACTCAAACTCAGTTCCTGATGTTGTTGTGTGTGTGTGTGTGTGTGTGTGTTCCTGCAGTGTCGAAGAACACTATGATGATCTGATCTGTCACTCAAACTCAGTTCCTGATGTTGTTGTGTGTGTGTGTGTGTGTGTGTGTTCCTGCAGTGTCGAAGAACACTATGATGATCTGATCTGTCACTCAAACTCAGTTCCTGATGTTGTTGTGTGTGTGTGTGTGTGTGTTCCTGCAGTGTCGAAGAACACTATGATGATCTGATCTGTCACTCAAACTCAGTTCCTGATGTTGTTGTGTGTGTGTGTGTGTGTGTGTGTTCCTGCAGTGTCGAAGAACACTATGATGATCTGATCTGTCACTCAAACTCAGTTCCTGATGTTGTGTGTGTGTGTGTGTGTGTGTGTGTGTGTTCCTGCAGTGTCGAAGAACACTATGATGATCTGTCACTCAAACTCAGTTCCTGATGTTGTGTGTGTGTGTGTGTGTGTGTGTGTGTGTGTTCCTGCAGTGTCGAAGAACACTATGATGATCTGTCACTCAAACTCAGTTCCTGATGTTGTGTGTGTGTGTGTGTGTGTGTGTTCCTGCAGTGTCGAAGAACACTATGATGATCTGATCTGTCACTCAAACTCAGTTCCTGATGTTGTTGTGTGTGTGTGTGTGTGTGTGTGTTCCTGCAGTGTCGAAGAACACTATGATGATCTGATCTGTCACTCAAACTCAGTTCCTGATGTTGTGTGTGTGTGTGTGTGTGTGTGTGTGTGTGTGTGTTCCTGCAGTGTCGAAGAACACTATGATGATCTGTCACTCAAACTCAGTTCCTGATGTTGTTGTGTGTGTGTGTGTGTGTGTGTGTGTGTGTGTGTGTTCCTGCAGTGTCGAAGAACACTATGATGATCTGTCACTCAAACTCAGTTCCTGATGTTGTTGTGTGTGTGTGTGTGTGTGTGTGTGTGTGTGTGTGTGTTCCTGCAGTGTCGAAGAACACTATGATGATCTCATCTGTCACTTAAACTCAGTTCCTGATGTTGTTGTGTGTGTGTGTGTGTGTTCCTGCAGTGTCGAAGAACACTATGATGATCTGTCACTCAAACTCAGTTCCTGATGTTGTTGTGTGTGTGTGTGTGTGTGTGTGTGTGTGTGTGTGTGTGTGTGTGTGTTCCTGCAGTGTCGAAGAACACTATGATGATCTGATCTGTCACTCAAACTCAGTTCCTGATGTTGTTGTGTGTGTGTGTGTGTGTGTGTGTTCCTGCAGTGTCGAAGAACACTATGATGATCTGTCACTCAAACTCAGTTCCTGATGTTGTGTTTGTGTGTGTGTGTGTGTGTGTGTGTGTGTGTTCCTGCAGTGTTAAAGAACACTATGATGATCTGTCACTCAAACTCAGTTCCTGATGTTGTGTGTGTGTGTGTGTGTGTGTGTGTGTGTGTCTGTGTGTGTGTGTGTGTGTGTGTGTTCCTGCAGTGTCGAAGAACACTATGATGATCTGTCACTCAAACTCAGTTCCTGATGTTGTGTGTGTGTGTGTGTGTGTGTGTTCCTGCAGTGTCGAAGAACACTATGATGATCTGTCACTCAAACTCAGTTCCTGATGTTGTGTGTGTGTGTGTGTGTGTGTGTGTGTGTTCCTGCAGTGTCGAAGAACACTATGATGATCTTACACTCAAACTCAGTTCCTGATGTTGTGTGTGTGTGTGTGTGTGTGTGTGTGTGTGTGTGTGTGTGTGTGTGTTCGTTCCTGCAGTGCTGAAGAACACTATGATGATCTGTCACTCAAACTCAGTTCCTGATGTTGTGTGTGTGTGTGTGTGTGTGTGTGTGTGTGTTCCTGCAGTGTCGAAGAACACTATGATGATCTGTCACTCAAACTCAGTTCCTGATGTTGTGTGTGTGTGTGTGTGTGTGTGTGTGTGTGTTCCTGCAGTGTCGAAGAACACTATGATGATCTGTCACTCAAACTCAGTTCCTGATGTTGTGTGTGTGTGTGTGTGTGTGTGTGTGTTCCTGCAGTGTCGAAGAACACTATGATGATCTGTCACTCAAACTCAGTTCCTGATGTTGTGTGTGTGTGTGTGTGTGTGTTCCCGCAGTGTCGAAGAACACTATGATGATCTGTCACTCAAACTCAGTTCCTGATGTTGTGTGTGTGTGTTCCTGCAGTGCTGAAGAACACTATGATGATCTGTCACTCAAACTCAGTTCCTGATGTTGTGTGTGTGTGTGTGTGTGTGTTCCCGCAGTGTCGAAGAACCTGAACGAGCGGCGCTCCGCTAAGTCGGACATGTCTCCGGTGTCGCTGCGCTCGGGTGTGTCGTCCTCCCGGCCCCAGAGCCGCGTGTCTCAGGTGCTCCAGGTTCCTCCCGTTAGCCTGTACCCGCTGCGCAAGAAGAGCTTCGCTAAAGACCTGAGCGCTTCCTTCAGTACGTGAGCCGTCTCCATCCTTCACACAGCTTCATGTGCAACACCATCATCACCAGCATTATCTGGGTCCTCGTACACTATTCCAGCATTTTACATATGTGACCCTGACCACAAAACCAGTCACATGGGTCAATTTTTTGAAATTGAGATGTATACATCATCAGAAAGCTGAATAAATAATCTCTCCATTGATGTGTGGTTTGTTAGGATAGGACAATATTTGGTCAAGACACAACTATTGAAAATCTGGAATCTGAGGAGCAAAAAAAATTAAACATTGAGAAAATCTCCTTTAAAGTTGTGCATTTATGTTCACGATTGTGCTGCATTCACTCACAAAAATACATGTTTTATATATTTACGGTAGGACATTTACTAAATATCTTCATGGAACATGATCTTAATATCCTCATGATTTTTGGCATAAAAGAAAAATGGATAATTTTGACCCGTATAATGTATAGTTGCTATTGCCACAGATATACCCGTGCGGCTCCAGACTGGGTTTGTGCTCCAGGGTCACATGTATAATATTGAGTTATTCTATGAGCTAGTCTTCCTTCATAAGCGTCTGGTTTAGTGAGTCAGTCGTACGTTAGTGACATCTGACTGACCGTCTGCTTTGCTCTTCTTTTATTTAGACAAGCTTTTAGTTGATTGGGCTTATCGTGTTATCTGTGTTTTATTCTATCTATCTGTGATGGGTGCTATGTAAATAAAGTGTACTTGCTTACTTCAGCTCCCAGCTCGCCTCAGACGCTGAAGAAAGCCGATGACGCGAGCGTGAAGAGAGCCGAAGACCCGTCCACCGCCTCGTCCCTGCACTCCAGTCCCACCGGCTCCCCTCAGGGATCTCCTCGCAAAGGTACGACAAACCCTTTCAGTCACTGTAAAACCATAACATTTACATTTAGTGATTTAGCAGACGCCAAAGCCACTTACAAATGAGGAATACAGCAAGCGGGTCATCGTGAAGAGGCAAAAACAACACGGGCCCTATCTTGCACCCAGCGCAATTGACTTTGAACACCGACGCATGTATCATTCCTATTCTGCACCCGCGCACAGCGGACTTTTCCCTCCACAGACGCACGTCGGTAAATTAGGGAATGAACTTGCGCTCACGGGGACGGTTCAGTGAAAAGAGGAGCGTGTTCCGGCGCAAAACTTCCATGGTGCTATTTTCCAGTTTTAGAAAGCAATTGCGCCACTGACCAGGAAAAAAACAGTCTAAAGACAGTGGCGCGTTGCGCGTTAGTCATATGGTATTTTAAGGGCGCGTGCTTGGCCATAATGTTAACGCGCATCCACTTTGATTCTCTAATATAAACGGATGCAGCAGTTTTCATTTTTGCAAATCATACATTATTACAAGGAAAAATATTAACACACGAGGGAAATCATTGTTGTGTCCGTGAAGATGTGAAAAAATAAATCTAGATAAAAAATAAATAAAAAATCTAGATTAGGCTACACATTTACTACCCAAATTATACGCCTGTTTAACCGAAGCTAATTTGTGTGGTTTCTCCCATCATCCCCAATGTCACTTCTCTGTGTTTTACGGCCCTGACGAGAACGTCGCTCTCCTCGGCTGTGAACCGCTACTGGAGTGCGCCGGCAAGCCCGCCGTTATAATAGCAATCCGCCGTTATAATAGCAATCCGCCGTTATAATAGAAATCCGCCGTTATAATAGCGATCCGCCGTGGAACAAGCGCGCCGGCTCTTAAAGGGAATGTGAGAGGACGCTCTGATTGGTTTATTTCACGTTACGCCCAAACCACACCTATGAATAATGAAGCGACTTCAGACCAACACATTTTAGATTTGCGTCGGGCGCAAGAGTCGTTTATCCGCCGGGAAAATAGCAACAGTGCCGGGATCCGCCCACAGAGTTACTTGCGCTTTGCACTTTGACACTTGCGTTTCAGATCGTCACAATAGGGCCCCACAAGTGCTCAAAATACACAGTTCAGGCATTGTTCAGGATAGCTTAAGCCAGACAAGGGAGGGTTAAAGGAAAATAATAATTATTAATTATTTATTTTAAACATAAAGACATGACTGTATTTTCTATTCCTCGTCTTCTGCTGTATTCAGTTCAGTAGTGGCTCTCAACTTCTTATCATGTACTAGCTCAAAGTGGACGCACTGGAGCAGTTGCTAACCCTATAAAGCTGTATCATATTTGATTTCTAAGGCCTCTAACATGATCAATAAACCTGTCGCACACAATATTCTCCAGTTCTTCCGTCTCTGATTGAGAATTTAGACTATTTTATCAAGTAAAAGTCTTTTAGTGTAACTGTACAATCGTCCTCCGTCAGCTCGTGTGTTTCTGCTGTCTAATCTGCACTGATATCAAGGAAACATAATAGCTTTCATATTGTCAGTAATATTTGAAGCAGGTTTACTTGATTATCCACAAACAAGTTTTTTATTTTTTAGAAAAATCAAGTATCAAATATTATCATCATGCTTTTGATCACGTTGTATTGCATTGCATTATATGTTTCAAAACTACAGAGCTTTGATTTAAAAAATTAAGCATTAAATATCATCTTACTAAGACATTATATATTATAATATAATTATAATTATATAGCTGATATTGAGTGACGAGAGTGATTTTATCTGATTTTCTGTCAGTATCTGCTTCACTGTTATAAAGATCTCATTGATTTACATCACAAGCATCAGAATTTCCTCTTAGTTTTTGGCCATATAAACATAGTAGTGCTGTGCAACCATTAATCACATCCGAAATAAAAGTTTGTGTTCACATAATATATGTGTGTGTACTGTGTATAATTATTTTGTATATATAAATACACACATATGCATGTATATATTTAAGAAATATTTGCATATATATATTATACATAATTTATAGTATATATTAATATTTTATATATAAATAACATTTTTTTTTTAAATATATACGTCCATATTTGTGTATTTATAGATACACAGTACACATACATATTATGTAAACACAAGCCCAACACTAAAATATGTCAATGCATATTTTTATATGCACTCGATTTTTTATTTTTTATTATGTTGTTTAAAGGCCCGATAAACTTCCATTTAAAAAGGCTATTATTTCATATGTCAGGCATTACATGGTTAATTGTGTCTGTCATGATATGCATGCATTAAGGCTTCATTGATTCTGAAATATTCCCATGATTCATTGATTCTGAAATACATAACTTAGACAGTTTCCTCTGATAACAGACTCTAAACTGTAATGTGGACTCTCTGCAAAGCTGCTTTGAAATGGTGTATTGTGAAAGCGCTGTACACATAAATGAGAATTGATCCTGAGTTTTCCCCATGCTCCTCTCCCAGCAGGCGCAGCTCCCAGACTGAACCTGTCGGGCTCGTCGTCGTCTCTGGCCAGCGAGGTCAACACTCGAGCGCCGGCGCGCACATACGGCATAGGTGGGGCTTTCCTTCACAGACAGATCCTGAAGATGACCTGTCAGAGCGACAGACAGCACGAGAATAGCCAGACACAGCCAGAGAAGAAGCCACGCAAGCGCTTCCGGTCCCCCTTCACACTCTTTAGAGACAGGAGCAAGTCCAGGGACAGAGCCGAGGCGCTGAGACAGGACGAGCAGCAGACAGACAGTCCGAGACTCACTGAGAGGACAGACAGACACTGCAGGAGGAAGACTGTGTGATGAGCACACGAGTTAGACACTAGTTCAGCCAAAGATCCTCATCATCATCATCATCATCATCGAGACACACTCACTCACAGATGCCGTGTGTGATTCATTATTGGGTTTTTTCACACAAAACACTCCCAGTTTGTGTGTCACACGAGTTGAGTGATTGACGACAGGATCTTTGAAGTGCTTTTAAGTGTAATGTCATGCATTGTTCAGAGAGTTGATGAAGATCCTGTCATCATCATCATCATCATCGAGCCACATTCACTGACAGTGTTCTCTCAGATGTCATCAGAGCGATCAAAGTTGACACGTCAAGATAGGTCGCAACACGATTAGGTCGAGTGTGTGATTCATTATTGGGTTTTTTTCACACAAAACACTCCCCGTTTGTGTCACACGAGTTGAGTGATTGATGGCAGGATCTTTGAAGTGCTTTTAAGTGTAATGTCATGCGTTGTTCAGAGAGCAGATGAGTTGATGTGTTGTTCAGAGAGCAGATGAGTTGATGTGTTGAGATGTGTTGTTCTGAGAGCAGTTGAGATGTGTTGTGATTGTGCCATCGTCGATGGTTCTTCACTTTAAATGACGTGGTTTCCTCAGTTGTGTAATAAAGGCAGATGTTTGCATTGCTCTGTTGGCTCCGTGTCGTGCTCATGATGTCCTGCGAGTGTGACGACACACACGCTGATCTCCCGTCTGCTCTCTCTGATAGGCTACGCCCTGATGCCCGTGGTCAGATCCGAGCTGTCCGACTCCAGCGAGATCTCTTCCCGCTCCAGCATCGTCAGTAACTGCTCTGTGGACTCCATGCCCACAGCAAACACCGCCAGCTGCCCGTCAGAGACGCCCGCCAACACACACGCAGACCTCACTCAGCCCGCCACCAGGTGCATATCAGCTTATAACATGTTATAATGAAACTGTACAAATTAGCAGTTTTGTAGAATAGAACATGGGGGAAAAATCATATAACTCTTAATATTTAACAACATCTGCAGTTAATGGGCACCTGCTCACTGCTATAATGTTACATTGCTTGTATTGATGTACTAAAGCACACAAACAAAGACATTAGCAATGATATTATTCACAAATACTTAACCCTCTGGGGGGGACTAAGCCCTTTTTGGTCCGTTTTCTCTATTTTTACATTTGGGCTTATAAACCATATGTAATGGAGATGGAACACCATGTGTTTGGTATCTATGGATTCAGAAGACCCAAAGCTAACATAAGCATGCATGTAATGTGTTTATAAAGGAAGTATGAGTGAAAAATGTACAATAATCGAGATAATTTCAAAAACGAAAATTAGATTTTTGTCATTTATTACTGAAAATCACAGCTCACACAACAATAGTGAACAGTTTTTGAACCAAAAAAATATTTGTCAAACCCTTTGCTTGACAGCCATTTGTAATTGTTCAATCAAATGTGTTAAGATAAGAACAATGAAATAAGGAACTTTTTTTACAAACAGTCCCAGGCGTGAAAAAGCGGTCTGCTTCGAACTAAATGAGACCTGCTTGCTCTGAAGAACAGACACACTCACAACCTGGCAGATTTACTTTCCACTAACTGTTCCAGAGCTTGTTCTGCCGTAAATCTTACTGCTTGCCATCATAAAAGTGCTAAAACAATACAATAATAATGCTATTTAAGTTATTCTGTCTCTCTCTTATATAGATCTCTGTGCGCTCTGTAATACTCCGCTCCGTTCGCTATCTGTCTCTTTCTCCGTCCACATGACGCTGTTTGTTTGTACATGTTGAAGGCTACAGAGTCCTCTGATTGGCTAGAATACGCCATGGTAACCTTCCTCTGATTGGGTAAAAAAAAAAATCCTCCCAGCGGCAATTTTTCCATTGGTGGAATTTGCCTAACAACATCGATTTCATTGGCCTTTTTATGCAGTGGTATTGCGCAACAGGGAAGCGTGTGTATAATACAAACGTGATATCACTATTTTCAGCGGAATCTGAGGAAGACGGCAAAAAAGACCGCACCTCTCTATCATTAATAGTTTTGAAGATAATTGCACATTTGTAAAAGTATGCCATTTTGGGCGGTACCGCCCAATTCGTCCCCAGAGGGTTAAACAACTTACAATGGCCTTTTTCTGGATTTTGACCGTGCAAACTGGCATATGATGTCTTCAAAATCCATTTTGATTATGGGTGACATAATGCTTTCTGTGTCTTTGTTTGAATATAATGCACAAACTAATCACAAACAAAGCAGACTTTGATAATGCCTAAATCTCTATATATCTCCAGTTGTAAGTCTCCAGTTATAAGTATCCAGTTATTGACTCCAGTTGTAAGTCTCTAGTTGTAAGTCTCCAGTTGTAAGTCTCCAGTTGTAGAGTAAGTCTCCGGTTGTAAGTCTCCAGTTGTAAGTCTCCAGTTGTAAGTCTCCAGTTATAAGTCTCCAGTTGTATGTCTCCAGTTATTGACTCCAGTTGTAAGTCTCCAGTTGTAAGTCTCCATTTGTAAGTCTCCAGTTCTAAGTCTCCAGTTGTATGTCTCCAGTTGTATGTCTCCAGATATTGTCTCCAGTTGTAAGTCTCCAGTTGTAAGTCTCCAGTTGTAAGTCTCCAGTTGTAAGTCTCCAGTTATTGACTCCAGTTATAAGTCTCCAGTTATTGACTCCAGTTATAAGTCTCCAGTTATAAGTCTCCAGTTATAAGTCTCCAGTTGTAAGTCTCCAGTTATAAGTCTCCAGTTGTAAGTCTCCAGTTATTGACTCCAGTTGTAAGTCTCCAGTTGTAAGTCTCCAGTTGTAAGTCTCCAGTTATTGACTCCAGTTATAAGTCTCCAGTTATTGACTCCAGTTATAAGTCTCCAGTTATAAGTCTCCAGTTATAAGTCTCCAGTTGTAAGTCTCCAGTTATAAGTCTCCAGTTGTAAGTCTCCAGTTATTGACTCCAGTTGTAAGTCTCCAGTTGTATGTCTCCAGTTGTATGTCTCCAGATATTGTCTCCAGTTGTAAGTCTCCAGTTGTAAGTCTCCAGTTGTAAGTCTCCAGTTGTAAGTCTCCAGTTATTGACTCCAGTTATAAGTCTCCAGTTATTGACTCCAGTTATAAGTCTCCAGTTATAAGTCTCCAGTTGTAAGTCTCCAGTTATAAGTCTCCAGTTGTAAGTCTCCAGTTATTGACTCCAGTTGTAAGTCTCCAGTTGTAAGTCTCCAGTTGTATGTCTCCAGTTGTATGTCTCCAGATATTGTCTCCAGTTATAAGTCTCCAGTTGTAAGTCTCCAGTTGTAAGTCTCCAGTTATTGACTCCAGTTATAAGACTCCAGTTGTAAGTCTCCAGTTGTAAGTCTCCAGTTGTAAGTCTCCAGTTATTGACTCCAGTTATAAGACTCCAGTTGTAAGTCTCCAGTTGTAAGTCTCCAGTTGTAAGTCTCCAGTTGTATGTCTCCAGTTATTGACTCCAGTTATAAGTCTCCAGTTATAAGTCTCCAGTTTTTGACTCTATTTTTGACTCAGTCACTGTGCACGTCTCTTTCGCCCTAGTTCATCTTCACCTCGATCCTCTGTGAAGAGGGAGTCGAGCGTCCCGTGTTCGACGAGCGTTGAGGAGCTGACGGTGCCGAATCACTCCTCGGCCTCTGAGATGGCCGACAGCGGGCGCGGGAGCTGGACCTCCTGCTCCAGTAACTCTCACGACAGCCTCCAGACTCTCCCAGGCCCGCGCGGCCCGGACCTGCTCACCCACCGCCACACGCCCATGGGCGGCCCGATCGCTGAGGTGGAGACCGGCCCGGGGGTGTCCAGAGACGGCTCTGAGTTCAGTCAGTCCTCTAGCTCGCTGTCGGACACTTACGAGGGAAGCTACGGCACCATCAAACGCAAGAGCTCAGATCACGCCGCCTCCGACGGGCAGAACAGCACAGATCCCGCATACAAGATGATCACGTCCAGCACGGAGAAAGGACTCATAGGTGAGCGAGAGCTTCGGCTTCTACACGTGACACGGCAGAGTTCACTATCCTCTCAATGTGCAGCTCTTTTGGCTTGCGCTGCTGAGTGCTTGTGTCTTGATACCTCGAGGACACACACATATATATATAGTATATACTGTAGTAGTCAACATTTGAAGTAGATCATAACCTTTCATCAAAGTTATACATACATTTTGAACAATACCCGTTCTTGTCTTAGCACAACTTTGATGAACTTCAAATGTTGACCACTGTACATCAGTAGAGCGATTTACCCAGGACGTCCTGCGCTTTACACAAATAAGGCACAAACTGGTGTCTTGATACACTTTTACAATAAAGACATCAGTTGACATCAGTTTAATCAAAGTCAGATGTATTTGCATAATGCATATTCTCTTCTATGCTCAAAAAGGCGTTTGACAGTTAAAAGATCACCTTTATTTTCAACTAGTAATGTCTCTGATTTCAGGCAGAATTACTATAATGCGTTCCTTACTGTGGTTGAACATTACAAATATTGTAAATATTTTGGTCTTATCACCTACCTCTACGTACTTTAAACAGTGAGTTGCTAGAAAGTCAACATGATGCTTTGGTGCCTCAGTGAGCAATCAATTATTCTTAATCTAGCCCGTTTTAAAGTCAAGTCAAGTCACCTTTATTTATACAGCGCTTTTTACAATACAGATTATTTTAAAGCAGATTTACAGAGATAACAGGAAAATAATGCACCAAAGTTTGTTTCTAGAAGAAAATAGCGTCACAGTCCAGCTTAAGAAATTTCAGTGATGGTTCATGTTTGTTGTAAAAAAGTTATTAATTTAGTTCATTTATATAAATAGCCGCTCTGGAGAAAACTGTGATGTCATCGTCCAGCTCAGTTCAGTTCTCACACATCAAATGCACTGAAATTCATACAATCTCTGTTGCGCTGATCTTCAGGTCATAGTAGAAGAACACAGTTTATTAGTCACTTCTTTAAATGACCAAACCCAACATTCAGACTCATTAAAAAAACATTGCAACATTCTGCCAATTTGTGTCACCCAGGAAGTGACATCATTTGTGTCTTTTAACATCCTGTTAGCAAGAAGACATGAACATCACTATCAGTAACTATAAACTGGTTAGAGAATCAACCCGTGACGCATTTTCATTTTTACATTATAATCAGGGTTTGAAATGAACGCCAAATGCTGGTAAAAATCAACTGTGGCGGGAAACGCTGTCAAATCACGAGCCAATTTGGCGGGTTACTTATTATGTTTAAATAAATCTGTGAAGTAGTTAATCTGGTTTATTTATTTATTTATTATTAGATATTATTATTTCTTTGGCTAGTAGAAGTTCTGAAAGGCTGGTAACTTGGCATTGGCCGGTGAGTGAAAAAGTAAATTTCAATTTAATTTTCTTCTATCAGAGATAAATGTTGCAGAAGCACAAGTTCAGGACGTTTTTGTGCCGTGTTTGTGTGAAGCGTTCAGCGTTCATCCTCGATGTGCAAATCTGCTTGACTCGTGCATGCTTGTGTCAGTTTCTTTGATTTACGTACCCCATTTCTTTAATTGATGTTTGCCTTGTGTCTGTGTGTGTTTGTGTGTGTGTGTGTGTTTTCTGTGCTCCTTCCCCTTCATCACATCACTTCCTGCCCCTGTGCTCCTGCTTCCTGCCAGTGTACTGTGTAACATCACCCTGCAAAGACGATAGGTTCACGGCGCCGCCCCCGACCCCGCCGGGGTACCAGGGCCTGAGTCTGGGCGACACACTCGTGCAGGACGGAGGAAAAGCCCACGTAAAGCCGCCCGATTATAGCGTGGCCTTGCAGAGGTGTAAGCTGAGACACAGCCTGGCCGAGCCCAACCTGTCCCGGCCGCCCAGTGTTGCTCTCCAGACTCACGCTGAGAGCGAGGAGGGTATGTGGCCGACCCCTGCGGAGCTCAGAAACACGGCCGGCTCGCATTTCACCCTCACAGATAAAGAAGCAAATGGTATTTTACACGAAGAAAATATGATTTTTTAACTGCTTCTGTATCATGGTAGCATTTGTTGTGCCAAGTTTAATCAAAGCTGATATTAAGGCAAGACACAGACAAAGCCTTGGTTTTTATTTGCGTTTGCAATTTTTATTTGTGTTCATAGATTGGCTTTTTTTCTCCACGGTCTCCAGCTTTAAATACACCATACTTTACATATTTTTTCTATCTATATTCTGAAGGTTTGTTCATGACCATTTAATTACTAAAAACATGTTGAAAATGTTCTCTCTCTCTCTCTCTCTCTCTCTCTCTCTCTCTCTCTCTCTCTCTCTCTCTCTCTCTCTCTCTCTGTGTCTGTTGACTGTATTTTCTGATTTATGGAGTGATATAAAGAGAAATATGAAATCCCCTACTTAAAAAACGTCTCGGGTTACGACTAACCCTTGTTCCTTGAGAATGGAATGAGACACTGCGTCGACTACGACACTTTGGGGAACGCCCTTAGCGTAACGCCTCTGAAGCATGAATGAAACCAAGCCAATCGTGATTGGTGTTGCGTTATGACGTAACGTTTGACGGCATACACAGAAGCTACAAAGGGACGCCGGCACACAACAGAGTTAGCTTCTGTGATCAAGCAAGTCGCTCCCAGGCAGGGGAAGGCGTGGCGAAGGGACGCAGTGTCTCGTTCCCTTCTCAGGGAACAAGGGTTACAGTCATAACCCGAGACTTTCCCTTTCAGGGACTCGAACTGCGTCGACTACGCCACTTTGGGGAACAGGTACCCACTATGCCACAACGAGCCCTGCCTGTCCCAGTGTGAAGCTGCACATTTAGGACGAGAACACGAGAGTGCTAGACGTAGAAGGGATGTCCAGACTATAAAATCAAATAAAAGTGTGTGGGGTGACCCATCCATCTGCATTGCACACTTTTTGGATCGGGTCCCCTGAGAGCAGGGCTCTAGAGCAGTGGTTCCCAACCTTTTTTTATCTGAGACCCCCTTTTTCCCAAGAAAATATTTTAGGGCCCCCTTCACATTTAATGGAATTATCGCTCTTGTAAGCTTTAAGGCAAGGATGACAAAATATGTTGTTTTCAAACAAATGGTATGTTTACTATAACCAGATATGTTTATGCACAAATAATAGCCTATAATATTGAAAATACAACAACAAAAACATCAGTAGGCCCTTTGTCATTTAAAAACGTAAGCCTAGGAGTAGCCTATAAATTGGCCCTATTTGAAATGCAATAACAAAAATATTCACACTGGAGTGTAGGTAAAAAAAAGAAAGAATATATGTTATTACTAAATGACTGCTGTCTGGGAACTCAATACTTGCATGTTATTTGTGAGGCTTTATCAAAGTGAGGCTTTATTTTTGACGCTTTTGGCGCTATAACGAGCGATAATAAACTTGCGTTTATTAACAGAATAATGCGTCTTTCTGAAGAACATTGTAGCCAGAACTACTTCTCTCTGTGTACGTCTATGACAAGTCACGCAGTGCCTGGGCTACTCCGCAGCAGCAGCGATCCGAACCAGTGTAAAATAGTCCCAGTGTAAACACTTATAGGTGTACCATAGTGGCTCAGGATAAGACAAAAACACGGTTTGGAAAATGGATTCATGATGAACTCGCTCATTATATAAATTTTGAACAGAAAAAAGTTAAGGACTTTTATTTAATGCTCATTGCTCAAAACTTTTCAAAATATGACGTCACCCCCCACAGAGCGCGCTGAGCCCCCTTGTGGGCCGCGACCCCCCTGTTGGGAACCGATGCTCTAGAGAGGACAACATGCCTCTGGTTGATTGAGCCCTCACGGCCAAAGGTAAAGGCAAACTGCGCACCTGATAAGCCATAGATATTGCCTGAACGATCCAGTTGCTGATGGTCTGTTTAGATGCGGGAACCCCTTTCTTGGGGGACCCGAAGCACACCAGCAACTGGTCTGACTTCCGCCATGAAGAGGACCTCTGAATATATATCTTGAGAGCTCTGACAGGGCAGAGCAAGTTAAGCCTCTCTTCATCCACCGTCACGTGAGGTGGAGGATGCCGTGCCACATTAGAAGGCACTTAAGGCACATAGTAGAGGGTGAAATATTAAGCCCTCTGCCTGCGTCAGCAGGTCCTTCCTGATGGGGCTGGATGTGTGACCCCAGTGGGGCTGGATGTGTGACCCCAGTGGGGCTGGATGTGTGACCCCAGTGGGGCTGGATGTGTGACCCCAGTGGGGCTGGATGTGTGAGGGAGAACCACAGTGGACAGTGTGTCGTCTCTCGAGACGCTAACAGATCCACTTCCACTGGGCCGAACCTCTGACAAATTGACTCCACCACCTCGGGCCTTAGCTCCTGCCTCGACTGGATGTCTGCTCCCTGATTCTGATCCCCAAGGATGTATGTTGCTCTGAGAGACAACAGTCTCCCCTTGGACCACAGGAGGATGCACCAACATGCTCTTTTTCGTGTTGAGTCTCAACTCCAGGATCTCGATGTGGGCAAGGACGACACCTTGATGCTGAACTGCCAGCTCTTGTGACTGGGCCATAATAAGCCAGTCGTCTATATAATTTAGCACCCTGATACCCTGAAGCCTCACTGGAGCTAGGAGAGAGCTAGGCCGAAAAGAAGAATCCAATATTGGAACGCCTCGTCCCCGAATGCGAACCTCAGGAACTTCCTGTGAGGTGGAAGGATGGAAATGTGAAAGTATGCGTCCCTTAGATCTATCGTGACAAACCAATCCTCGGATTGAATTTGATTCACGATGATGGGAATAGTGAGCATCTTGAACCTGAACCTCCTCAGAGACCGATTCAAGTGCCTGAGATCTATTATTGGACGCAACCCCCCATCCTTCTCGGGAACTATGAACTAGCGGCTGTAAAACCCGGACACCCTGTCCGGCGTAGGAACACATTCTATGGCCTCCTTCACCAGCAGGGAGTTTACTTCCTGTTCAAATACCCAACCCTGCGCTGGGTCGACTGCAGTTCGGTTTCCGCCCACCGAACTTCAATGGGGTGGTCTGGACTGCAGTCTGTACCCATTTTTGAATGGTGCACAGGGCCCAAAGAGGAATGTTCGTTAGATTTTTCCATGCATCAAAATATTTTACCAAGGAAACTAGCCTCTCGAGGCTGGTTTCGGCTATCGTTCGAGATTCTTTCTCGACCCCCTGAAGTGGATCTCCGGCAGGGTTTAATCGAAAACGATTCTCGGTGTGCGAATGCTGCCTGGCCACAAACCTGTGGGGCAGACAGTGCAGCGTGCGTTTGTTGGAAACTGATGCGTTCTGAAGCGCACTTGACGACAACATCGATTTCTTGCGGGCTCCGTGGAGGAGGTGACCTTGATCGCTCCGCCACAGGTAGGGCAGCCCAAAGAGCTCCTACGTTTGTTAGGATCTCTTACCCGAAGCCTTTTTCTCCTGCAGGACGGCCCTCAGGTCGCCCTGCTTTTGTTGAGGCTTTGGTTGAGAGCGCCAACTATGCCTCCAGGCTCCTCGAGGGGGGGCTCTAGAAGCGACACTCTCTTTTTGCGCCTGTCTGTAGGCGGAGGAGCAGGTGGATGGCTGGGGATGCCCACTGCTTAAAGGCTGCAGACTGTTTTTTTCATCTGGAGTTGGTCCCTCGCCCTCATCAATCTCTTTTAGAAGGTCGGCCTGGTACGGCTGCAGTACTGCCATTGTGTGCAGACTGGCACCAGCTCGACCCGCTGCCATATAAGCCCTGCCCACCAAAGAAGATGACCTTTCTCAACTTCTCAAGAAAGACATTTCTGTAGTTGTTGTGGAGTTACACTGATCATCTCATCATCATGTTGAACTTTTACACAAGTGTCCACAGTTCCTGAGGTGTTTATAAGACCGCGCTGACATGTTCTGGTCAATAGTGTTCAGTGCTCGTCTGTGCTCAACCACAGAACAGTTTCATGCTTTGCTGGATCTTCTGCCATTGCCTTAGAACTGTCTCTGTTGTCGCTTCTAAAAACCAAATGTCGGCTGGTGTGTGTAAACGTGCAGATTAAGGGCCGGTTATATTATAATAAGATCCTCTTCATACATCAGAAGAAGAGCAAAATTTGATCAGCTTATTTTTTACATGCTTGCAGAGAAAGGTTATTGGATTTCACTTTTCAAGTTTTCTGTGTTGGTAGAAGCACCGGGGACCCGATAATAGCAATTAAATAGTCAGATTTTCATGATATGTCCCCTTCATACAAAATCAAACACGATTTTTGAACCTGGCTTTATCCAATGTAGTGCAGATTTATTTCCCGGAAATGTTTGCAAATTAATGCATATTTAATTAGATAATCTATGCCTCACTTGTATATTTAAGCAACAGAAAACTTGTAATACTTTTTTTTTTTTTTTTTTTTGGTAAAATCTGTTATATTTTTTATTCTTTTCACCTGGGGTGTCTTGCCTTAATAAAATAACAACAGAGGGAGGAGAATACTCACTGAGAATAACAAAGACTACAGGGAATATCCCGGACGAGCCCCCAGATCAGACAAACTCAACGCTAATCAGAAAATGTTTTCAAATTCAGTGGATGTAAAACGAATAGAAAATGCTTCATAGTGTAAATGATGCATTTTATTTGAAGTGAACTCTCTGAATATTCTCAGAGTAATATTCTCTGAATTTGCGTACAGTCTGCGTACAAAATATGCTTTATGTTATGCTAAATATCATTTCCGTCGGGGTGAAATGTGAGCTGGTCATGTTTGGGTGACATTGGGTGTAAGTAGCGTTTGAGGTTTGGGATGTAGCGTTGCTGTCCGTGTGTGCTGATGCTTTGCTGTGTGTTGAAGAAGCTCTCAGCACTTTAACTGACCGTCTTCATGTGTGTGTTTCAGATGAGCAGGTTTCTGCCGTGTGACTGGACCTCAGCGCTTCACACACACTCCTGGTTCATGCCAGAGAAGCTACAGGTTTGCACCAGTTAACCAAAGACGTTTAACTACAAAACCCGTCTATCTTTGATCATCGACCAACTCGCTGAAGAAAGATTGTCCACCAAACGCTCTCAGAAGTGAAGCTTCTCCATTACCTCTTCATTTCACACACTCGCCGTGCAGAGACACACTGTTCACCATCCAATCGGTTCCTCTGGGAGAAAACACACTTTTGTCTCGTAGTGTGTGTGTGCAGCACCTTCTCGACTCGAACACAGATGAAACATGTTCAGAGACGAGTGTTTACGGTACTTTAGTGGCGCACACCTTTCTGGATGTGTGTAAAGATGAACAAGGTTACGCCTCATTACGCATGATTTCAGCGACGTTTACACACGTTCTCGGTTTACAGTGTTTCTTCTCGCTGAAATGCGCATCGTGCTGCGTCTGCCTAGTTTTTTACGCAATAATAACGTGTGGATGGCGCACTTATGACGTCGTCCGATTGTACAGTCTCAGATATTGGGTTTGCTACTCCTGTCGTTGTACATAGTGCGCGAGATCAATATTGCTTGTCAAGGGAAAATATATTTATATGCTAGATGTGCATTTTCATTCCTTGTTAGTTAATGCTCTTTGGACAGAACATTTTGTATAGAATGCAAATGGTTTCATAGTTGTTACTCTCTGTAAGCAAATGAATACAACCTTCGATGTATAGGGTTGAAATAAATGTATTATATTAAGGGACAATAACTGGAGTATTACATTTTTATGGTTTACTTTACCTGTCTGGACCCAGATGCTTTTATTCTTATTATTGTTTTATTTTTTGAGTATGTTGTTTTGCTATGAACAGCATTGATTGTATTAATGATATAAGCATAAAGGGTTTTTTAATGTATGTTTTATTGTAAATGAATGTTTCTGATCATGTACAGCTGAGAAGAGAGTGCGCTATATAAACTGTATTTTCATTATTTTGTTGAAATAAATCTGGGGTTGTGACCGCTCCTGTTACTGGGCAGAAGTTATTTCTTTCTGGAAACTCTACTAATGTTACGTGTTCAATGTAAAGTTGGGGACACACTTGGCAACTAGCTGAAACATTCTAAGGCTGAACTCAACAAACTTAAAGGAACACGCCGACTTTTAGTTACTTTAGAGCCTTCTGAGAAATTGAGAATATAGTTCCCTGTATTTATACGGTTAGAAGATGGCTGTGTCTCATGTGACCTTGTTATTAGAGCCGAACTCAACTGTGTTAGATCTTGCACTGAAAAAACATGGATGTCAACCATAGACTGTAAAAAAAGATGGACAACGCACCTTCGCTCTCTACCATTGTAGAAAATTGAAACCGGCAATGTCCAAATTCTGGCTTCTTGTTGCCCGAGTCACGGTTTCATAGCCGCACCCTCACTCCTGCAGAATTGGTTAGTACAGTTTACTGCAGAATAGTGTTGTCAAAAGACCCGGTACTTCGGTACCATTTCGGTACTAAAAAAATTAAATGGTTACGGTACCAGCTTTTCTTAAAGGTATAGCGGAGGATCTTTCCTAATTTTAGAAAAGACCCGCCCTCTCCAATTTTTTTTAAAATTATTATATAATTTTCCTATGGCCTCAGTCTTGACAACATGACCATATTTTTAACAGCAATAAAACCATCTTGTCTGATGATCGCCCTGGCGACTAAGGTCTTTTCTGCTCTCTTGCCTCTTTTGGGGGGATATTTCATTCCTAAGAGTGGGCTTTAAAGCTTATTTGTTAAATGTAACAAATAGTTATGTGTCTGATTGTCTCAGTCGTTACAATTGGATATGCATAAAATCTTGGCTGAGCATTCAGGTTCCTAAAAGTCAATGCAGATGCGTAAGGTGTCGTCTTTCTTTGGGCCGATAACAATTGGGCTGCTCCACTCACTCTAGGAGGGTTCAGTAACTCCCAATTCCAGCATTGTCTCGATCTCTGCCTTCAGGGGTGCCACCGGCCTCTCAGGAACACAATACGGCCGCTGTCGGGAAGGTGTCTGATCTATAAGGTGGATTTGGTTTTGCACCAGGCCTCTGACGGAACAACGAGGGGTACCAATCCAGAAGGTGGTGCAGCTTAGCCTCTTTGGGCTCCAGATAAAGCAGATCAACGCCTGCTGGCTGTGCTGGCTCGCTCACCTTCGGTTCTGGTTGTTTGTCCGCCTGATCCTCTTCCACTACTTCACAAATCAGCAGCAATGTTTCAGATTTGCTGGGTGGCTCTTTCCACTCCTTTAGCAGATTGATGTGGTAATTCATGTGTAGCCTTGCCTTTGTCGGGGTGATGAATCTCATATGTCACAGGTCCCTTCTTGCGAACGACTCTGTAGGGTCCTTGCCACTTCATCAGCAGTTTGTTTGTAGATGTTGGGAGCAGTAACATAACCTTTTGCTTAGGTTGCAGTTCTCGGGATCTGGTGTGTTGGTCATACCACATCTGTGAGACAGAAGATGTGTTTGAATGTTCTCTTGGACCTTCTCTTTGTATTTCTCTAGGCGGTCTCATCTCAAGCGCATACTGGACAATGCCCTTCTCAGACTTTGTCTGCTCTTCAGACGAAGCGGCCTCGCAGCTTTTCTGCAGGAGATCCAGCGGCCCTTAGACCCCCATCCATACAGGAGCTCAAATGGAGAAAAGCCTGTTGATGCTTGTGGTACCACCCTGTAGGCAAACAGCAAGAATGGTAGCCACTTGTCCCAGTCCCTTTCAGTATCTGACACAAATTTGTGAAGCATGTTCTTGAACGTGTGGTTAAAGCGCTCCACCAGTCCTTCGGTCTGTAGAGCGCATGGGCTGGTCTTTATGTCTGTGATGCCTAGCTGTCGGGCAGTAGCTTCATCAGCCGTAATCTAAAATTGGTCCCTTGATATGTGAGAATCTTATCTGGTATTCCCACTCTGGAGAACAGCTGGACGAGAGCATAGATGATCTTGGGCGTAGTGATGTGGAACGGAGAGGGAAGACCTCAAGATACCTCATTGCAGTTTAGCAGCATCAACCGGCTCATGTTCCCTCACCCAGACTCGAATCTCGTAGGCAAGAACACAGAGTAACTGTTCCAGGACTATTGTCTCACTGATATCCTCTGAGCTGTGTGCTCAGGTCACACCCAGCGTCGGTACAGGTTCCGCAGACGATGGTAAATCTCACTCGGCGACTCTCCAGCTGGAGTAGAAGCAGCCCAGAACCGCTGGCGGTAGGTCTCTGGAGAGATGTTGAACTTTACCAAGAGCACCTCCTTCAGGTCAGCATAGATCTCTGCTTGGTCCTCATCCATAGCCAGGTATGCCTCCAGCGTTTACCCAGTTAACAGTGGAACAAGACGATAACTTCACTTGTCTTCTGGCCACCTCCAGGTTCTGGCAATATACTCAAAGCGATGCAAGTTCTCAATGTCCTCCCCCTGCTGGAAGACTGGCAACTTCGGCTCTGATTGGCTCTCTCTTTAATATCCAGCTCTTTGAGAAAAATAAAAACAACATTTATGGGATAAAAACACCCATTTATGTAAACAGGAAACGTGATGACATCTGAAGTGTCTAACAAGTCTACTATTAATGAATAATATAAAAACCAAAATAGTTAAGGGGAGCAGGAGCAGAAGGATGAATTAACAAAAGAGACTATGATCAGAAATGTCAGAGTTTATCTCACCTGCTCTTGAGCATCATCTGGTGGTCACTGGACAGTAATGATGAAACATCCTCATAACACTGACATCAGTAGTCTTGTTAATTAACTGTACATCTAACACTAAAAGGAAACATAAATCAAGGTGAGTAAATACATTTTTTGTGTAAAATATCCCATAGACTGTCACAGAAAAATAAGTTGTAAAAGGGTAAATGAACTCCAAGCTTTGAAAAAGAAAGGGTTACAAAAGTAAAAGGATAGTTGGTGGGTTGTGGCATCATACCTGGAACTGCTTAAGGCTTGGGAATGCTGTTGTAGCTGTATTTTTTATTATTATTCAAACGTGAAACCCAATTTTAATTGTAATTTTTTTTGCAATTTTTGGTTCATGTCTACGAAATTCATTCCGCATGGTAGAACTCATCATTTTGAGCAACTTTGTCTCAAGGACCGCCTCTGTCAATTGAATTCATGCGTTAAATATTGGAGATTATTAAAAAAATAATTTTTTTGGGCAAACTAGTCCTAGGTTTTTGGGTCCACCACGATAAAACCCCTGCGGCACAAATCTCGGGACTCTAGGTCAAGTTATCAGAAATTTTTTGAACTTTAGCCTCTGGTTAGCTATAGCAGGGTCATTTAAAAAACAGGCGTGGCCAAGTCTACCCAAAAGCTTATCGTTCCTAAATGAAAACTTGAAAGTTCACGAAAATAGGCGAGAACATGCGACATACATGTTAACCTAAGCAAACATGCAAACCTTTATGAAGATCGGACCATAGGTGGGGCTATAACTTAAAAAAAACTTGAAATCTGTATTTTTCCTGGTAAGTTGCCTGTATTGGCTGTAAATGGTCACATTTGGTGAAAATGGTATTCCATATGCACACTTTTTTTGAAAGGGTTCTTCTTTAAATCATAAAATGTATCTTAATTTTTGCATGTCTGATATTTTCTCCTACATTAAAATGTTATTGCAGGGTCAAGGTAGACTTTGATCATTATATCACTGTTTATGTTTGTTGGACTTTGAGCATGAACATTTCTTGTCTACCACACCCTCTCCATTTCAAACTTTTATGACAGAGATAAAGATGTTTGTCTAGAAACGTTTCGTTTTTGAACAATAATCCTACCGGAAGGAATAACAAGGAGGATCGTGCTCCTGCAAATTAATTATCAAAGAAGAGAAGTGTGGAATTAGTGTCATACACACATAGAGTTTGTAGATTTGTAGAAGTAGATTCAACGCGGATGTCCCATAGTCGGCTGGAATGTGAGTATTCTTGATTATATTGTTTATAAAATCATGCCTGTGGAAAAATATACATGCAGCTGTATATCTATATGCTTTATATTATACTGTATACGTGTAGTTTATGAATTTAAATTTTCAAAAAAGCACTCAGGTTAAACAAAAGCAGAAGCAGTATGATTGTTACTATTATTGGACTCTTTTTTCATTTTTTTTCATAATTAAATCTTAAATCAAAGATTTAGGAAATGTGGGAAATTCTGGGAATATGAGAATTCAGTGTTTTCTTAGTAGTAATATTACAGGATAATGTGATACAGAAGATGGTACTCTTCCACAGGGGGTCTGCAATGGTATTGCTGGAAATCTGGGAATTATTGTTTAAACGAAAACAAATTTTTGAGCAAAGGATTTTTAAAAAAATAATAATAGAAGCTAAATTTAAAGCAAGAGTTAAAGGGTTAGTTCACCCAAAAATGAAAATAATGTCATTAATGACTCACCCTCATGTCGTTCTAAGCCCGTAAGACCTCCGTTCATCTTCGGGACACAGTTTAAGATATTTTAGATTTAGTCCGAGAGCTTTCTGTCCCTCCATTGAAACTGTATATACAGTATACTGTCCATGTCCATAAAGGTAATAAAAACATCATCAAAGTAGTCCATGTGACATCAGTGGGTTAGTTAGAAGTTTTTGAAGCATCGAAAATACTTTTTGGTCCAAAAATAACACAAAATAAGACTTTATTCAGCATTGTATTCTCTCCCGGGTCTGTTGTGAATCTGCGTTCAGGACTCCGCAGTGACGCTGCTGACGTAAGACGCTGATGACGTGTTATCTGGTGCGCCCGAGCTTCGTTTACAGTCTGAGGGAGACGCACGCTATATTCAAGCTATTCTACATTGTTTGCGTGGATATCATTTTTTTAATGGTGCGTAAATGTGCATGTCGCGGATGAGACACTTTTACAGCGTGCGTTTCCCTCAGACTGTAAACGAAGCTCGGGCGCACCAGATAACACGTCATCAGCGTCTTACGCCATCAGCGTAACTGTGAAGGATTCACAACAGACCCGGGAGAGAATACAATGCTGAATAAAGTCTTATTTTGTGTTATTTTTGGACCAAAAAGTATTTTCGATGCTTCAAAAACTTCTAACTAACCCACTGATGTCACATGGACTACTGTGATGATGTTTATATTACCTTTATGGACATGGCCAGTATACTGTATATACAGCTTCAATGGAGGGACAGAAATCTCTCGGACTAAATCTAAAATATCTTAAACTGTGTTCCGAAGATGAACGGAGGTCTTACGGGCTTAGAACGACATGAGGGTGAGTCATTAATGACATTATTTTCATTTTTGGGTGAACTAACCCTTTAAGATGTCAAAGTTGTTATTGTCTCTCCCACATTCAAATGTAAGAATGTATGAAAAGTATGTGCAAGTAAATGGCATTATTGATTACTTAAGGGCCAAATGTAAATTCATTAACTTGCATGTTATAGAGCAGGATTGAGCGGCAACAATGGCTTCACACACACCGCGGCGCAGCAGCATGGAGGAACCACCCGAAATGTGAGAGACTGTTACACTGTTTTTATATTAAGTTTGTTTGTTATCTATGTTTCTCTTGATGCAGGGGATCATCATAATTGTCTGGATGCTTAAACAAATTGTTAGCTTATTAAGCAATATTGTTTTTTAATCACTCTAATCCGTGTATACAAATATACACTATATAGCATAGGCCTAAATTATCCAAATAAACTCATTTCATTTACAATACATATAAGTTCATGTTTACCATAAATGTACCATAAAATTGAAATATTTGCATTACAAAACATACTAAATTTCTTGATGTTTCTTTGTTTGATCTAGATCTGATGTTATTCGTCTCAAAGATGAATTGAATAAGCTACATGAGAAAACTTCTGCTGAATGTCAGACACGCATAAAGGAAATGAGCAACCAGGTCTACGAGTTTAAAGAATATTACAAAAATTTCAATAAAGGAGCAGTAATAGCAGGAGCAACTGGAGGGGTTTTAATGATTGCAGGATTAGCTTTATCTGCGTTTACTATGGGGGCTTCTCTTATTCTTACGGGATTAGGAGCCGCTACAGCTACAGCTGGTGGAGCTACTGCTGGTGTCAAGAAATTCAAAGAAAGAAATCTGAAACAAACCATTCAAACTGAACTTGACGAACTTCAGAACAAAATGAGTCCTATGATTAACTTGCTGGAAAAGATATTTCAGCGTACTCAGGATATACTGAGAAACCGTACGATACCAGAGCACAAAGTCACTGCAATACGTCATATTTTTAACTACTGCTTTCAAGACTTTACAACTTCTGATTTGCGTGGAAACCTTTCCGAAACTCTGGTTAAGATTGGTAAAATGCTTAAACTTTTGGATAAAATTCTTGAAGATGATAAGGACGAGTCTGCAAAACCAATAACAGAAGAGGAGGTTAAGAAAAAAGAAGAGGAGGTTAAGAAAAACGTAGAGACATTCATTAATGAAATGAGTACAGGAATTGATCAGTTACAGAACACCATGGATGCAATTACTCAACTGAAAGAAAGAATATCACAGAGGTATAATTATTGATGTCCTACAATGATCAATGTTACATCATAGGATAGGATATTTTATTTTATTTTTTTTGCTGAAGGAAAACTATATTTTGTGACGTAAGATTAAGATGTCAGATTACATTGCTTTTGTGTGTGTGTGTGTATATATTGTGCTTTATATTTTACACTTCCAAAACAACAAAACATGTATATAAAATGTATAACTATCTTTGAAATTCAAAGTGAATAAAATAATTGTCTTTAATAATTGACTTATTGTCTTTAAAAAAAAAAGTTTATAATCTCTTCTTCTTTTTATTGTTATTTGGTAATAGGTTTATTTAATCAGTGTGATTTTAGAAAAACTCTTTCTGTTTCTAAGAAAACAATTGTTAAGGAGATTGTCTTGCTGAGGATTGAGATGCAGAGATTTCTGTGGTGTGGCATAGGACTAAATATTTGAGCTGAAGAAGTGTAAGTACATAAATGAATAAATAAATACTAAAGCAAAACAGTTCACACTTATCTGGACATGACAAGTGGTGTTCATATGTAAATCAGTTTTTGTTTTTGCATCAACCAAATGCCAAAGAGAGCAACTGACTGAACGGCAAGATCTCTTTCTCTCATTATAAGACACATTAATATCATTTGTACAGAAGCGGTCATTGCGGTGGTACATTTGTAGCTAAAGAGTGCATATTAATACCTCAAACATGTTGATACCAAAAGTGTATATATAAAATGAAACTGTAACACTGCTCAATAACTGCAATAGAGAAATAATAAAAACTTAAACCTTGTGCAGTTCATTGTTAGCTAGCAAAAGCAAATATTTGCCAGTATTCGTGCAGCTGGATGGTGTCGGGCCATTATCTCCTTTGTTCTTTGGACTTTGGATTCTTAGTTTATAGATTTAATAGCTCAGGTAAGATAAATATTATTACTCCTTGACCTATTATAATCATAACGAGAACAATGGCATATTGAAAGGTTCATTGTGATATTATAGTACTACAGAAGACATGTAGAAAAACGACACATTACTGTATGTTTAGCACTCTAGTTTACCCATTTTGTGTCAATATTAAAATAAAACTGTATTAGAATTCACTTGTTTTACACATCCACAGACAAATCCCCACAAACAAAACCCCTCTTAACACAGGTTTTTTAACACCCCTTAATGTACTTATGTGTCCACACTACAGAGTGTTAAGGGATAGTTCACCCAGAAATGTAAACTCTGTCAGTAATGACTCTCCCTCATGTTGTTCAACCCCGTAAGACTTTCCTTCATCTTCAGAACACAAATTAACATATTTTTGATTAAATCCAAGAGGTTTCCCCAAATAGGCAGCGACGTCAGTGCAGCTTTCAGGCCCAGTAACGTAGGAAAAACATCGTTAAAATAGTCCATGTGACTCCAGTGGTTCAACCTTAAAGTTATGAAGCGACCCCACAAATATCAACTTTATTCAACAATCTCTTCTCTTCCACATCATTCTCCTACGCTCCTAAGTGTAAACAGTGCAGTGCTTCCACTGGTTCTACATCAGAATGCCGGCTCACTATTGGCCGATGCTGGTCACATGACCACCACGACACATGCATGTGATGCTGACCAGTGATGCACGGGTTTATTCACAGGTTTATGACCTATACTGGGACCAGCCACCAGGGGGTGATCGAGACTCTGAGTTTATGAGCTATACTGGGACCAGCCACCAGGGGGTGATCGAGACTCTGAGTTTATGAGCTATACTGGGACCAGCCACCAGGGGGTGATCGAGACTCTGAGTTTATGAGCTATACTGGGAACAGCCACCAGGGGGCGATCGAGACTCTGGGTTTATGACCTATACTGGGACCAGCCACCGGGGGGTGATCGAGACTCTGAGTTTATGAGCTATACTGGGACCAGCCACCGGGGGGCGATCGAGACTCTGAGTTTATGAGCTATACTGGGACCAGCCACCGGGGGGCGATCGAGACTCTGGGTTTATGAGCTATACTGGGACCAGCCACCGGGGGGCGATCGAGACTCTGAGTTTATGAGCTATACTAGGACCAGCCACCGGGGGGTGATCGAGACTCTGGGTTTATGAGCTATACTGGGACCAGCCACCGGGGGGCGATCGAGACTCTGAGTTTATGAGCTATACTGGGACCAGCCACCGGGGGGCGATCGAGACTCTGGGTTTATGAGCTATACTAGGACCAGCCACCGGGGGGCGATAGAGACTCAGGGTTTATGAGCTATACTGGGACCAGCCACCGGGGGGCGATCGAGACTCTGGGTTTATGAGCTATACTGGGACCAGCCACCGGGGGGCGATCGAGACTCTGAGTTTATGAGCTATACTGGGACCAGCCACCGGGGGGCGATCGAGACTCTGGGTTTATGAGCTATACTAGGACCAGCCACCGGGGGCGATAGAGACTCTGGGTTTATGAGCTATACTGGGACCAGCCACCGGGGGGCGATCGAGACTCTGGGTTTATGAGCTATACTGGGACCAGCCACCGGGGGCGATAGAGACTCTGGGTTTATGAGCTATACTGGGACCAGCCACCGGGGGCGATAGAGACTCTGAGTTTATGAGCTATACTGGGACCAGACACCGGGGGGCGATAGAGACTCTGAGTTTATGAGCTATACTGGGACCAGACACCGGGGGGCGATAGAGACTTTGGGTTTATGAGCTATACTGGGACCAGACACCGGGGGGCGATAGACACTGAGTTTATGAGCTATACTGGGACCAGCCACCGGGGGCGATAGACACTGAGTTTATGAGCTATACTGGGACCAGCCACCGGGGGCGATAGAGACTGAGTTTATGAGCTATACTGGGACCAGCCACCGGGGGGCGATAGAGACTCTGAGTTTATGAGCTATACTGGGACCAGCCACCGGGGGGCGATAGAGACTCTGAGTTTATGAGCTATACTGGGACCAGCCACCGGGGGCGATAGAGACTCTGAGTTTATGAGCTATACTGGGACCAGCCACCGGGGGCGATAGAGACTCTGAGTTTATGAGCTATACTGGGACCAGCCACCGGGGGCGATCGAGACTCAGGGTCTATGAGCTATACTGGGACCAGCCACTGGGGGCGATAGAGACTGAGTTTATGAGCTATACTGGGACCAGCCACCGGGGGCGATAGAGACTCTGGGTTTATGAGCTATACTGGGACCAGCCACCGGGGGGCGATAGAGACTGAGGTTATGAGCTATACTGGGACCAGACACCGGGGGGTGATCGAGACTCTGAGTTTATGAGCTATACTGGGACCAGCCACCGGGGGCGATAGAGACTGAGTTTATGAGCTATACTGGGACCAGCCACCGGGGGGTGATCAAGACTCTGAGTTTATGAGCTATACTGGGACCAGACACCGGGGGCGATAGAGACTCTGAGTTTATGAGCTATACTGGGACCAGCCACTGGGGGCGATAGAGACTGAGTTTATGAGCTATACTGGGACCAGACACCGGGGGGTGATCGAGACTCTGAGTTTATGAGCTATACTGGGACCAGCCACCGGGGGCGATAGAGACTCTGAGTTTATGAGCTATACTGGGACCAGCCACTGGGGGCGATAGAGACTCTGAGTTTATGAGCTATACTGGGACCAGCCACTGGGGGCGATAGAGACTGAGTTTATGAGCTATACTGGGACCAGCCACTGGGGGATGATCGAGACTCTGAGTTTATGAGCTATACTGGGAGCAGCCAGAATGCTTAACACTACTTTAGTTAGTGTTACGGTAATCTTACTTTTGAATGAAATACAGAAACTACTGGAAAATTGTTGCCAGAAAGTTACTGTTAATTTGACAATACATTTTTTACAGGGTTAATTTACTTAAAGGTCCAATATGTAAGAATTTTGTAATAAAATATCCAAAAATCACTTGCAGAGTGTGATATATTTCCTGCAGTTGTGTACTTACAATATCCCAAAAGTTCCCAAAGATTTTTAATTTCAGAGAAATTAAAATGTTCTGTCCAAAGAGCATTAACTAACAAGGACTGAAAATGCACATCTAGCATATAAATATATTTTCCCTTGACAGGCAATATTGATCTTGCGCACTATGTACAACGACAGGAGTAGCAAACCCAATATCTGAGACTGCACAATCGGACACTAATAATAATATTACTGATAATCAATACTCAAAAAATTTACTCTTTGAATGAACATAAAAAAAATCATGGAAAGGATTTCCACATGATTAACTTGTTTTATTTCAGCATTATGCAATTCTGTTATTCCAATTTAATGTACTTACGTTGGGTCAACTTAATTTATTAAGGTTGATTCAACTTATTTACTATGGTTTGGCACAGCTTAATTTAATAGTGTCAGCCCAACTTATTTTAAGGTTTTCTGACATGATTCAAGTGTTTTTTATTTTCAATCATCCATTAATATTTCATTTATTTTTTGCTAGCAGTAGCACATATTAGCAAATGCTAAAATTTACATGCTCCTTCAACCAAAGCAGTTTAACGTAACTGAATCAGTCCACAGCCAAACACAATACTCAACTCTTCTCCACAATGGTAACCCACTGTAATTTAAATGGTTCTAATAATTGTAATTGAACATTAAACACAATTACACACTATCAAGTCTTCCCCTTTTCAAATTTTCTCAAAAAAACATAAAATAACACTTAATTTAAACATTTATTCTCTCTTAATTTAACCATATGCAAAGCATGCTGGGAACTAACAAGCACCGCCCATTTTCAGTTAATGCAGCACAAATCATTCATGTAATCCAACACAAACGGATTAAGTAAACTTAAATTTTATATTGAAGCAGATTGAACACAATCAAATTAAGTTAGGGCAAAATGTGAGAAGGGTATTCCTGCACAACCGGAGGCTGCAGTTTCAGGACCCCAGTTTCAGGACCCCAGTTTCAGGACCCTAGTTTCAGGACCCCAGTTTCAGGACCCAGTTTCAGGACCCTAGTTTCAGGACCCTAGTTTCAGGACCCCAGTTTCAGGACCCTAGTTTCAGGACCCCAGTTTCAGGACCCCAGTTTCAGGACCCCAGTTTCAGGACCCTAGTTTCAGGACCCTAGTTTCAGGACCCTAGTTTCAGGACCCTAGTTTCAGGACCCCAGTTTCAGGACCCTAGTTTCAGGACCCCAGTTTCAGGACCCAGTTTCAGGACCCTAGTTTCAGGACCCCAGTTTCAGGACCCCAGTTTCAGGACCCTAGTTTCAGGACCCCAGTTTCAGGACCCTAGTTTCAGGACCCCAGTTTCAGGACCCCAGTTTCAGGACCCCAGTTTCAGGACCCTAGTTTCAGGACCCCAGTTTCAGGACCCAGTTTCAGGACCCTAGTTTCAGGACCCTAGTTTCAGGACCCTAGTTTCAGGACCCCAGTTTCAGGACCCTAGTTTCAGGACCCCAGTTTCAGGACCCCAGTTTCAGGACCCCAGTTTCAGGGCCCCAGTTTCAGGACCCTAGTTTCAGGACCCTAGTTTCAGGACCCCAGTTTCAGGACCCTAGTTTCAGGACCCTAGTTTCAGGACCCCAGTTTCAGGACCCCAGTTTCAGGACCCCAGTTTCAGGACCCTAGTTTCAGGACCCTAGTTTCAGGACCCCAGTTTCAGGACCCTAGTTTCAGGACCCTAGTTTCAGGACCACAGTTTCAGGACCCCAGTTTCAGGACCCCAGTTTCAGGACCCCAGTTTCAGGACCCTACAGCGCCACCTACCGAACTGGATCACCAAAAACAGTAATTTAAGATGGACGACATGGACACCAATCACACTGTGAGTACCGATATTCAATTAAGTTTTATTTTATAACGTTAAAACGAAGCAAAGTTTACATAGCCAAAGTGAGAGCTGCTAACTATGAATTAACTAATTTGCATGAATTTAGAATTTGTGTTCTAGTTGTATTAATTAGGCTACTACGACGTTCGTGGCCATGATTTAATAAATACTTGTTGGGTTTTATAAGTATATCTAGCCAGCACATTAATTAAACTTACAAAGATGACAATAGCATGATGTGAGGTGTGCAATATTTACCTGCTTATTCTGTATTCGTGTGAAAACTTGCTTGTTGTTTTACCATATTAGTTAAGTATAAAATACCTTTCATAATTAAACTGCCTGGTTGCACTACAATATGTGTTATTGTCGTCTTGGCGTTGTTTTGCAATCATGAATGAGACGTTTGGTTGTTACAATTTTCAACAGTGCATAAGTGTTAAACCAGAGATTTCAGTTGAACATGTTAATAGAAAAAAACATTTCAAGTCAACAAACACAATTATTATCAGTAAACTAAATATAAATATATTATGTAAAGTGCAAAACCTTCCTAGTTCATTTTTTTGAGTGAAGAATAGAAGGGTTTTAGTTAAAAGACCTCAAATATATGTTTAACTGGTGCAAACCTGTCCCTTCTCTGGCATGAACTAGGTGTGTGTGTGTGTGTGTGTGTGTGTGTGTGTGTGTGTGTGTGTGTGTGTGTGTGTGTGTGTGTGTGTGTGTGTGTGTGTGTGTGTGTGTGTGTGTGTGTGTGTGAAGTGCTGAGGTCCAGTCACACAGCAGAAACCTGCTCATCTGAAACACATTTACATTAAATCTGTGATGTTACAGCTTGAGATCCAGCTGTGCTGTTATAATCTGAAGTATTTTTAAAAACACAGACACCAAGAATACGCATATGAACCTTAACAATGGTGAAAATCAAACAAAAAGAATGATGCATGGAAACCACCAATCAAAACTCTATGGCTCCCAGCATGCATTGCAGTTTGAATAAATTATGCAGCAAAATTGTCATCCTCAAAACATAATCATTAGGCTTGTACGACTTCATGCAGCGCTGCACAGACTGATCAGCGGCTGACTTGAAGCAGTGCATGCTGGTTAGAAATTGTGTCTGACGCCACGTGACTGTATGCCATCAAAGTACGTGAGAGCGATTCGAGAGCAGGAGTAATGACGACACAGCTGTTCCACGATTGGCCGGATCCACCGCATGACAGCGATCACGTGTGTTTCGTGTTTATTCTCAAATTTTCCCTTAAAATTTGCTTAAAATTAAATACATTATTTTATTGTAATTTTTACCATGATGAAGTAGCCTACAGTTTTACACTGTTGAGTTTTTAATAATACTGTATAGTATTATACAGTTTTGAAATGTTATTTTATGGTGCTACTTTGTAACTATGTAGAACATCCGTATAAATATTATTTTAACTGTTAATGGGAAATAGAAAAAAGAACAATTGAAGCTTTAACTGCACAACAAGGTTTATTGTGTATTTTTAAACAACACATCAGTAATAATAATACAATAGCTATAATACAAAATCTGTTTTAAAACAAGACCAATGACCAATTTATAAATATAGTTAAGGCCACCTAATATAAAGTGTGTCCAAAACTACTTTTGAAAATAGAGTAAGTATTTCCGAGGTCAAAGTTCAGTTCAGTGTAAAACGAGGTTATTCTGGACGATGATTGTTCAATCTCGTGAGAACTTCTACCGTCCAGAGTCAGTAACCGTAGGAAACTGTGTTTAATCAGATCATCTGAGCTCAGGATGGTTCTTCACACTAAATAATGAACATCCATCGGTTCTCAGTTCTCCATCGTAAATCCAGCGATGACTTATTTAATGATTCTCCATCATTGATGTGTGATGAGCTCAGGACAAGAGTCTGGATGTTCAGTTCAAAGCCCCGCGAGTTGACAGAGAATATTCCAGGCCGTTATATGTGTGTTTCCTCATCTCGTCCCGTTCCTCCAGGCCTCCATCGCGGAGACTTCTGGAAATTATTCTAAACTGCTTCTCACAATATGCATTATAGATCACAGCCGTGCGTCCAGACAGAAGAGTGTTAACGGATGATAAAAGAGAAGCGCTTCACATTAATTGTGCTTCATGTTCAGATTTTATACTTTAATATTTCTAAGCCTCCCGGCTCAAACCCGCCTCTGAGTGTGTTTGCATTTTTTTTGTATTTCACGCATAATAGTGATAGTTTTGATCAGAAGAATCACATGTGCATTAGGGTTATTCAGTTCTGATAAACCCTCATTAATCACACCTGGACCTGAACATGCTAATCGTGTGTGTGTGTGTGTGTGTGTGTGTGTGTGTGTGTGTGTGTGTGTGTGTGTGTGTGTGTGTGTGTGTGTGTGTGTGTGTGCGCTGCTGGCGTAACGAAGTAAGAGCTCAAGAGAAATGAAATAAAAAGCTGATTCTTCTGAGGCATTCAAAGTGTTCTCAGAAACGTGACGGTTTTACGTCTCATGGTAGAAAAGTGCAGTTTTGTAGCAGAATTATGTGTTTGATTAGATTACTTCTAATAGTGTTATTGTGAACATTATTGTTAATGCTTTTCGCAAAGTTGACATTCCTCCCAGAATTATTAATAGTAGGCTAGTAATTAATAGATCACAGTTTTACTCATAAACCAGGATTCTGGACTTCTGGTCCTGAAGACACACTTTCCTGCAGAATTAATTTGTTAACTTCAACATCTGGTAAACTAAAGACCTCAGTCGATTCACACAGAGTTTAAATAAAGGGACGAGGAAGAACTGAAGATCAGCAGATAAATCATGAAGTGTAGATCCACAGAGAAACACTAGAGGTCAGTGTCCGTTCACTCCTGAAGAACGAGATCATGTACTGAGCAGGATCACACCGTTCTTCAGTTGCTCAACCAAACGTCGAAACTCAGACACAAACAGCTTATTTAAAATGCACTCACAATTTAAGTTAATCACAATTAATAATGTGAAACATCTACAGTCGAGCTCAGAATTAATCATACCCCTAGTAAATATGATCAAAAATGGCTGTAAAAAATAAATCTGCATCGTTTATCCTTTTGATCTTTCATTCAAAACATTGGCAAAAGTCCAACCTTTCATTTAAGTAAAAGAATTGAACGTGGGGGGGAAATCACATTATTAAATAAATGTTTTTCTCCAAAACACGTTGGCCACAATTATTCATACCCTTTTATTAAATACCCTTTTGCAATCTCCTTTTGCCAAGATAACAGCTCTGAGTTTTCTCCTATAATGCCTGATGAGTTTGGAGAACACCTGACCAGAGATCAGAGACCATTCCTCCATACAGAACCTGTCCAGATCCTGCAGATTCCCAGATCCATGTTGGTGCTTCTTCTCTTCAGTTCACTCCACTCATCAGGTCAGGGAACTGGGACGGTCATGGCAGAAGCTTCCTTTTGTGCTCCTTAACACATTTGTGTGTTGATTTTGATGTTTGTTTTGGATCGTGGTCCTGATGGAAGATCCAACCACGGGCCATTATAAGATTTATAGCAGAAACCGTCAGGTTTTGATTTTTTATCTGTTGATATTTGATACGATGCCATGTATCTGAACAAGAAGTCCAGGACCTCCAGCAGAAAAATATGCCCACAACATTAAAGATCCAACGGTATATTAAATTGTACACATGGGGCACTTTTTATCCTTGTGTGCACCAAACCCATCTAGCGTGTTTTCTGCCAAAAAGCTCTTTTTTTAGTTTGATCTGACCACATAACCTGTGCCGTGTGAAGGTCCAGTCGTGTCTGACCACAGAACCTGTGCCGTGTGAAGGTCCAGTCGTGTCTGACCACAGAACCTGTGCCGTGTGAAGGTCCAGTCGTGTCTGACCACAGAACCTGTGCCGTGTGAAGGTCCAGTTGTGTCTGACCACAGAACCTGTGCCGTGTGAAGGTCCAGTCGTGTCTGACCACAGAACCTGTGCCGTGTGAAGACCCAGTCGTGTCTGACCACAGAACCTGTGCCGTGTGAAGGTCCAGTTGTGTCTGACCACAGAACCTGTGCCGTGTGAAGACCCAGTCGTGTCTGACAACCGAACATGCTGGAGTTTGTTTTTGGACGAGCGAGGAGCATTTTTCCTGAAACCCTCCCAAACAACATGTGGAGATGTAGGGGTCGTTTGATTTTTTTTTAATAGGCTTTCTGACCCCAAGACTCAACTAATCTCTGCAATTCTCCATCTGTGATCCTTGAAGAGTCTTTGGCCACTCAAACCGTCCTCCTCACCGTCCATTAAGGCAAAATAGACACACGTCCTCTTCCTGGCAGATTCGTGACATCTTCAGTTGATTATAACTTTCTTAATTATTGCCCTGATGATCAAAATGAGGATTTTCAATTCTTTAGCTATTTTATTACAGCCACTTTCCATTGATTTTGTGATGCTCAACAATCTTTTGCTGGACATCAGAACTATATTCTTTGGTTTTACTCATTGTGATGATGGATGATTAAGGGAATTTGACCTTTGTGTTTCCTCATATTCAAACTCCTGTGAACAAGAAATCATAGCTAGACAATTTCATGTTCCTAGTCACCCTGGTGTGCTAAAAAAAAGGTAAATATTAATGGGAATATAGTTCAGAAGATACCTTACTCATAAAAAATTCTAGGGGTATGAATAATTGTGGCCAACGTGTTTTGGAGAAAAATATTTATTTAATAATGTGATTTAGCCCCACGTTCAATTCTTTTACTTAAATGAAAGGTTGGACTTTTGCCAATTTTTTGAATGAAAGATCAAAAGGATAAACGATGCAGATTTATTTTTTACAGCCATTTTTGATCATATTTACCAGGGTATGATTAATTCTGAGCTCGACTGTATATATCAGAGACACTCTGGAATAAAAGTTCATGCTAAAGAACACTAACATTCTTCCAGAAAACTGTGTGTGTGTGTGTGTGTGTGTGTGTGTGTGTGTGTGTGTACACTTAGAAGTGGAGACTTGTAGATTCATGCACAATATGTCATCATTTATTCACCTATTTCCCAAAGTTACTTCATTCATAGAGCACATAAACAAAAGTGTATACCATGACAATTACAGCAATAAAATACAAGAGAAATATCGAAAGAAACGTCAATTAAAAAAGACAAAGACCTCCTTTTCGAGGCGTCTGATGGTGTGTGTCGGCTGGTTTCTGGCCACACGTACAGCTCCTCTATAACTGCCTGTGTTAAACATGATCTCTCAGGACCCGTGAATATTAACAAGATCTGTTTAAATATGTAACTGTGAGAAAGACTTCTTCAAAAAGTCTGGATGATGAAATCTGGAACAGATCAGATTGAAATCACAGACTAGAATCAAACACACACGCACGCACGCACACACACGCACGCACGCACACACACACACACACACACACACACACACACACACACACACACACACACACACACACACACACACACACACACACACACACACACACACACACACACACACACACAGAAGCTGAAGCGTGACCTCTGTGTCTGTGTGATTGTGTTTAGGGTTAATGAAAGTGTGTCGTTCACCTGAGCACTGAGACACATTTAAAGGGGTCGTGACACGAGAAATCTCATTTGCCTTGATCTTTTGACATATGGACCTTAGGCTCAAGGGCCACACTGGGTTTTAAAATGTGAAAGAGGGCCGGCCCAGTTGCAGACTATGCAACACGATCTCATGAAAGTGCCTATAGGCCTTCCACGAATTGTATTTCTCATGCCATTTAAACGACAAAAATTGCTATGCACTGTAAACCCCTTGGTTAGGATTAGGAGTGTGAAGTGCCATAAAGTGCGTATCATATGCACGCGAAAACGGCGTATCATAAGCACCACAAATACAATGCGTGGTATATGCACTTCAGGGGCGTATAGCAAGCTTTTCAGATGTGCAGGGCCCCAACCCCAGAAAATTTTGTACATTTTAAGGTTAAATGCATCAATCTGGTGCACTTTAAGAGCTCAAAATTAAGAGCTTGAACCGGCTTCAACCCATGAACTGTGCACATTGATTGTACATTACATTATCACTGGTGTTTTAGAATGCCAAACATGTATTATACTACTATAACAATGATTTATATAATTATTCCTATGACGTAAAATCCATATAGCCCAGTGGTTCTCAAACGTTTTTGGTCGCGCCCCCCTTTAAACCTTTAAAAAAATATTCAGCAGCGGAGTGCCGCGTTCACAATAGCAGCTTGTGATTCGGTCCGCTGAAGAGGTGTTTTTCTATGGCGAGCAACTTTTATGTTGGCTTGTTCCAACGGTGTGAAGAAGACCGATTCAGTGTAATTCACCTTTAGCTAAGCCCCGCCCCCTTTAGTTACTGTTGCTACGTCCGTCAACTTCATCTGGGCTCTGGTTTGGTATCAACATGGCTTATGCTGTGACGGCTCTTCCTGCTGAAATTTGATCAAACTTTTATAAAGCAGCAAATAAAGTGTCGGATAGAAGTAGGCAGAAGCTGCAGTGTGCGTTCGAAGGCTATTCAAGACATACCGGAGAAACGCAAGCAACAACAAGATCCAAATAAAGGCAAAAGCATAACGGTCACAGTCAAAAACATGACCCAGCGCATATCCTAATGGAGACGGAGGCTGGGACTCACAATATCAGGAGCAACACTGTTCATGCAAAGCTGGGTCTCTATTCACTTCTATAATCGTTATTACAGAGCAAACGGACTACGCGAATATAAAGTTGTGTTTATTAGCAGCGTGTGCTAGCGTATCAACAATTAGGGTAGAGAACCGAAAGACTCATACACTGATACAGTATACAGATGTGTGTTCAGATTATAATGACTGACGCTGTCTACAGTGATACAGTATACAGATGTGTGTTCAGATTATAATGACTGACACTGATACACTGATACAGTATACAGATGTGTGTTCAGATTATAATGACTGACAGTGTCTACACTGATACAGTATACAGATGTGTGTTCAGATTATAATGACTGATGCTGATACACTGATACAGTATACAGATGTGTGTTCAGATTATAATGACTGATGCTTATACACTGATACAGTATACAGATGTGTGTTCAGATTATAATGACTGACGCTGTCTACACTGGTACAGTATACAGATGTGTGTTCAGATTATAATGACTGATGCTGATACACTGATACAGTATACAGATGTGTGTTCAGATTATAATGACTGACAGTGTCTACACTGATACAGTATACAGATGTGTGTTCAGATTATAATGACTGACGCTGATACACTAATACAGTATACAGATGTGTGTTCAGATTATAATGACTGACGCTGTCTACACTGGTACAGTATACAGATGTGTGTTCAGATTATAATGACTGACGCTGTCTACACTGGTACAGTATACAGATGTGTGTTCAGATTATAATGACTGATGCTGTCTACACTGATACAGTATACAGATGTGTGTTCAGATTATAATGACTGACGCTGTCTACACTGATACAGTATACAGATGTGTGTTCAGATTATAATGACTGATGCTGTCTACACTGATACAGTATACAGATGTGTGTTCAGATTATAATGACTGATGCTGATACACTGATACAGTATACAGATGTGTGTTCAGATTATAATGACTGATGCTGATACACTGATACAGTATACAGATGTGTGTTCAGATTATAATGACTGACGCTGTCTACACTGGTACAGTATACAGATGTGTGTTCAGATTATAATGACTGACGCTGTCTACACTGATACAGTATACAGATGTGTGTTCAGATTATAATGACTGATGCTGTCTACACTGATACAGTATACAGATGTGTGTTCAGATTATAATGACTGACGCTGTCTACACTGATACAGTATACAGATGTGTGTTCAGATTATAATGACTGATGCTGTCTACACTGATACAGTATACAGATGTGTGTTCAGATTATAATGACTGATGCTGATACACTGATACAGTATACAGATGTGTGTTCAGATTATAATGACTGATGCTGATACACTGATACAGTATACAGATGTGTGTTCAGATTATAATGACTGACGCTGTCTACACTGGTACAGTATACAGATGTGTGTTCAGATTATAATGACTGATGCTGTCTACACTGATACAGTATACAGATGTGTGTTTAGATTATAATGACTGATGCTGTCTACACTGATACATTATACAGATGTGTGTTCAGATTATAATGACTGACGCTGTCTACACTGATACAGTATACAGATGTGTGTTCAGATTATAATGACTGACGCTGTCTACACTGATACAGAATACAGATGTGTGTTCAGATTATAATGACTGATGCTGTCTACACTGATACAGTATACAGATGTGTGTTCAGATTATAATGACTGACGCTGTCTACACTGGTACAGTATACAGATGTGTGTTCAGATTATAATGACTGATGCTGTCTACACTGGTACAGTATACAGATGTGTGTTCAGATTATAATGACTGATGCTGTCTACACTGATACAGTATACAGATGTGTGTTCAGATTATAATGACTGACGCTGTCTACACTGATACAGTATACAGATGTGTGTTCAGATTATAATGACTGACGCTGTCTACACTGATACAGTATACAGATGTGTGTTCAGATTATAATGACTGATGCTGTCTACACTGATACAGTATATAGATGTGTGTTCAGATTATAATGACTGACGCTGTCTACACTGATACAGTATACAGATGTGTGTTCAGATTATAATGACTGATGCTGTCTACACTGATACAGTATACAGATGTGTGTTCAGATTATAATGACTGACGCTGTCTACACTGATACAGTATACAGATGTGTGTTCAGATTATAATGACTGAAGCTGTCTACACTGATACAGTATACAGATGTGTGTTCAGATTATAATGACTGATGCTGTCTACACTGATACAGTATACAGATGTGTGTTCAGATTATAATGACTGACGCTGTCTACACTGGTACAGTATACAGATGTGTGTTCAGATTATAATGACTGATGCTGTCTACACTGGTACAGTATACAGATGTGTGTTCAGATTATAATGACTGATTCTGTCTGCACTGATACAGTATACAGATGTGTGTTCAGATTATAATGACTGATGCTGTCTACACTGGTACAGTATACAGATGTGTGTTCAGATTATAATGACTGACGCTGATACACTGATACAGTATACAGATGTGTGTTCAGATTATAATGACTGATGCTGTCTACACTGATACAGTATACAGATGTGTGTTCAGATTATAATGACTGACCCTGTCTACACTGATACAGTATACAGATGTGTGTTCGGATTATAATGACTGACGCTGATACACTGATACAGTATACAGATGTGTGTTCAGATTATAATGACTGACGCTGTCTACACTGATACAGTATACAGATGTGTGTTCAGATTATAATGACTGACGCTGTCTACACTGATACAGTATACAGATGTGTGTTCAGATTATAATGACTGATGCTGTCTACACTGATACAGTATACAGATGTGTGTTCAGATTATAATGACTGATGCTGTCTACACTGATACAGTATACAGATGTGTGTTCAGATTATAATGACTGATGCTGATACACTGATACAGTATACAGATGTGTGTTCAGATTATAATGACTGATGCTGTCTACACTGATACAGTATACAGATGTGTGTTCAGATTATAATGACTCACGCTGATACACTGATACACTGATACAGTATACAGATGTGTGTTCAGATTATAATGACTGATGCTGATACACTGATACAGTATACAGATGTGTGTTCAGATTATAATGACTGACGCTGTCTACACTGATACAGAATACAGATGTGTGTTCAGATTATAATGACTGATGCTGTCTACACTGATACAGTATACAGATGTGTGTTCAGATTATAATGACTGATGCTGTCTACACTGATACAGTATACAGATGTGTGTTCAGATTATAATGACTGATGCTGTCTACACTGATACAGTATACAGATGTGTGTTCAGATTATAATGACTGATGCTGTCTACACTGATACAGTATACAGATGTGTGTTCAGATTATAATGACTGACGCTGTCTACACTGATACAGTATACAGATGTGTGTTCAGATTATAATGACTGATGCTGTCTACACTGATACAGTATACAGATGTGTGTTTAGATTATAATGACTGATGCTGTCTACACTGATACAGTATACAGATGTGCGTTCAGATTATAATGACTGATGCTGTCTACACTGATACAGTATACAGATGTGCGTTCAGATTATAATGACTGATGCTGTCTACACTGATACAGTATACAGATGTGTGTTCAGATTATAATGACTGATGCTGTCTACACTGATACAGTATACAGATGTGTGTTCAGATTATAATGACTGATGCTGTCTACACTGATACAGTATACAGATGTGTGTTTAGATTATAATGACTGATGCTGTCTACACTGATACAGTATACAGATGTGCGTTCAGATTATAATGACTGATGCTGTCTACACTGATACAGTATACAGATGTGTGTTCAGATTATAATGACTGATGCTGTCTACACTGATACAGTATACAGATGTGTGTTCAGATTATAATGACTGATGCTGTCTACACTGATACAGTATACAGATGTGTGTTCAGATTATAATGACTGATGCTGTCTACACTGATACAGTATACAGATGTGCGTTCAGATTATAATGACTGATGCTGTCTACACTGATACAGTATACAGATGTGTGTTCAGATTAAAATGACTGATGCTGATACACTGATACAGTATACAGATGTGTGTTCAGATTATAATGACTGATGCTGTCTACACTGATACAGTATACAGATGTGCGTTCAGATTATAATGACTGACGCTGATACACTGATACAGTATACAGATGTGTGTTCAGATTATAATGACTGACGCTGTCTACACTGATACAGTATACAGATGTGTGTTCAGATTATAATGACTGATGCTGTCTACACTGATACAGTATACAGATGTGCGTTCAGATTATAATGACTGATGCTGTCTACACTGATACAGTATACAGATGTGTGTTCAGATTATAATGACTGATGCTGTCTACACTGATACAGTATACAGATGTGTGTTCAGATTATAATGACTGATGCTGTCTACACTGATACAGTATACAGATGTGTGTTCAGATTATAATGACTGATGCTGTCTACACTGATACAGTATACAGATGTGCGTTCAGATTATAATGACTGATGCTGTCTACACTGATACAGTATACAGATGTGTGTTCAGATTAAAATGACTGATGCTGATACACTGATACAGTATACAGATGTGTGTTCAGATTATAATGACTGATGCTGTCTACACTGATACAGTATACAGATGTGCGTTCAGATTATAATGACTGACGCTGATACACTGATACAGTATACAGATGTGTGTTCAGATTATAATGACTGACGCTGTCTACACTGATACAGTATACAGATGTGTGTTCAGATTATAATGACTGACGCTGTCTACACTGGTACAGTATACAGATGTGTGTTCAGATTATAATGACTGATGCTGTCTACACTGATACAGTATACAGATGTGTGTTCAGATTATAATGACTGACGCTGTCTACACTGATACAGTATACAGATGTGTGTTCAGATTATAATGACTGACGCTGTCTACACTGATACAGTATACAGATGTGTGTTCAGATTATAATGACTGATGCTGTCTACACTGATACAGTATACAGATGTGTGTTCAGATTATAATGACTGACGCTGTCTACACTGATACAGTATACAGATGTGTGTTCAGATTATAATGACTGATGCTGTCTACACTGATACAGTATACAGATGTGTGTTCAGATTATAATGACTGACGCTGTCTACACTGATACAGTATACAGATGTGTGTTCAGATTATAATGACTGACGCTGTCTACACTGATACAGTATACAGATGTGTGTTCAGATTATAATGACTGACGCTGTCTACACTGATACAGTATACAGATGTGTGTTCAGATTATAATGACTGACGCTGTCTACACTGGTACAGTATACAGATGTGTGTTCAGATTATAATGACTGATGCTGTCTACACTGGTACAGTATACAGATGTGTGTTCAGATTATAATGACTGACACTGTCTACACTGATACAGTATACAGATGTGTGTTCAGATTATAATGACTGACACTGTCTACACTGATACAGTATACAGATGTGTGTTCAGATTATAATGACTGATTCTGTCTGCACTGATACAGTATACAGATGTGTGTTCAGATTATAATGACTGACGCTGATACACTGATACAGTATACAGATGTGTGTTCAGATTATAATGACTGACGCTGTCTACACTGATACAGTATACAGATGTGTGTTCAGATTATAATGACTGACGCTGTCTACACTGATACAGTATACAGATGTGTGTTCAGATTATAATGACTGATGCTGTCTACACTGATACAGTATACAGATGTGTGTTCAGATTATAATGACTGATGCTGATACACTGATACAGTATACAGATGTGTGTTCAGATTATAATGACTGATGCTGTCTACACTGATACAGTATACAGATGTGTGTTCAGATTATAATGACTGACGCTGTCTACACTGATACAGTATACAGATGTGTGTTCAGATTATAATGACTGACGCTGTCTACACTGGTACAGTATACAGATGTGTGTTCAGATTATAATGACTGACGCTGTCTACACTGGTACAGTATACAGATGTGTGTTCAGATTATAATGACTGACGCTGTCTACAGTGATACAGTATACAGATGTATGTTCAGATTATAATGACTGACCCTGTCTACACTGATACAGTATACAGATGTGTGTTCAGATTATAATGACTGATGCTGTCTACACTGATACAGTATACAGATGTGTGTTCAGATTATAATGACTGATGCTGTCTACACTGATACAGTATACAGATGTGTGTTCAGATTATAATGACTGATGCTGTCTACACTGATACAGTATACAGATGTGTGTTCAGATTATAATGACTGATGCTGTCTACACTGATACAGTATACAGATGTGTGTTCAGATTATAATGACTGATGCTGTCTACACTGATACAGTATACAGATGTGTGTTCAGATTATAATGACTGATGCTGTCTACACTGCTACAGTATACAGATGTGTGTTCAGATTATAATGACTGATGCTGTCTACACTGATACAGTATACAGATGTGTGTTCAGATTATAATGACTGATGCTGTCTACACTGATACAGTATACAGATGTGTGTTCAGATTATAATGACTGACACTGTCTACACTGATACAGTATATACAGATGTGTGTTCAGATTATAATGACTGACGCTGATACACTGATACAGTATACAGATGTGTGTTCAGATTATAATGACTGATGCTGTCTACACTGATACAGTATACAGATGTGTGTTCAGATTATAATGACTGATGCTGTCTACACTGATACAGTATACAGATGTGTGTTCAGATTATAATGACTGATGCTGTCTACACTGCTACAGTATACAGATGTGTGTTCAGATTATAATGACTGATGCTGTCTACACTGATACAGTATACAGATGTGTGTTCAGATTATAATGACTGATGCTGTCTACACTGATACAGTATACAGATGTGTGTTCAGATTATAATGACTGACACTGTCTACACTGATACAGTATATACAGATGTGTGTTCAGATTATAATGACTGACGCTGATACACTGATACAGTATACAGATGTGTGTTCAGATTATAATGACTGATGCTGTCTACACTGATACAGTATACAGATGTGTGTTCAGATTATAATGACTGATGCTGTCTACACTGATACAGTATACAGATGTGTGTTCAGATTATAATGACTGATGGTGTCTACACTGATACAGTATACAGATGTGTGTTCAGATTATAATGACTGATGCTGTCTACACTGATACAGTATACAGATGTGCGTTCAGATTATAATGACTGATGCTGATACACTGATACAGTATACAGATGTGTGTTCAGATTATAATGACTGACGCTGTCTATACTGATACAGTATACAGATGTGTGTTCAGATTATAATGATTGACACTGTCTACACTGATACAGTATACAGATGTGTGTTCAGATTATAATGACTGATGCTGTCTACACTGGTACAGTATACAGATGTGTGTTCAGATTATAATGACTGATGGTGTCTACACTGATACAGTATACAGATGTGTGTTCAGATTATAATGACTGATGCTGTCTACACTGGTACAGTATACAGATGTGTGTTCAGATTATAATGACTGATGGTGTCTACACTGATACAGTATACAGATGTGTGTTCAGATTATAATGATTGACACTGTCTACACTGATACAGTATACAGATGTGTGTTCAGATTATAATGACTGATGCTGTCTACACTGGTACAGTATACAGATGTGTGTTCAGATTATAATGACTGATGCTGTCTACACTGATACAGTATACAGATGTGTGTTCAGATTATAATGACTGATGCTGTCTACACTGATACAGTATACAGATGTGCGTTCAGATTATAATGACTGATGCTGATACACTGATACAGTATACAGATGTGTGTTCAGATTATAATGACTGACACTGTCTACACTGATACAGTATACAGATGTGTGTTCAGATTATAATGACTGATGGTGTCTACACTGATACAGTATACAGATGTGTGTTCAGATTATAAAGACTGATGCTGTCTACACTGATACAGTATACAGATGTGCGTTCAGATTATAATGACTGATGCTGATACACTGATACAGTATACAGATGTGTGTTCAGATTATAATGACTGACGCTGTCTATACTGATACAGTATACAGATGTGTGTTCAGATTATAATGACTGATGCTGTCTACACTGATACAGTATACAGATGTGTGTTCAGATTATAAAGACTGATGCTGTCTACACTGATACAGTATACAGATGTGCGTTCAGATTATAATGACTGATGCTGATACACTGATACAGTATACAGATGTGTGTTCAGATTATAATGACTGACGCTGTCTATACTGATACAGTATACAGATGTGTGTTCAGATTATAATGACTGATGCTGTCTACACTGATACAGTATACAGATGTGCGTTCAGATTATAATGACTGATGCTGATACACTGATACAGTATACAGATGTGTGTTCAGATTATAATGACTGACACTGTCTACACTGATACAGTATACAGATGTGTGTTCAGATTATAATGACTGATGGTGTCTACACTGATACAGTATACAGATGTGTGTTCAGATTATAAAGACTGATGCTGTCTACACTGATACAGTATACAGATGTGCGTTCAGATTATAATGACTGATGCTGATACACTGATACAGTATACAGATGTGTGTTCAGATTATAATGACTGATGCTGTCTACACTGGTACAGTATACAGATGTGTGTTCAGATTATAATGACTGATGCTGTCTACACTGATACAGTATACAGATGTGTGTTCAGATTATAATGACTGATGCTGTCTACACTGATACAGTATACAGATGTGCGTTCAGATTATAATGACTGATGCTGATACACTGATACAGTATACAGATGTGTGTTCAGATTATAATGACTGACACTGTCTACACTGATACAGTATACAGATGTGTGTTCAGATTATAATGACTGATGGTGTCTACACTGATACAGTATACAGATGTGTGTTCAGATTATAAAGACTGATGCTGTCTACACTGATACAGTATACAGATGTGCGTTCAGATTATAATGACTGATGCTGATACACTGATACAGTATACAGATGTGTGTTCAGATTATAATGACTGACGCTGTCTATACTGATACAGTATACAGATGTGTGTTCAGATTATAATGACTGATGCTGTCTACACTGATACAGTATACAGATGTGTGTTCAGATTATAATGACTGACGCTTATACAGTATACGGTATATCCACACGCCTGAGGCTGTCGACAGCAGGACAAATGGAAGCATGAAGGAACGCTCAGTTTAAAAAATATTTTCATTTTTGTTGAGACTTCAGAAGATCCCAGGGTCAGGAACAAGTGAATGGTTTATTTTAATGGCGTCTCGGATCGCATCTGAGGATTGTTTGTTTGTTCGGAGCATTTTGTTTTGTAATCGACACACAGTGTAATGAAGAGTTTGCAAAGGCACTTTTGTTGAAAGATGAAGCAGCGACTCTTGAATCTGTCAGCAGCTTCATCACAAACCCTAGTAAATGATTTCATAATGCTTTGTCTGTAAATTATGGTTTTATATGGATAATGTTTTAAAAACGTGCAATAGCGAGTGTGCGTTGACACTGTTACCTGTGCAGTGATGTTAGCCAATCATAACAGTGATGTTAGCCAATCATAACAGTGATGTTAACCAATCATAACAGTGGGCGTTTACTGACAAGACTTAGAGGAGCCAGGCCTAAGAATTGTCAGATAAACACCTTAACCAACTTTAGTGTTTTGATCTTCCCTCATATTTAAATTATTTTCAAAATAGAAAATATTTTCCTCATATTTTGATGGTTTAATTGAACTTGTAGGGTCGTTAAAATGAAATATCCCCTCCAGACACCACTTCTGGTCACTACTATAGGATCAAAGTTACTTATAGTCAACAGAATGTCTAAAGAGGACCATCAAAATAAAGTGTTACCCTTTGTTACATAAAAAAAGTAACAAAGTGCAAAGCTTAATGATGGCAGATTATTGGATGGCAGATGCTCTACAAGTAATACAGTTTTGTTCACACACCAACAGAAAACAGCATAGGCTAAAAGGTCTGTTATAGGACTTAAGAATCGATATCAGTTTGTCAAAATGAAGATAAATTAAAATCGATTGATCATTTTGTCAACACAGGCCTAGAGCAAATGCACTGTGCTTGTCTGATGAAACACTGAAGCGTGTGTTTATATGGAGACTGAGAGGACAATTACAGCTCCGGCTCGTGCTGTTTACTCCGCAGATCCCCTCCTCCGGCTGTCTGTCTCTTTCCTATTACAGGACACGCAGGGAAATAGATTTGAATGTGATGACTTTGAGAACCCATGGCACCGGAAGACTGACACCGGTGACCTTCTGCTGTGGAGCGTTTGAGGACTGCGGTCATGAAGACACCGTGACATGAGAGACACACGCGGTAATCCATACATATACTTAAGAAAGACCTACAGTGTCTGGCTCAGGTTAATGAAAGACGGGAAACAAGGCTTCACAATACCAGACATCCCTAAAATCATTCAACAGCACTGTCAGTGTTCGTGGCTTTCTGCCCTTAAAAGATTAGTTCACTTCAGAAATAAAATGTCCTGATAATTTACTCTCCCGCACGTCATCCAAGATGTTCACGTCTTTCTTTCTTCAGTGGGACAGAAATGCAGGTTTGTGAGGAACACACTCCAGATGTTCTCCATATAGTGTCTTCAATGGTCCAGCGGGTCGAAGGTCCAGATGTGAGTTTCAGCTTCAAAGTCTCGATCCAGCCGAGGAATAAGAGTCTCATCTAGACACACCAGCGGCCATTTTATAACTAAATAAACATTTATATAGTTTTAACCACAAATGCTCATCTTGCACATCCACAACTTAACGCATTACGTGATCACATTGGAAAGGTCACAGGTCACGTGGTGGAAAATGTAGAATAGGGCGAAAAACTCCATCTCATTTTCTCCTCCAACTTCAAAATCGCCCGACATCATTGTTTTACCTTTTATTTATTTCATTTTTTTTGTAAATGTCGTTTGACTTAGTTTTTGCTTGTAAACACTGGGTGTGTTCTTCCGCTTGACCTTTCAACCTGATGACGTAATGTGTGGCGCATCACAGCTAGTGCAAGATGAGCATTTGTGATTAAAACTATATAAGTGTTTATTTCTATATAAAATATCTGCTGGTTTGTCCAGATGAGACTCTTATTCCTCGGCTGGATCGAGACTTTGAAGCTGAAACTCACATCTGGACCTTCGACCCGCTGGACCATTGAAGTCACTATATGGAGAACAACTGGAGTGTGTTCCTCACAAACCTTCACTTCTGTTCCACTGAAGAAAGAAAGACATGACGTGCGGGAGAGTAAATTATCAGGAGATTTTAATTCTGAAGTGAACTAATCCTTTGATAAATGTCATTTTAGGAACATTTAGTTTCTTTAATGATTGAGTTCCAACTTCCAACTATATACGAGTATTATTTTGGTTTGACTTCATAATACATTTGACTACAATTTTTTTTTAAACTTTAGTCACTAAAATATATAATTTCTGATGTGTATTTCCTTAATTTACGCCGAAGATCTGAATAAGAGAATCCTCCTTCTTCAGCAGATGTTCCCGGAGTCGTTAGATATTTAACTTCTCTGTTATACAACATGCAGAGTAACCGTTAAACGTAACGAGTCCCGAAAGATGACAGCTTAGTGTCATTGATTCCCACCATGTTTAACAGTTGGCAGCGATGGTGTTCTCTGGCTTTCTCTAAACTGAAACTCACAGATACTCTGGTAGGAAGTAAAAACCCTCGCTTCATTCACTCGAGGGTTTAGGTTACACTGAGGCAGTTGTGCACTCCAGAATATCCCCGTGTTAATTATACAGCCCTTGCTATTAAGCCTCCGTTAAGCTCATCGTTTTATTAAATTACATTGGAGAATGGGTCACAGTGTTTTGTGGTAATATTTTTTAAGGCTGATTTTTGTGACATTTAGCAAGCATACACCAGTGATTTGAAGCTTATCTATGATTACTGAACTGAAAAAAAAAAAAAAAAGAGTTATATAGTAAATAGAAAAGTGAGAAACATGCAACGAGACGATATAATATTTTGGGCATAAGCTCTGTTCATATCAGCAAGCACCGGTTGGCCTCGTGCTGAACATTTTAAATATAATTGTAAGCCTGTGGGATTTACTGGAGCGTCTCAATAATGCCGCGAGAACAAAATCAATGCCTGGGTTTAATGACATTTTATATGAAATAACTTCATATCTAAAATGCAGTCTTGTTTTTGAGTAACTGTAAATGGAGAGTACTAACACCACCAGAATATGAGCTAAATATGGCCATTAATGTGATCTGTGTGAGGAACAGTTCTCCGTATGACAGTAATCGCCTATAAATTGCAGTTGTATTGCTTTCGGAGAGGAATGAGGTGCATGTGTACATTGAGACTCCTATGAAATCCTTAAAAGACGTATTGAGACTCCTGTGATACGCTTAAAAGACAAAGTCTTGATGAAAATAAACTACATGGCTGGACATTACGTTTCTCACTTAGTAGTCAACATCGCACTTTTGTCTAGTGATGCAATAATGTGTAACTGTGCTCTATCACGGACTTGAATGTTAATCAGCTTTTATAACTCATATGATGATCTTTTGTCTATTTCTAATTGGACTAACCGTGAGACAAGCGCGAGACAGAACGGGTTTCTGTATTCTGTTATTCCATTAGCGACTGTTCTCTGCTGTCTCTCATCATGTGAGTTTTTACTGGAGGAAAACACATTCTCCGGAGTAAAATATCCGCACTCGTGAAGCTGTCCTTGTACTTTACAACTCTTCTTAATTGCTGATGAAATTCAGACTGTCCTCACATGTGAATGTCTCTGTTATCTTCTCCTGAATCCTAAAGGTCACAGATGTAGACTGGCTCCTCACAGCTCGCTGTCCGTAACCAATCATTTTTTCTTAAAGGGGTGTTTGATTATGATTTGACTTTTCTAACTGTAGTTAGTGTGTAATGTTGTGTTTTCTAACTGTAGTTAGTGTGTAATGTTGTGTTTTCTAACTGTAGTTAGTGTGTAATGTTGTGTTTTCTAACTGTAGTTAGTGTGTAATGTTGTGTTTTCTAACTGTAGTTAGTGTGTAATGTGTTTTCTAACTGTAGTTAGTGTGTAATGTTGTGTTTTCTAACTGTAGTTAGTGTGTAATGTGTTTTCTAACTGTAGTTAGTGTGTAATGTTGTGTTTGATCATAAACAACATCTGCAAAGTTACAACGCTCAAAGTTCACAGCAAAGATATTTGCTTTTAAAGAAATCGCTTTTTAAGGACTACAACAAACGGCTGGTAGGAACTACACGACATTCCTCCCGGGTTAGTGACATCACCAACCCTAAAATTTACATAAATCCCGCCCCCGGGAAAGCTATTTATAGATTATCCTGTTGCTTCTACAGGTTGTCACTTCTTCTTGAGTCTCTTCATCATTGTCTGACTCCGGTTTAAACATAGAAGGCTAAAAGTTTTTTTAATTCTCAGTGTGTGTGTGTGTGAGAGGTAAAAGAAAGGTCTTGAAGCCCTGCCCCCTGTGCTGGGAGCAGCAGCTCATTTGCATTTAAAGAGACAGACACCAAACGGTGTGTTTTTGCTCATCCTCAAAAAGTGACAATTTTAACATGCCATATAAAAATATTAAAATATCTGTGGGGTATTTTGAGCTAAAACTTCACACACACACTCTGGGGACATCTGAGACTTATTTTACATCTTGTGAAGAGGGCATTATACCACCGCTTTAACTCTGCCTCAGAAGGAGTAATACATAGAGCAGTTTAAAGAGGATCTCAGTGGGAAATGATTAGCTTTGTTTCCAACCACCTATTTTTATGTGCATTTTGGGATATTGCAAATAAAACGCTGGATTTAAATGCAAAAATGCACATAAAAAAAGAAAAAAAGAAAAAGATATATAAAACATGCAATCTTGGATAAACTTTTTATCCGATAAGAAAACATACGCATAAAGTCTGTCGACAAAGTGGTTCAGTTTAATTTCTCTCCCAGTACAGTCTTACACAGGGCCTATAATTAACACTAGTCTATGAAACGGTGTCAGTCGCCAGATGATGAACGAATGACAAGCACAAAACAGAATGAACATACAGTACACAATATAATTACAAACTAGAGTTGGTTGTTAGTTGCCAACAGTACAGCAGCTCCAGACACACAATGACATTTAAACCCGGTGTTACTCGCGTGTGAACCCCAATCAAAGCAGCATCTGTGTGTTTTCAGGCCTTCACACTGACCTCTCTCCAGCGCTGGAAAGCTTTCCTGATATTAACGTGGTCATAACATAAGCTTTTCTCTTCTGTATTGTGTCTCATCTCTATTTCTTCAAATCTCCCTCTTGCTCGTTCTCTCTCCTCCTCCGTCAGACGCCTAATGCTGATTGGCTACACGGTTGTTGTTGTTTGTTCATGTGTCGGTCCGACTAACTTTCAAACAGCGTTTTTCAAATATCGCTTACCCCACCTTTAAAGGAACCCTCACTTTTTTTGTAAATAGGCTCATTCTCCAGTTCCCCGAGAGTTAAACTGTTTTACCGTTTTCGAATCCATTCAGCCGATCTCCGGGTCTGGCGGTAGCACTGTTAGCATAGCTTAGCATAGATCACTGAATCTGATTAGACCGTTAGCATCTCTCTTGAAAAAGACCAAAGAGTTTCGATATTTTTCCTATTTAAAGCTTGACTCTTCTGTAGTTACATCGTGTACTAAGACTGACAGAAAATGAAAAGTTGTGATTTTCTAGAACAATATGACTAGGAACTATTCTCTCATTCCTGCGTAATAATCAAGGAACTGTGCCATACAGCAGCGCAATGATATTACAAACTTAGTGCCGGTCACGCTGGAAGTTACCGAGCTGGGGACTATTTTCAGGCGCTGTGTAATATCATTGCGCTGCTATACGGCAGCAGTTCCTGGATTATTACGCAGGAATGAGAGGATAGTTCCTAGTCATATTGGCCTAGAAAATCACAACTTTTCATTTTCTGTCTGTCTTAGTACACAATGTAACTACAGAAGAGTCAAGCTTTAATTAGGAAAAATATCGAAACTCTTTGGTTTTATTACGCAATTCAAACAATAATTCCGTTTTGGCGCTTGTAAATGTGACGTGACAGATCTCTGTAGCGCCTCAGTTCAAGCGGCACGTGATCAACTCTAACTCTTCTCTTCTCGGCTCTGCTCTTCTTTACTATTAGTAAATAAACCCGAACTTACCGAAATGTATATGCCTCGGATCAATCAGTGTTTTTCAACCGCGGTAAGAAGTCAATAAAACAGGTCGGCTAGAACAACGTCACATAAGTTACATTTACATCAGGAAAGCAATTTAATGACCATTTATAGGCTGGAAAAATTAGCTATAGAGTTTTGTTAAACATGTCCACTATATTAGGCTATATATTATATTTTTACTTATATCATTAAAATATTATAAAGTTGTTATTATAATAAAGAACGCATTATATTTTATTTAAGTTGTTATTTTTAACCTTTAATTTTTTTATTATTAACTTTATTTAAACAGGGACAATGCAAAATATACATTAACCTTAAAAAGGAGAGATGCATTTTACCAGGTTGTAGCACTTGTGCTAATTTTCACCTGTAGTCCCTGGGCAGGCTGATGTCAACAGTTTTACAACAAAAAAACAAAACAAAAAGTAAATGAAATTAAATACACATGTTAATAATACATTTAGCACAACAATGATCACACCCTTCATTCATTCCACAAGATTTACAAATACAATCTCACATATATATCAATTACAATACATTATGTAAACATGTTTGTTTTAAAAGAAGCCATTTTTTGGCCCGATGTGAAAAAATGTTAAAATTTACACATGTGGTCAGCTCTGTTGGCAATTGATTCCACTGTCTGATGGCCACACTTGAGAAAGCTGAGCTGCCGAATAAAAATAGCCTAGGGCTCTCTATGTTTACAGCATTAGTGATTTATTTTTTAACATGTATTTACTGTAACTAATAATTATCAAAATGAATCGATATTGAATCAAGATGGCAAGCAATAATAAATACAGTAACCTGCCAATAATTGTAACCATGCAGCTAAACATTGTAACATGTTGTCAGTTAACTTAATAAAAATAAGTTACCAAATTTTTTGACAATCACAACTTCTTGTGATGCAAGTTTTTTTCTCCCACATACAACCCCCCCCCCCCCCCCCATTAAAAAAACTATCACTCCAAGCTAAACTCAAAAGTTGGCAGCCCTGTGCTAACGGTCTAATCAGATTCAGTGATCTATGCTAAGCTATGCTAAAAGTGCTACCGCCAGACCCGGAGATCGGCTGAATGGATTAGAAAACGGTAAAACTGTTTAACTCTCGGGAAGCTGGTCAATGAGCCTATTTACAAAAAAAGTGGAGTGTTCCTTTCCAAGTCACCGGCCATTGGCAGGTGTGGCAAAAAACTTGTTTTAGGTCCTGGTCTTACATAACTGTGTTCTCAAACGCAAGAACGCAAGATAACGCGTTTAACTGCGTTTCGTCTGAGCGCTCTGAGATGCAAGTCATTTATTGTACACAAAATTATGAAATACAGTGGCTTCTGCTAATGCTGCAACTTTAGTAATATTCAGTGCCAGATAATCAGGAGGTGACGTGTTCTCTCTCTTCGGGACACAGGATAGAAACAGTGCTTTATTCGCAAGTGCGATATTCCAATTTTTTGCGCATAATTTTAATTCGCAACTGGATGGAAACACAGCTATTGATAGGTTGAAGAACGGACGTTAGTTCTGGATAAAAATAAATAAATAATGCAAAATAAATGGTGTTGAGGAAGCTGCATTTCAAGCTTGCGTTGCGAATATAAGCGTTTCAAATTAACACTCGACAGCTCCAATCATTCACTCCCGAAAGAGCAGACACAAATATCCCGGACTAGATAGTCAATTCTATTCACGGTGATTGAGGCTCACGTGTGTCCTAATGCCTGGACATGTCCTGCCACTGATGGACGACCCGCTCATGATGACCTGTCAGTGACCTCTCGTGCCATACATCATCACTGGAGGCAGAGCACTGTGTGTGTGTGTGTGTGTGATGGATGGAGCTCGGGTGAGGGTGAGTTAAACTGATGCGCTTCCCCCTCACGGATGCTGGAATTAAGAGCATCTCTCTAAACCCTCCATCAGCCGGTTTGATCACAGCAGGAGAGGAGAAGATCTGCAGTGGATTTATCTCGGCCTGATGAAGCTGCACGTATCAGCATAGAGAGAGAGAGAGAGAGAGAGAGAGAGGACCTGGACCTTCATAATGACATTGCTGCTGCAGAACTCTGTGTGTAACTCGAATCTATTTGTTCTTAACCCTCTGGTGCTCCCCGCGTGGCGGTCAAAAATTATCGTATTTTTTTTGTCAATGAAATTACTGTACTATAATATTCTGTATTTTTTTTTTATATACTAAATTATATTTACGCTGTATTTAAATCCATTTATTCACTTTTTGAGCATAGATCTGTAAATTTATTTCCAACTGAAACTCATACATCTTGAATTAAGTTTGAATAAAGACTTGAAACTCGGCAGATTATTATTATCATCTCAAAAAATGAGCTTTCAGTCAGATTTTGTTTGACTGCAGTACCAAAAGTTTGACTGCAAAAACAACCCCAAAAATGTTCCATTTAACTTCGAATTATTTCTAATTTTCTTGAGCATGTGTATCATTCATGTACAGTAACTACTGGATAATACACTTCTGGAAGAACCAATCAGCTTGTGCAAAGTAGTTAACGCTGTAAATACACTATATTGCCAACAAATTTGGGACGTCTGCCTTTACATGCACATGATCCTATTCTTAATCCGTAGGGTTTAATATGGAACCTTTGCAGCGATAACAGCTTCAACTCTTCTGGGAAGGCTTTCCACAAGGTTTAGGAGTGTGTTTATGGGAATCTTTGACCATTCCTCAAGAAGTGCATCTGTGAGGTCAGGCACTGATGTTGGACGAGAAGGCCTGGTTTACACCATAACTGCATTGTGCCAAGTGTAAAGTTTGGTGGAGGGGGGATTATGGTGTGGGGTTGTTTGGTGGAGGGGGGATTATGGTGTTGGGTTGTTTGGTGGAGGGGGGATTATGGTGTGGGGTTGTTTGGTGGAGGGGGATTATGGTGTGGGGTTGTTTGGTGGAGGGGGGATTATGGCGTGGGGTTGTTTGGTGGAGGGGGGATTATGGTGTGGGGTTTGGTGGAGGGGGGATTATGGCGTGGGGTTGTTTGGTGGAGGGGGGATTATGGTGTGGGGTTGTTTGGTGGAGGGGGATTATGGTGTTGGGTTGTTTGGTGGAGGGGGATTATGGTGTGGGGTTGTTTGGTGGAGGGGGGATTATGGTGTGGGGTTGTTTGGTGGAGGGGGGATTATGGTGTGGGGTTGTTTGGTGGAGGGGGGATTATGGTGTGGGGTTGTTTGGTGGAGGGGGGATTATGGTGTTGGGTTGTTTGGTGGAGGGGGATTATGGTGTTGGGTTGTTTGGTGGAGGGGGATTATGGTGTGGGGTTGTTTGGTGGAGGGGGGATTATGGTGTGGGGTTGTTTGGTGGAGGGGGGATTATGGTGTGGGGTTGTTTGGTGGAGGGGGGATTATGGTGTGGGGTTGTTTGGTGGAGGGGGGATAATGGTGTGGGGTTGTTTGGTGGAGGGGGGATTATGGTGTGGGGTTGTTTGGTGGAGGGGGGATTATGGTGTGGGGTTGTTTGGTGGAGGGGGGATTATGGCGTGGGGTTGTTTGGTGGAGGGGGGATTATGGCGTGGGGTTGTTTGGTGGAGGGGGGATTATGGTGTGGGGTTGTTTGGTGGAGGTGGAGGGGGGATTATGGCGTGGGGTGGTTTGGTGGAGGGGGATTATGGTGTGGGGTTGTTTGGTGGAGGGGGTTATGGCGTGGGGTTGTTTGGTGGAGGGGGGATTATGGCGTGGGGTTGTTTGGTGGAGGGGGGATTATGGCGTGGGGTTGTTTGGTGGAGGGGGGATTATGGTGTGGGGTTGTTTGGTGGAGGGGTATTATGGTTTGGGGTTGTTTGGTGGAGGGGGGGTTATGGCGTGGGGTTGTTTGGTGGAGGGGTGATTATGGTGTGGGGTTGTTTGGTGGAGGGGAATTATGGCGTGGGGTTGTTTGGTGGAGGGGGGATTATGGCGTGGGGTTGTTTGGTGGAGGGGGGATTATGGCGTGGGGTTGTTTGGTGGAGGGGGGATTATGGTGTGGGGTTGTTTGGTGGAGGGGGGATTATGGCGTGGGTTTGTTTGGTGGAGGGGGGATTATGGTGTGGGGTTGTTTGGTGGAGGGGGGGTTATGGCGTGGGGTTGTTTGGTGGAGGGGGGATTATGGTGTGGGGTTGTTTGGTGGAGGGGGATTATGGCGTGGGGTTGTTTGGTGGAGGGGGATTATGGTGTGGGGTTGTTTGGTGGAGGGGGGATTATGGCGTGGGGTTGTTTGGTGGAGTGGGGATTATGGTGTGGGTTTGTTTGGTGGAGGGGGGATTATGGCGTGGGGTTGTTTGGTGGAGGGGGGATTATGGTGTGGGGTTGTTTGGTGGAGGGGGGATTATGGTGTGGGGTTGTTTGGTGGAGGGGGGGGATTATGGCGTGGGGTTGTTTGGTGGAGGGGGGATTATGGTGTGGGGTTGTTTGGTGGAGGGGGATTATGGTGTGGGGTTGTTTGGTGGAGGGGGGATTATGGCGTGGGGTTGTTTGGTGGAGGGGGGATTATGGTGTGGGGTTGTTTGGTGGAGGGGGATTATGGTGAGGGGTTGTTTGGTGGAGGGGGATTATGGCGTGGGGTTGTTTGGTGGAGGGGGGATTATGGCGTGGGGTTGTTTGGTGGAGGGGGGATTATGGTGTGGGGTTGTTTGGTGGAGGGGGGATTATGGTGTGGGGTTGTTTGGTGGAGGGGGGATTATGGTGTGGGGTTGTTTGGTGGAGGGGGGATTATGGTGTGGGGTTGTTTGGTGGAGGGGGGATTATGGTGTGGGGTTGTTTGGTGGAGGGGGGATAATGGTGTGGGGTTGTTTGGTGGAGGGGGGATTATGGTGTGGGGTTGTTTGGTGGAGGGGGGATTATGGTGTGGGGTTGTTTGGTGGAGGGGGGATTATGGCGTGGGGTTGTTTGGTGGAGGGGGGATTATGGCGTGGGGTTGTTTGGTGGAGGGGGGATTATGGTGTGGGGTTGTTTGGTGGAGGTGGAGGGGGGATTATGGCGTGGGGTGGTTTGGTGGAGGGGGGATTATGGTGTGGGGTTGTTTGGTGGAGGGGGTTATGGCGTGGGGTTGTTTGGTGGAGGGGGGATTATGGCGTGGGGTTGTTTGGTGGAGGGGGGATTATGGCGTGGGGTTGTTTGGTGGAGGGGGGATTATGGTGTGGGGTTGTTTGGTGGAGGGGTATTATGGTTTGGGGTTGTTTGGTGGAGGGGGGGTTATGGCGTGGGGTTGTTTGGTGGAGGGGTGATTATGGTGTGGGGTTGTTTGGTGGAGGGGAATTATGGCGTGGGGTTGTTTGGTGGAGGGGGGATTATGGCGTGGGGTTGTTTGGTGGAGGGGGGATTATGGCGTGGGGTTGTTTGGTGGAGGGGGGATTATGGTGTGGGGTTGTTTGGTGGAGGGGGGATTATGGCGTGGGTTTGTTTGGTGGAGGGGGGATTATGGTGTGGGGTTGTTTGGTGGAGGGGGGGTTATGGCGTGGGGTTGTTTGGTGGAGGGGGGATTATGGTGTGGGGTTGTTTGGTGGAGGGGGATTATGGCGTGGGGTTGTTTGGTGGAGGGGGATTATGGTGTGGGGTTGTTTGGTGGAGGGGGGATTATGGCGTGGGGTTGTTTGGTGGAGTGGGGATTATGGTGTGGGTTTGTTTGGTGGAGGGGGGATTATGGCGTGGGGTTGTTTGGTGGAGGGGGGATTATGGTGTGGGGTTGTTTGGTGGAGGGGGGATTATGGTGTGGGGTTGTTTGGTGGAGGGGGGGGATTATGGCGTGGGGTTGTTTGGTGGAGGGGGGATTATGGTGTGGGGTTGTTTGGTGGAGGGGGATTATGGTGTGGGGTTGTTTGGTGGAGGGGGGATTATGGCGTGGGGTTGTTTGGTGGAGGGGGGATTATGGTGTGGGGTTGTTTGGTGGAGGGGGATTATGGTGAGGGGTTGTTTGGTGGAGGGGGATTATGGCGTGGGGTTGTTTGGTGGAGGGGGGATTATGGCGTGGGGTTGTTTGGTGGAGGGGGGATTATGGTGTGGGGTTGTTTGGTGGAGGGGGGATTATGGTGTGGGGTTGTTTGGTGGAGGGGGGATTATGGTGTGGGGTTGTTTGGTGGAGGGGGGATTATGGTGTGGGGTTGTTTGGTGGAGGGGGGATTATGGCGTGGGGTTGTTTGGTGGAGGGGGGATTATGGTGTGGGGTTGTTTGGTGGAGGTGGAGGGGGGATTATGGCGTGGGGTTGTTTGGTGGAGGGGGATTATGGCGTGGGGTTGTTTGGTGGAGGGGGAATTATGGTGTGGGGTTGTTTGGTGGAGGTGGAGGGGGGATTATGGCGTGGGGTGGTTTGGTGGAGGGGGGATTATGGTGTGGGGTTGTTTGGTGGAGGGGATTATGGCGTGGGGTTGTTTGGTGGAGGGGGGATTATGGTGTGGGGTTGTTTGGTGGAGGTGGAGGGGGGATTATGGCGTGGGGTTGTTTGGTGGAGGGGATTATGGCGTGGGGTGGTTTGGTGGAGGGGGGATTATGGTGTGGGGTTGTTTGGTGGAGGGGATTATGGCGTGGGGTTGTTTGGTGGAGGGGGGATTATGGTGTGGGGTTGTTTGGTGGAGGGGGGGGATTATGGCGTGGGGTTGTTTGGTGGAGGGGGGATTATGGTGTGGGGTGGTTTGGTGGAGGGGGGATTATGGTGTGGGGTTGTTTGGTGGAGGGGGGGGATTATGGCGTGGGGTTGTTTGGTGGAGGGGGGATTATGGTGTGGGGTTGTTTGGTGGAGGGGGATTATGGTGTGGGGTTGTTTGGTGGAGGGGGGATTATGGCGTGGGGTTGTTTGGTGGAGGGGGGATTATGGTGTGGGGTTGTTTGGTGGAGGGGGATTATGGTGAGGGGTTGTTTGGTGGAGGGGGATTATGGCGTGGGGTTGTTTGGTGGAGGGGGGATTATGGCGTGGGGTTGTTTGGTGGAGGGGGGATTATGGTGTGGGGTTGTTTGGTGGAGGGGGGATTATGGTGTGGGGTTGTTTGGTGGAGGGGGGATTATGGTGTGGGGTTGTTTGGTGGAGGGGGGATTATGGTGTGGGGTTGTTTGGTGGAGGGGGGATTATGGCGTGGGGTTGTTTGGTGGAGGGGGGATTATGGTGTGGGGTTGTTTGGTGGAGGTGGAGGGGGGATTATGGCGTGGGGTTGTTTGGTGGAGGGGGATTATGGCGTGGGGTTGTTTGGTGGAGGGGGAATTATGGTGTGGGGTTGTTTGGTGGAGGTGGAGGGGGGATTATGGCGTGGGGTGGTTTGGTGGAGGGGGGATTATGGTGTGGGGTTGTTTGGTGGAGGGGATTATGGCGTGGGGTTGTTTGGTGGAGGGGGGATTATGGTGTGGGGTTGTTTGGTGGAGGTGGAGGGGGGATTATGGCGTGGGGTTGTTTGGTGGAGGGGATTATGGCGTGGGGTGGTTTGGTGGAGGGGGGATTATGGTGTGGGGTTGTTTGGTGGAGGGGATTATGGCGTGGGGTGGTTTGGTGGAGGGGGGATTATGGTGTGGGGTTGTTTGGTGGAGGGGATTATGCCGTGGGGTGGTTTGGTGGAGGGGGGATTATGGTGTGGGGTTGTTTGGTGGAGGGGATTATGGCGTGGGGTGGTTTGGTGGAGGGGGGATTATGGTGTGGGGTTGTTTGGTGGAGGGGGGATTATGGTGTGGGGTTGTTTGGTGGAGGGGGGATTATGGCGTGGGGTTGTTTGGTGGAGGGGGGATTATGGCGTGGGGTTGTTTGGTGGAGGGGGGATTATGGCGTGGGGTTGTTTGGTGGAGGGGGGATTATGGCGTGGGGTTGTTTGGTGGAGGGGGGATTATGGCGTGGGGTTGTTTGGTGGAGGAGGGATTATGGTGTGGGGTTGTTTGGTGGAGGGGGATTATGGCGTGGGGTTGTTTGGTGGAGGGGGGATTATGGTGTGGGGTTGTTTGGTGGAGGGGGGGTTATGGTGTGGGGTTGTTTGATTACGGTAATTTGAGAACAGTTCATTGCTAGTTCTGATTTGAAACATCTGACAGAAATGCAGAAATGCTCAAATATTCTCAGTGAAAATGGTGGTTTGTGTTTTCTGGGATCAAGCGTGTTGTTTTCTGGCCAAAGAAAGTGTGTAGCATCAAACAAAATAGCACACGTTCAGTTTGTCTAACACGCATACAGAAGAGTTTCCGACGTGAGGTAATACTGTGAGGTTTTGTGGGACTGTTATCTGCCGCTCCTTGTTTTCCAGCCTGACTGCTACACCCGAGCGTTTACCGCCGCATTAAAAGCCTATGAGGAGCTGTGATGTGTTTAAAAGACATTTGCAGATAAGAGGAGGAAGGGATCTGTTTGTTCTTCAAACACGTCTGTGCTGCATCCAGCACTCCGAGCAGAGCGGGGCCGTGAGAAGACTGCAGGGAACGAAGGAGATAACACAATGCTTTCCTGGAGTGCTCAAGCCTTTTATTGGGACAAATCTGTCATTGCTCTCTGATCCAGGAGTGTGTGTGTGTGTGTGTGTGTGTGTGGCCATTCTTCAAACACATCTCGGTCTCTCCTCGTACCTGCTGCTTATGCAATATAGATTATAAGAACTCAAGATATTACCTCATCATGTGCAATATTACAATTTCTAAGCATGTAATATGATATATGACATATATTGCCAGATATCAAGAGTGATACGATGCATTATTGTCACATATATGTACATTTGTAAAGATACATATCTAGATGATGATTTCTTTTCGATGGTATAAGTAGTGACCATACAGTATACACTAAAATTAATATGTGCAAGTTAATTAAAACAACATATATATGTCACATTGTTAATGTGTTTTCTGTTGTTTTCATGGACTTTTAGGTTGTTTCTCTCATTCAGTGTTTTTCTTCATCTCTGTCGTCTTTTTCATTAGTTCATTTTCGTCACCTGTTTAGTTAATTAGTCATCATCATCATCACCTGTCGTCACTCGTTGTCATCTGTGTATTTAAGTTCCTGTCTTTCACCCTTCAGTTGTCGGTCAATGTTCGTTTCTGTTTATGTTACGTTGTATTGGATGTGTTACCCAGCTGCCTGTACCCGTTTCTGTGTAAATGTATTATAGTAAAAGTTTGTATTGGAACTTTGGACCTCTGCCTGTCTTCTTCCGCACCATACCCGTGACAGATTGACCGACCAATCTAAAATGGACGAATGGGTAAAAATTTTCGTCCTGGCCAAGGAGTGCCAAGATCTCCCAGCCTTTGCCCATGGAGGGTCGTTTGAGGGAACCCGTCTGGCCAGATTTCGCGGGACCCGTGGAGGCCGCAGTAGAGGCGGTGGTCGCGATGGACCCCGACACCATTCTCCGCTTTGGTCCCTCTTCGACCCTGGACGGTTGACGTCCAGCTCCAAGCCGCCTGCACCGCTGGTCCCGTCCAGCCCAGAGCTGCCTACGCCAGAGCCCGCTGATCCTGCGCCAGAGGCCGCTGATCCTGCGCCAGAGCCTGCTGATCCTGCGCCAGAGCCCGCTGATCCTGCGCCAGAGCCCGCTGATCCTGCGCCAGAGGCCGCTGATCCTGCGCCAGAGCCTGCTGATCCTGCGCCAGAGCCCTCATCACTGCCCAGCACAGAGCCCTCATCGCTGCCCAGCACAGAGCCCTCATCGCTGCCCAGCACACAGCCCTCATCGCTGCCCAGCACAGAGCCCTCATCGCTGCCCAGCACAGAGCCCTCATCGCTGCCCAGCACAGAGCCCTCATCGCTGCCCAGCACAGAGCCCTCATCGCTGCCCAGCACAGAGCCCTCATCGCTGCCCAGCACAGAGCCCTCATCGCTGCCCAGCACAGAGCCCTCATCGCTGCCCAGCACAGAGCCCTCATCGCTGCCCAGCACAGAGCCCTCATCGCTGCCCAGCACAGAACCCTCATCGCTGCCCAGCACAGAGCCCTCATCGCCGTCCAGCCCAGAGCCTTCACCGCTGGTCCCGTCCAGCCCAGAGCCTTCACCGCTGGTCCCGTCCAGCCCAGAGCCTTCACCGCTGGTCCCGTCCAGCCCAGAGCCTTCACCGCTGGTCCCGTCCAGCCCAGAGCCTTCACCGCTGGTCCCGTCCAGCCCAGAGCCTTCACCGCTGGTCCCGTCCAGTCCTGAGCCTTCACCGCTGGTCCCGTCCAGCCCAGAGCCTTCACCGCTGGTCCCGTCCAGCCCAGAGCTTCCTGCACCGCTGGTCCCGTCCAGCCCAGAGCTTCCTGCACCGCTGGTCCCGTCCAGCCCAGAGCTTCCTGCACCGCTGGTCCCGTCCAGCCCTGAGCTTCCTGCACCGCTGGTCCCGTCCAGCCCAGAGCTTCCTGCACCGCTGGTCCCGTCCAGCCCAGAGCTTCCTGCACCGCTGGTCCCGTCCAGCCCAGGGCCTTCGCCGCTGGTCCCGTTCAGCCCAGAGCCTTCGCCGCTGGTCCCGTCCAGCCCAGGACCGCCTTCGCCGCTGGCCCCGGTCAGCTCAGAGCCCTCTTCGCCGCGGGTCCAGTCCAGTGCTGATCTCCCCAAGAAAATTTTGGGGGGGGGCAATAAGTCCTCTGAGGGGATCGTGGAGGCCCTTCCGACACGGTCGCCATGGCCGCCCGAAGGGTCCTCACCGCCATGGCCGCCCGAAGGGTCCTCACCGCCATGGCCGCCCGAAGGGTCCTCACCGCCATGGCCGCCCGAAGGGTCCTCACCGCCATGGCCGCCCGAAGGGTCCTCACCGCCATGGCCGCCCGAAGGGTCCTCACCGCCATGGCCGCCCGAAGGGTCCTCACCGCCATGGCCGCCCGAGGGGTCGTCTCCGCCGTGGCCACCCGAGGGGTCGTCTCCGCCGTGGCCACCCGAGGGGTCGTCTCCGCCGTGGCCACTCGAAGGGTCCGCACCACCATGGACGCCTGAGGGTCCGTCTGCTCCGCCATGGCCACGCCCTCATCCTGCTCCGCCCTGGCCACCTGCACGTCCTGCTCCGCCCTGGAGGCTTCCTGCTCCAGATCGGCCACCTGTTCATCAGCCTCCAGGGCGCCCACCCTCCCACCCCTTTGGATGTTTTACGGCGCAAGGACGCGCCTGGGGGGAGGGGGGGGTTCTGTCACATTGTTAAAGTGTTTTCTGTTGTTTTCATGGACTTTTAGGTTGTTTCTCTCATTCAGTGTTTTTCTTCATCTCTGTCGTCTTTTTCATTAGTTCATTTTCGTCACCTGTTTAGTTAATTAGTCATCATCATCATCACCTGTCGTCACTCGTTGTCATCTGTGTATTTAAGTTCCTGTCTTTCACCCTTCAGTTGTCGGTCAATGTTCGTTTCTGTTTATGTTACGTTGTATTGGATGTGTTACCCAGCTGCCTGTACCCGTTTCTGTGTAAATGTATTATAGTAAAAGTTTGTATTGGAACTTTGGACCTCTGCCTGTCTTCTTCCGCACCATACCCGTGACAATATACAACAATTATGCATGCATGATTTTCTTAATTTTTTATCTTAAATCTCGTATTACCTACAAAAAAATTGTGATGTACTCGAAGCAACTTTTATTTTGCCATATTCTGTAAATGTTTTCATAGAAAAATCATACATGTAATTTCATTAAAAAAAAAGGAAACGGACAGAAGGAATGTAATCTATATGAAATATGGAGATGGTTTCAGTAGTGACTGATAATGTCATAATTTTAGGTAAAATAAAACAAACCATTGTCATTTCTGAACATCTAAATGGTGGTGTTGGGATTTTCAAAACTAATGGCAGGTACAGTTGTAGAGCATGTTTTGTCGCGTGTCTCAAGATTCAGTGTGTGCTGGCCATCACATGTATACAGTAATAAATCCTGACGCGTAACTGACCCCATGAGATGTTATTACTTTTGCTATGTTATTAGTTTTTGGTATGACTGAAGCACACATTCATAAGCCCCAGATCTAGACATAACTCTCTGGTGCTCTTCGCGTGTCAGAAAAAAATACAAGATTTTTTTACCAAAATTAATGTAGTACTATATTTTAGTTCAATACTATTTTTTATTTAATATTTTCTATTTTTAGGGGATTCTATGGTACTAAATTATATTTACGCTGCATTTATAATCCATTTATTATTTTTTTTGAGCATAGACTTAAACTGTGGTAAATATTGAATGCTTTAAAGCACAGACTGAAGTTTGGTCTGTTTTTAAAGACGTCACATGGCAGATAATTGAGTGAAAAAAAAGTTTCATTAAAAATGTTACAGAATTTTACATTTATTGTTATAAAAAATGTAATTGTATATGAAACGTAAAACACGTTTTACTCAAAAACTGCAAGAAAATCAAAGCCATAAATCTAAACAAGCTGTGTTCCAAAAAGTTTTCACTATATGAAATTTGTCATTTTTGACTGGCGAACAATACAAGTTTGACTATTTTCAGGACCATTTAATCTGTTCGAATCATGTCCATGATTTTTTGTGTTCACACAGCAAGTGCCGAAACCTTTACCAAGTTTCGTACCATTCAGATGAAGTAAAATAAAAAATAAAACAAAATAAAAAATCTAAATAAATAAAAAAAGTACATATTTTTGGACCGAAAAGCTCCAGTGGGTTAAAATAACAGCACTATGAACATGAAAATAAAATTGAATACAGATTACATTATCATAATGATTTTTTTTCCAATGACTACATCAGTTGGTCACAGATTTGATAGCAAAAGCAATATGCAGCTGATCACACACAATTATTTTTATTTTGAATCATTGCACCTCGTTCAGCTTCAAAATCTTTTCTTGAATATTTTGTGCTTTCTCCATTGCCTCCATTTTCTTTTCATCATGGAAAGGTGACTTGGAGAAGTTTGGCTTCATGTTGCGCCGGCGTTGAGGTCATGTGTGTCTGGAGGGGACAGTGGTGTATTACGGCAGTAATTGCCCTTGTGCTCTGCGTGTTTGTTTTTATGATAACCCCACTTTCTCCCGTGACTTTGACAAGTCCTCTCACCTCGTGCTCGGAGACATTTGCATCAGAACTGAGCTCGGGACAAAAGTTGGACACAAACATATCGTGCTGCTCCTGATGGGAAGAAGGAGACACCTGGGACCGTGTGCTGCGTTTGACTCCGCCGTGTGTTGACATTGCCAGAGCTCTCTGACTTTCTTAAATGCTGCTCTCAATTAAACTCTTCAATATGGGTGGAGGTGACACTGTCCTTGAGCATCAGACAACACACTCCTCCATTAGATAGCGGTGTGTGCTCCATTTCCGAGGAGCTGCTCTGGGACCTGGACTGTGTTTTCTTTCAGCCTGAACAAGGACACACTCCGTAAGCATTTCAGGATTCTTCGAAACATCCATCCTGCGTTATAACCAAGAGTGGACATCTTTCAGCAGAGTTTGCGTCTGTGCGTTTCTAACGCTGTCACTGGCGTTTCCATTACGCTTCAAATTGCGCAAATTGAAAATGTGAATTTAAAACACGGCCGATGGAAACACGTCAATTTGGCAAAAACTCCCATATATGCCAAACAAGTTTTTACGCTCGCATGAGGCGTTTTTTTCAGGGAAATCGAAAAATAAATATTTTGCAAGACTGCAATGGAAACAGTTTTTGCACATTTACAGTCGCCTGACGTATGTGTCATGAACTGCTCCGAGACACGAAGGTGGAGAATCCAAACGCAGCTTTATTTAAGGGGAAATCCAAAGAACAGGCAGGGTCAAACACAGGAAGGCAGTCCGTACAAACAAACAAACAAAACAGGGACCAGAGGCAAGAGAGTAATCCAGGGACCAGAGGCAAGATATCCAAAAACCAAAAGACAAGAAAACCAGGAGAATGCTCAGAAATGCAGTGTGACACTAACACAAGACTTCGCGGTGAGTGAATGAATGAACAAGGTATAAATAGACAGACTAACAGGATGATGAGACACAGGTGAATGCAATCAGTGAATGAGGTGCAGGTGAATGTGATCAGTGACAAGTGATGAGGACTCCGGGCAGTGAGTATGGGAGATGTAGTTGAGAGTGATAGGCCGTTTCTCAATATGCGTTCTTGTCTGTACTTGTGTTCTTGTGGACTTGTGAAACGTCATCAGTCGCTGCCCAAGTACTGTTCCAATTCAAAGTTCACATCTAGCCAAGTCCAGTTCAAATCCCCGGATGTGTTCTTGGTCCGCCCCTTTTACCGAGTATGCATGGAGAGGTGACTTGTGCGGACTTGATACGGGCCATAACCCAGAATTCAGTTCGCACCAGGTTCTCCTCACCGTTACTCACCAATGGCGGAGGAGAAAACTCATAACTGTAAGTAATAAATTTCGAAATACTATTGTTGTTGTATCACGAAATGTAGTTGTAAGAGTTTTGATGCCAGAATGTTGTTTATACTTCTGTCGAATTTTAAGGTTAGCAACTATTTTAAAATTTGCTCAGAAGATTTCGATCCAGCACTGGTTTAACGTTAAGTAACGTTACGTTAACCCTCGGCAAGTCCTCCTAAAAAATCTCCTAAAAAATATAACGTAATGTAAAATATGGTGCTGCCTGTGTTGTTTCTGTAGTGGATAAACATTTAATCTACTGTGCTTTGGGTATATCTAATGGGCAATTATTTTGCCTGAGGGAAAAGTTTCCTAACTAACGTTACTTGTCTCAAACGCCGCAAACCTTATTCTAGAGTGCTCTTGTCGTTTTGACCAAATAGTTTGCTTGTCTTTATTTCTTTTTTTTTTTAACCAAATTATTTTAGAATTGTATTATTTTTCATTAACTTGAGCATTATTTTTTATCAAGGGACTGCTGAGGAAACTCGGGCCTTGATAGAGTGGCGGGTGGCCAACGAAAGCCTTTTCACCGGGAGGCGCAATTCCTCCAAAAGTGGATGGGAGTGAGTATTGATTTTGAGTGCTTGTATAATTCCCTGTATGTCTGAAGGTTTGGAGATAGATTTGGACAGTCTTCATGCATAAAAATGAATATGTTACTGAAATGGAATCATGTCAATCTTTATGGTTTTATTTTGCATATAGGCATTTTGTTTCCACTTCTGGTTTGGCCATAACTGTCAAACAGGCCAAGAAAAAATGGAACAACCTTAAAGATAAATACAAGGTAATCTGCCTGTTTCTCTACTTTCTGTTATTGAAAGAGCCTTACCAAGATGTGTGTAAATACTTTCCGATCATGAAACCTAACATGGATGCATTGGCCTTTACATTTTATCTTGTAAAATGTAGTTTACTCTGTTTACATTGTTTACTGAGACTATAAAAAGAATAGTTGAACATTCTATAATTTATTCACTCACAAGTTTAAGTTGTTTCACACCAGTATACAATATTTATTTATTTATTATTATTATTTGCTCTGCACAAAGGAAGAATATTTGTAACCTAACAGTTCTGGAGCACCACTGACTTGTGTATTTTTTTTGGTGCCTCAAAACTGTTAGGTTACAAATATGCTTAAGAATATCATCTTTTATGTGGAGCAAAACATTTTTTTTTTATAAAAGTGTGGAACAACGTGAGGGTGAGAACATGACAGCATTTTACTTTATTTCAGGAGCTTAGGGACCCACCAACAGGAAAAGGGGTAGAGGCCGGTAGTGTGACTGCTGCCACTTGGCAGTGGTACACTGCAATGGATGCTGCACTCCAGGGGCAGCACTCAATTAGTCTGCCCCTGGTTGTTGCATCAAACCTAACTGCCACTACAGGTGGCTCAGTCAGCACACCAGCTTCTACCCCTTCTGAGGAAGCCAGGAGCAGCCAGCAGTCAAGAAAGAGGCGACGGGACAGCCAGGCTCTTCTTGACTTTCTAAAAGAACAGGCAGAGAGGGAAGAAGAGAGGGAGAGAGAAGCAGTGGCGAGAGAAGAGGAGAGAGAGAGGGCAGCAACAGCCAGAGCAGAGACATACCTGTCTTTGTTTGAAAAACTTGTTAATAAATTTTAAATTAATGGTTTATTTAAATAAATGATTTGAAATAAAAAATGTAATGTTTCAATTTCAAACATGCCAAATCATTGTTGTAGCAACAGTGTATTCTTTATATTTACAACAAACACACAAATAATAACACAAATAATATAAAATCCAATGTCTATAGTTTTAAACAATTATTTACAATCATGTAGTTAAATCTCATCAAGAAGAACATACCAACATTAAGAAAACATAAATCTATCTATCTTTATATCCATCTACTTGGACATTTATTAATCTTCCTAATTAATATCATCTAATGTTTTAACTGTTTATGTTCCTCTTTTAATGAACATGACAACACCTGGAAAGGTTTACTGTCTAGATGTAGTCATGTTCAATTAGACACACAGGCAGTTCGTCGGGAGAAGAAAGTTGAGCAGCCAGACGTCCTCGGAGATGGTTCCCTGATAGGTCCCTCTCACCCACTGCTGCATTCTCACCATCCTCGCTGTCTTCTTGTCCTTGGCTTTCCTCCTCCTCCAAGAGATCCCCTCCCATCACACAGATGTTGTGGAGGATGCAACAGGCACCAATCACCTTTGGGGCGAACAGTGGCCTGATCTCCAGGGCCCGCAAGAAAATTGCACGCCAGCGAGTTTTTAACATCCCAAAGGTGCGCTCGATGATGTTCCGTGCTTGTGCATGATGCCTGTTGTATCGGGCTTCAACTTGGCCTGTTAATTAAAAATCGTGTAGAAAATGTGTGGTGTATTGCAAATTCATGAAAGTAACAATTTGGTGTGTTTGTGTGTGTGTTCTTACTTGCAACAGGCTGGCGGTATGGGGTCATGATTGCAATAGGATGCTGCAGGCAAGGGTACCCACCATCTCCCAAGAGACAGTATCGGGCTGGTGGATACAGAGCCTGCTGGTACATTGGTGATCTGCGCAGCACAAGTGCATCGTGTACAGAGCCTGGATTGCCAATATACACATCTATAAATTTGCCTTTGGCATTACAGGTGCCCTGTAGAATGATGGAAGGGAAGATCTTTCTGTTTATGTAGCACCTTTTTTGTGGCTCTGCTGGAGGAACAATCCTGATGTGGCACCCGTCGATGGCACCCGCAGCACAGCGGAATGCCTCATGGCCAGCAAGGCGAGCAAAGCCACCCCCCACCTCCTCCATTTCCTCTGCTTTTGGAAAATTAATAATTTTGTGGAGGATGGTCATCATCTCCTCCACAACATTGTGAACAGTCCTACAAACTGTTGAAAGGGGCATGCTGAAGTTATCTGAAGTGACCCTGTACGACGCTCCACAGGCAAGCCAATAAACCGTAACAAGCACTTCAATTTCATGGCTCCATCCATGGGCTTTTTGACGGGGCAGCATCTGTACCAGCGTGTTGATGCTGTTCCTGGAGAGTCTGAAGGCTGGCTTTAAATCCTCTCCAGAAAAAAACTTGACCAGGATAGGTACCTGGTCATTGATCTGCGAATACTTTCGAGTGGGACTTTGTTCCTGTTACAATATAAAGATAATATATAAATTAAGAATGTTTTTACTTTTGTTGTATTATGTATTTGTTATATGTATTGCTTTAAAAAAAAGTTTTTACTATATACTGTTGTTGCATTATGTACAGTATGTATTATATTTTTAAAAATGTTTTTACTATATTTCATGTATTTATTACTATAGGCTATTTATTCAATTGTTTTAAGGATATTGTCTAAAATTAAAGTTTGCTAGAATTAAATTTCCCTCTAACATTTGCTCTTTTCGTGAAGTATTTGTTTACTCAATTTCGGTTTCATTCATTTATTAATAAGCACTAGCACAACCTTCTTCCCAGAGTCTAAAAGTTGTAGCCTATATGATTATGTGGTGGCAATTTTATGATATTCATTGATCTTTATTAGGAATTAGGCCTTGAAACTGAGATAAAAGCTAGTTGAGTCTGTCTGGGGGTGTGTCACTCTTCTGCTCAGGGTAACAACTGTGTGTTAGACTGCTCCTATTCTTGCAAGAATAAATACTTCTATTTTATCATTTGACTCTGAGTGTCTCTTACGCAGTGATGTTTGTTTGATGAATTTTTGCCACAACAAGTATTATAGACATTAAATGTCCTGTTTGTGTTAATGCAGTAATTTGATGTGCACCTAACTATATAAATATGGTACACAAAGTATCAACTTATTTGAGCACCAAAAAGACAAATAAAAGGTGTGTGAAGTGTAGGCTAGTTATTTTAAATGTTATTAACTGTCAGACCTCTATTGTATTTGTTAGTTTATTAGGTACACTTTGAAAAATCTTATCTAGTCTCATGATATCCCTGCAATAGTTCACATAACTTTAGTGAGTTAGTACTTTATGTAAGGTGTAAGATTAGTAGGCTAAGGTGTCTATATGAGTGAATAGATTATATATATATTTGAAACACCTGTTAGAAATACATTGTTATTATTCATTTTCATTTGGATGTACCTAGAAAACGATCAAGTCCACATAAGTATATGGGCAGTTTATGAAGAAAGAATAATTAGAAAAACGTACAAAGCTGGAGAGACATGCTAATATGGCATGTCTTTTCGCCATCATCCGCTGCACCCTGGCTCTTCTTTGCCGGATTTGTCTCCTCCGTTCGGCAGCCTCCTCTTCAGCATCTTGATAAAGAATAGCAATTGCAATGGCAATCCTAAACTGTTCCATTTTGATTTACACCTTTCCACCGTTTTTCCCGCTTTTTTTCATTTAAATTGTAGCTGATTGGGTTTGTTGCTAGATTGTTCTTAATGAAAAGAGGCAGTTGTTTCACATATTTTATTCTATTTTAAATGGCGTAAATATAATCACAGTAGCCTAATGTTACCTGAACCACATATTAGCCTAATGTTTAATAGTTTTTAAAATAAAAAAGAGGCAGTTGTTTAATATCATATACAATTTTATTATAAATATAAAGTGAAAATAATCAGAGTAGGTACATATTAGTTTGTTAATTGAAGCATGTAGGCCTTATTGCGTGCTGAGTGACGGCTATCAAGTACGCTGCCGTTCCATTTGTAGAATGACTGGACTCGCGTCCTCCCGTCCTCGAGAGTTCGTTCTTCTAAGTCGAACTTAGCAAGTCCAAACTCGGAAGAACGCAAGTCCAGACTCTGCGAACTTGGTATTGAGAAACGGCCATAGTCTCTGGTGGCTCTCAAGGGCACTCCAGCTGGTGACCGTTACAGTATGACGCGTGTGTTTGGACAGAAGACGAGACAGAGATCTTCATTAAACTCATAAAAGACACTATACAGGTGAAACTCGAAAAATTTGAATATTGTGCAAAAGTTAATTTATTTCAGTAATTCAACTTAAAAGCTGAAACTAATATATTATATAGACTCATTACATGCAAAGTGAGATATTTCAAGCCTTTATTTGTTATAATTGTGATGATTATGGCTTACAGCTTATGAAAACTTAAATGTTTTCCTCTTGTGATTCATGATCAGTCATTCCTATAATCATGGGAACAGATGTTAGTAGGTTTACGTATATCTCAGCCACCGCTAGACATTATATTTAGTCGAAGGTGTGTTATCCAAGCATTAATGTCAAGGAAAGCCCGTTATACTGAGAGCGGCTCATATGAGGAGTTTCTGTGTTTCTCCCTCAAATCTGCTTCAAGATCTTGAATACAGTATTCCTGTAATTAAATTCAAAATTTAGAATATAGTGCAAAAGTTCATTTATTTCAGTAATTCAACTTAAAAGGTGAAACTAATATATTATATAGACTCATTACATGCAAAGTGAGATATTTCAAGCCTTTATTTGTTATAATTTTGATGATTATGACTTACAGTTTATGAAAACAAAATTAGAATATTGTGAAAAGGTTTTAGTCACATAACATCATTAATGGAAACGCCATCATTTTGCAATAGTTTTTTGTTGACATGTAGAAAATGTCGCAAAAGTTTTGCATGAATCTGTAATGTAAACGCGGCTACTGACCGTATAGTCTGTTTGATGTTAAAATCTGGCTGGAGGTTTGAGATGGCTTTTCGCATCTTGAGTTTTAGTTAATTTCACTAATGTTAAAGTGAATACTAATAAAAAAAAAAAAAAAAAGTACTACTACGTTGGATTGAACTGTGAAGGGTCATAGCACTTACATACTGTTGTCCTACTGCTAGTTTAATTGCTTCTATTGTTTTCATTTGTAATGTCTAGTTCACACTATAGGATTTTAAGCCCGATTTGCAAATCGTTGAGCTCGCCGACAGGTCGGGTTGTTATCGCGTGCAAATCGCGGGGGATTAGCGGCCGATGAACGCTCGCCAATCTGTTAGTATGAAAGAGCCAACAACGCATCAAAGACGCTCGCAGACGCGTCGCCGAGCCCAGAAAAATATCTAGCATGCTAGATATCCAGAGCTGTTGCACGACTCAACCACATGTGATGTCATGAGCTACAGCCAATCAGAGCAAGGCATGGGTTGAGGTCGCCGGGAAAATACGTGTTTTTTTTTTTCAGAGCAAATCATCGCGCAAACAGTTTGCAGCACTAATTTCTGCCTGACGTCCATATCTCGCGTGTTGTGTACTTGTGTTCTTCTTCGCTGGGTGGCGCGCGTGCTGAATTGCGTCATTTCCGGTTCGTTTTATCGCGTGATTTCTTCGTGACAAAACGTGGTTTGTAGACAAGATATAATCGTTGGGTGACAGAGTTGTTGTCCACTCGTGTAGTGCGTTACCTCCTGTTGCGGATCAATCACGTTGTCGTGTGGTGTGAACAGCTCAACAACTTGAACACTCCTGATTTCACAGAGAGCGAGTCATGTAGTGTGAACCGCACAGTTCAGCCCGACGTTTAAAAATCCTGTAGTGTGAACTTGCCTTAAGTCGCTTTGGATAAAAGCGTCTGCTAAATGAATACATGTAAATGTAAATGAATAGACTGTATTTCTGTATTGATTTGTTTTTAAAGGTGTTTTGAATTATGCAGTGGATTGTGCTGTGTTTTAGCAACCCGATCACACTAAATGCATCTCTATAGCACGCAGTGTGTTTATCGTCAATTTATACGCGAAAATTCGTTTTTACATGCATAGGATACGCATGGGTTGGTTAGGTTTAGTAGTGGTGTGGGGTGTGTGTATTATACGTTTGGTTAGTAATAGTGGTGTAGGTGAGTGTGTATTACACGCAATGAAGTGTGTATCAAATGCACGCGAGAACTGTGTACCATATGCACGTAAAAACTAATTTTCGCATATAACTTGCACGATAAACAATGCGCATTTTCATGAGATCAGGCTGGTTCTAGCGTAGAAGGAAATCTGTAAACTTGAACTGAAAGTAATTTCCGGCCATTTGTTCTACATTATATTCTGGTGACTTTGCTCAGCATGTTTAGTAAAATGTCTTATTTTCAAAATCCTGATTGGATCATATCAAGAGAAGTGTGCAAGTGTAAACTCACAGTGTGTGCCGACTGCCTCTAAATGACACTGTCAGTCACACAGGAACTCATCCATATAAATATAATATTTTCCCAGGTAATTCTCCGCGCTGTCACCTTTGAATGACATCATGCTCAGGTGAGGCTGTCCTCTGAGAGCGGCGAGCGATGAACGAGAGATTTCAGGAGACAGGTGACCGTCTCCTCGCTGGAGCTCACGGATCATCTCCAAACTCTGGAGAAGCTGCTCGTGGCATCAACGTCTTTTCATTAAGTTTCAAAGTCACCATGGAACTGCGTTCACAGACCATGTTAACACAGGACTCGGTTTTATCCAGAGGATGAAGGATTGGCTGGACATTATGCTGCCAAAAAGGATCTTCCTTCATTGTGTTTGGTTACACTTTATTTCGATGTCCCGCTTTAGACATTCCACTAACTATAAGTAACTTTGTAACTAAATATCAACTAACTGTCATCAGAGTATTAGTAGACTCCTGCTTACTCTTTATTTTGATGCTTCTCAACAGACATTCTACTGAATATAACTTATTCTGCTAACCCGAACCCTAACCTAACAGTCTACTAATACTCTAATGATATGGCATGCCGATTTAGCTTAAATTGTACCCAGCGTTACTCGTCGTAATTGCATTTACTAGTAAGAATTGAATTAGAGAGCTCTCCAATTCAATTATTAGTAGTCGTATGTCTCTATTGCCTTCCATTAATTTTTTATTACGGAGCTCTATAATTGAATTGTAACTAGTAAGAATGCAATTGCAGAGTTTTTTTAAATTCAAGTAGAGAGCTCTGCAACTATTATCTTTAATTCGTTTTTTTTTTACTAGTAATAATTCAATTGTAGAGCTCCGTTAAAAAAAATGAATGGAAATCAATGGAGACATGCCGTAGAGCGCCGGAAGTGATCTCTCTCTCTCGCGCGCGTGTACGTCACTCATTGTTTGAGTACGTCACTCACCAGAGCCTATGTACAGAACAGAGATTGTAGGACGGCTAATAAAAATGGATGTAAAATGTAAAAATGTAAAAAAATACATTTACGTAAGCTCGCGCGAACTCATCCGGGAGATCACATCCGGCGCTCTACGGCGCTTGCGCAGACTAAGTAAACAGATCAGATGGACGTGGTTGTGTAAAAGAGATCAAAACAATATAAATACTGTTGGTTTTATCCTAAAAATATCAAAATTGAAACTACTGCGGAGACAAAGACACCTACATCTTGGATGCACTTCAGGTAAGATAAAACATACCTTAATTTCAAAGTGAACTATCCCTTTAAGTACAAAATATAGCATACTCAGACCATTTTCAGGAAAGGCGTGTTTCATTATGACACAGGCTACATTTTACTCAAGCAACATTAAATAAAATGCATTTTTTCTCACTTTCAACAATTAATGGTACTATTTTGGTTCAATATAAAAATATGGTAACCTTTGCTTATATTTAGGATGAACATAGAGAATTGAGAATTGAATCGAATTGAGAATTGAATCGAATTGAGAATTGAATCGAATTGAGAATTGAATCGAATTGAGAATTGAATCGAATTGATCTTTTGCAAACCAGAATCGAATCTGGAAATCTGTATCGATACCCAGCCCTAGTGGTGATGCTTCTTTGTCACATAAATTGAAATCTATTATGTGCTATTATTGCTGTAACATTAATGCTGACAAATGACTGTGTTAACAGGTGATGTTCAACAGTAACCTAAAACAGTTAGTCAAACATGAACAGCATGATGACATTTTCTAACACCGCACACATCTACAACACTGCTAATATGAGCTCACACTTCAGATCAGGTCAGAAAAGAGGAATACACAAGAGATAAAATTGTGCAAAGTAGTCTATTTATGGGCGATGAGACGTGAATGGCTTTCAGTGTCAGTTGAACAGTGTTTCAATTTAATGTCTGTTCCCTCTGGAGAAATAAAGCCGCTCTCTCATTATAAAGCACGTCTGCTCACCCAGAGGCGAGCGCTCGACTGCTCTTGTCTCTGTTACCAAAGAATTGTCATTGAATTACTCAGCAAACCTCAATATGAAAATCATAACATTAACAATAACAGTTTCCCCGCCGTCTCAAATATTAACGGCATTTCCTAATGCTTCGTCAGGCGACGTCTGGAAATCTGTCGTCTCCGTCCACACGACCCAAAATTGATCCGGACAGTCAACATAATTAAACTTTCACCCATCCACAAAAGACCCAATTACTTTCACTTGTGTATTGACACGTGAGATCGATAGTGAGGTAAAACCGGCCTGGACTGCAGCACAGAACACACTGCAATCCGGGAGCGTTTGGAGAAATGTGGAGCCAGAAATGCACACAGCAAGAGTCCATTATCTGTCCGTTTATGAGTCACACAATAAAAACCCATCTTACAAATCACATCTCTACTATTAATGTCATGCTAGTTAGTCAAACGCTGATATTAATACACGAGTGCTCATTTCATAGACGGAGTACAGTTGGAAAAATGTTTGCTTTTACATTACCACACAACAAAACATTTCTTTTAACTGTCTGCAAAATAAATTATGATCAATAATTTATATAAAAATTAATATTTTAAACAGTTCGTTCATAATTACAAGTAGTTTTGTTTCAATTATATCCATGTCAGGTACAGTTCAAACACCTATATATATATACACACACAGTCAAACCAAAAATTATTAAGACACCATATATAATTTTTTATATGTTTTATAGTGGGTGGAGGACACTTTATGGCTTGAGTTAATTTATGTAAGTTAGGATAGCAAGGTGTCTATATAATAATTTGGGTTTGACTTTAAGGGCCCTATTTACACGCTCTAAAACGCAAGTATCAAACGCGAAACGCAAGTAACTCTGTGGGCGGATCCCGGCGCTGTTGCTATTATACCGGCGGGATAAACGACTCTTGCGCCCGACGCAAATCTAAAATGTGTTGGTCTGAAGTCGCTTCATTACTCATAGGTGTGGTTTGGGCGTAACGTGAAATAAACCAATCAGAGCGTCCTCTCACATTCCCTTTAAGAGCCGGCGCACTTGTTCCACGGCGGATTGCTATTATAACGGCGGATTGCTATTATAACGGCGGATCGCTATTATAACGGCGGATCGCTATTATAACGGTGGATCGCTATTATAACGGCGGATCGCTATTATAACGGCGGATTGCTATTATAACGGTGGATCGCTATTATAACGGCGGATCGCTATTATAACGGCGGATTGCTATTATAACGGCGGATTGCTATTATAACGGCGGATTGCTATTATAACGGCGGATCTCTATTATAACGGCGGATTGCTATTATAACGGCGGATTGCTATTATAACGGCGGATTGCTATTATAACGGCGGATTGCTATTATAACGGCGGATCGCTATTATAACGGCGGATTGCTATTATAACGGCGGATCGCTATTATAACGGCGGATTGCTATTATAACGGCGGATCGCTATTATAACGGCGGATCGCTATTATAACGGCGGATCGCTATTATAACGGCGGATTGCTATTATAACGGCGGATTGCTATTATAACGGCGGATTGCTATTATAACGGCGGATCTCTATTATAACGGCGGATTGCTATTATAACGGCGGATTGCTATTATAACGGCGGATTGCTATTATAACGGCGGATTGCTATTATAACGGCGGATCTCTATTATAACGGCGGATCGCTATTATAACGGCGGATTGCTATTATAACGGCGGATTGCTATTATAACGGCGGATTGCTATTATAACGGCGGATCTCTATTATAACGGCGGATTGCTATTATAACGGCGGATTGCTATTATAACGGTGGATTGCTATTATAACGGCGGATCGCTATTATAACGGCGGATTGCTATTATAACGGCGGATTGCTATTATAACGGCGGATTGCTATTATAACGGTGGATTGCTATTATAACGGCGGATCGCTATTATAACGGCGGATTGCTATTATAACGGCGGATTGCTATTATAACGGCGGATCTCTATTATAACGGCGGATTGCTATTATAACGGCGGATTGCTATTATAACGGCGGATTGCTATTATAACGGCGGATTGCTATTATAACGGCGGATCTCTATTATAACGGCGGATCGCTATTATAACGGCGGATTTCTATTATAACGGCGGATTGCTATTATAACGGCGGATTGCTATTATAACGGCGGATCGCTATTATAACGGCGGATTGCTATTATAACGGCGGATCTCTATTATAACGGCGGATTGCTATTATAACGGCGGATCGCTATTATAACGGCGGATCGCTATTATAACGGCGGATTGCTATTATAACGGCGGATTGCTATTATAACGGCGGATTGCTATTATAACGGCGGATTGCTATTATAACGGCGGATTGCTATTATAACGGCGGGTCTCTATTATAACTGCGGATTGCTATTATAACGGCGGATCGCTATTATAACGGCGGATTGCTATTATAACGGCGGGTCTCTTTATAACTGCGGATCGCTATTATAACGGCGGATTGCTATTATAACGGCGGATTGCTATTATAACGGCGGATCGCTATTATAACGGCGGATCGCTATTATAACGGCGGATCGCTATTATAACGGCGGATCGCTATTATAACGGCGGATTGCTATTATAACGGCGGGTCTCTATTATAACGGCGGATTGCTATTATAACGGCGGATTGCTATTATAACGGCGGATTGCTATTATAACGGCGGATTGCTATTATAACGGCGGGTCTCTATTATAACGGCGGATTGCTATTATAACTGCGGATCGCTATTATAACGGCGGATTGCTATTATAACGGCGGATCGCTATTATAACGGCGGGTCTCTATTATAACGGCGGATTGCTATTATAACGGCGGATCGCTATTATAACGGCGGATCGCTATTATAACGGCGGATTGCTATTATAACGGCGGATCGCTATTATAACGGCGGGTCTCTATTATAACTGTGGATCGCTATTATAACGGCGGATCGCTATTATAACGGCGGGTCTCTATTATAACTGCGGATCGCTATTATAACGGCGGATCGCTATTATAACGGCGGATTGCTATTATAACGGCGGGTCTCTATTATAACTGCGGATCGCTATTATAACGGCGGATCGCTATTATAACGGCGGATTGCTATTATAACGGCGGGTCTCTATTATAACTGCGGATTGCTATTATAACGGCGGATCGCTATTATAACGGCGGATTGCTATTATAACGGCGGGTCTCTATTATAACTGCGGATCGCTATTATAACGGCGGATCGCTATTATAACGGCGGGTCTCTATTATAACTGTGGATCGCTATTATAACGGCGGATCGCTATTATAACGGCGGGTCTCTATTATAACGGCGGATTGCTATTATAACTGCGGATCGCTATTATAACGGCGGATCGCTATTATAACGGCGGATTGCTATTATAACGGCGGGTCTCTATTATAACTGCGGATCGCTATTATAACGGCGGATCGCTATTATAACGGCGGATTGCTATTATAACTGTGGATCGCTATTATAACGGCGGATCGCTATTATAACGGCGGGTCTCTATTATAACGGCGGATTGCTATTATAACGGCGGATCGCTATTATAACAGCGGATCGCTATTATAACTGTGGATCGCTATTATAACGGCGGATCGCTATTATAACGGCGGGTCTCTATTATAACGGCGGATTGCTATTATAACGGCGGATTGCTATTATAACGGCGGATCGCTATTATAACGGCGGATTGCTATTATAACGGCGGGTCTCTTTATAACTGCGGATCGCTATTATAACGGCGGATTGCTATTATAACGGCGGATTGCTATTATAACGGCGGATCGCTATTATAACGGCGGATCGCTATTATAACGGCGGATCGCTATTATAACGGCGGATCGCTATTATAACGGCGGATTGCTATTATAACGGCGGGTCTCTATTATAACGGCGGATTGCTATTATAACGGCGGGTCTCTATTATAACGGCGGATTGCTATTATAACTGCGGATCGCTATTATAACGGCGGATTGCTATTATAACGGCGGATCGCTATTATAACGGCGGGTCTCTATTATAACGGCGGATTGCTATTATAACGGCGGATCGCTATTATAACGGCGGATCGCTATTATAACGGCGGATTGCTATTATAACGGCGGATCGCTATTATAACGGCGGGTCTCTATTATAACTGTGGATCGCTATTATAACGGCGGATCGCTATTATAACGGCGGGTCTCTATTATAACTGCGGATCGCTATTATAACGGCGGATCGCTATTATAACGGCGGATTGCTATTATAACGGCGGGTCTCTATTATAACTGCGGATCGCTATTATAACGGCGGATCGCTATTATAACGGCGGATTGCTATTATAACGGCGGGTCTCTATTATAACTGCGGATTGCTATTATAACGGCGGATTGCTATTATAACGGCGGATTGCTATTATAACGGCGGGTCTCTATTATAACTGCGGATTGCTATTATAACGGCGGATCGCTATTATAACGGCGGATTGCTATTATAACGGCGGGTCTCTATTATAACTGCGGATCGCTATTATAACGGCGGATCGCTATTATAACGGCGGGTCTCTATTATAACTGTGGATCGCTATTATAACGGCGGATCGCTATTATAACGGCGGGTCTCTATTATAACGGCGGATTGCTATTATAACTGCGGATCGCTATTATAACGGCGGATCGCTATTATAACGGCGGATTGCTATTATAACGGCGGGTCTCTATTATAACTGCGGATCGCTATTATAACGGCGGATCGCTATTATAACGGCGGATTGCTATTATAACTGTGGATCGCTATTATAACGGCGGATCGCTATTATAACGGCGGGTCTCTATTATAACGGCGGATTGCTATTATAACGGCGGATTGCTATTATAACGGCGGATTGCTATTATAACGCCGGATTGCTATTATTCCTATTATAATGCGGGTGCAGAATAGGAATGACACATGCGTCGTGTACAAAGTCAATTGCGCTGGGTGCAAGATACGGCCCTATATATATGTTTTTTGTCTAGTTTGTAACATCAGAATGGGACAAGTAATAATGCCATTTGTTACTTTGTATGAATGTTTTAAAGCTAGCCGTGTATTCTGAGAATATGATTAGGATAGTCTAATATGATTAGGATAGTCTCTAGTGAAGGGTTCGGGACTGTGAGCCAATCAGTGTTGTCATCGTGACATCATTTCCTGCGGCTCGTGAGTCATTAGTCACATGACATTTTACAGCTCAGGCGATTGGCTCAAGCTTCCAGAACCATGCAGTCATTGTAGTTGGATGGAGAATTACAACTGGTATTTTATTTAAAATAGCTCATTTTCAATCCCACTGAAGAAGGAAAGTTATAAAAGTTTAAAATCTTAAGTAAATAATTACAAATTTTGAGCGAACTATCACTTTAACAATCTCCGTTCAATATCAAAGTCTGTGCTGTGTTCAAATTAGCGTAACACACACTAGTGCACATTATTAAAGACTGGCCAGTGGGAGTATCTCCATCGTCTGGAGTGTTTTATGAGGTTCATAAGATCTAAGTGTGCAGTTTATAATATGATGATACTGTACACTCATCAAGAACAGGATAGCCATGAAACACAGGCGCTTTCATTAGAGCAGAATGGCGTGTTGTTGGCTTAATGATGTTTTAATCAGCGCTAATGGAGCTGCGGCTTGAGCTCGTTTAATGTCCTTTTAACAGTCACTTTAGAAAGATATTCATCTGATGACCTGTTAAGGCCAATTCACAGCAACACACACTTCTTCGTCAGGATCAGTGTGTTTACGTGTCCGAGTCTGGTGGTGTGTGTGAGCTTGTTTTCATTGATTGAAAGAATGTCTGGAAAGGCACGTGCCGTAAATAAAGTGCATTAATAACTTCATTTATTGCTTTTTATTTATTACATTTTCCATTTTACCTTAAAAATACATTCATAAGGTCAAATTGTAAAGTGTGCATCATTATTAAGCATATCAATTCAGCTGATCATCTTTATTATTTCCTCATCAGCTCGTTGAATCAATAACGGTTTATTGAAACCTGCCGACTGACAGCCCCACCTACTGGCCGAAACAGAAAATGAGACTTCAAAACCGCAGTGTGCTTTAAAAAAAGGAAGATAATTTTTTTTTAAAAAGAGCGCATGTTTTTAAAACTTTTTTAAATGCGGTGAAACTGAAAAAGCAGACGAGGTGCAACAATCAAGACGTGTGTTTAATGCATTATGTTTAGATCGAAAACAAACTTCTCTTTTTCATCACCACTAGGATAGGCTAACAAAGTGCAAGAATGTATATTAAAATCTTTATTATTTGACGTTTACAGGTGAAACTCGATCCATTAGAATATGGTGCAAAAGTTCATTTATTTCAGTAATTCAACTTAAAAGGTGAAACTAATATATTAAAGGTGCAGTGTGTATTATTTATGAGGATCTATTGACAGAAATGCAATATAAGATCCATAACTATGTTTTCAGTGGTGTATAAAGACCTTACTTAATGAACCGTTATGTTTTTATTACCTTAGAATGAGTAATTTATATCTACATAAGCGCGGACACCCTCTTCAATGAAGATCGACATATTGTGACGTCATGTTTCTACCGTAGCCGACAGCGAACACACAGCGCTAGAGCGTCTCGTCACTAACTTGGAGAAGCAGCAGACAAAGACGCCGCAGAATTCTGCGAAAATGAAGGACCACAGATATTATATAGAAAAATAAAGCAACGCCGAAGTGTCCTGTTTTCTGCCGGATAGGTATTCCAACTTTAACAATGCAAATGAAAACTGTTGTTTCATAATGTTAGCATTACCTAGAAGCTAGCCATAGACACTGTGAGAAGTGACTTTTCCCTTGTTAGTGGTGTAAAGTATGTAGTTATATTGTTTCATGTAACTTAGTTCTCCCTTGCTGTGTTATGGCTTTGCTATGTGGGGATAAATGTGCTGGTTACGTTCGTGAGACGATCAGCTGATTAGTACTGACCGTAAAACACTAGCGTTAGCCTACAGCGTAACAGCTCATATTAGGCAGCTGAACTTTTACTGATCTTCTCCCTCGCTGTGTTGTGGGTTTACTGGTTACGTCGGCCACCGTAGCTTCTCCTTCCAGTTTGAGAAGGGAGGGATAGGCCGTAAGTGACTTTCTGTTTGCAATTCGCAAACCTCACCACTAGATACCGCTAAAAATCACACACTGCACCTTTAAATAGACTCATTACATGCAAAGTGAGATATTTCAAGCCTTTATTTGTTATAATTTTGATGATTATGGCTTGCAGATTATGAAAACCTTTTCACAATATTCTAATTTTGAATTTGGGGTTTTCATAAGCTGTACGCCATAATCATCAAAATTAATAAAGGCTTGAAATACTTTGCATGTAATGAGTCTATATAATATATTAGTTTCACCTTTTAAGTTGAATTACTGAAATAAATTAACTTTTGCACGATATTGAAATTTTTCGAGTATCACCTGTAAATATTTTATGGCTGTTCCAGTGCTATGCAAATTTCTGTTCTAACAAGCCCCGCCCTAGCGCCGCCAATGGCCAATAGTGTTAATTTCAGCTGGAAACTGCAGTAAACTGTATTTACGTTTTTAGAGTTTTGCATAAAAAAAATTAGGTCGAGGCACATTTTTATAACGAGCCTGGGTTGATTTTCACATCATCTAAAAAAAGCTAATGTGCCATTTCCACACGTTACCCACATAAAGAAAAGTATTTCCGAGAAGTGAATCGCATTGCAGAGAGTGATTATGCAGGCATGAAGATTTACAAAAGCACTACTGTATAATTACCGACTGATTAACATAAAAATGATTTGTCATAACATGTATCATGAATGATTCAACATTAGTATTCTGGGCTCATCTAGAAAAGTAATATTTCACGCCGCAGTCAGATTTGAATGTTGTTAACCTTTGGTCATAATATTTTCAATTTAAATAAACTACCAGCTTTATTTGCATTTATTTGCATCCATCTGCTATAATCCATGTAATGTTGGAAAAAACACTTTAGTGTTTGCTTTTAAAGGACTTTATGAGGATACTTTTCACTGGAGAGCTGATTGGGTGTGAAATGACCTCTGACCTCACTCAGACGTCCACACACAGTCTGGTTTGGTACACTTCCCTTCAGGTTGATTCAAACCATTATTAAAGGAGAACTCCGGTCAATTTTAACATTGAGCTCAATTTTGACACATCAAGGATGATAAGAGAAATAAAAGCAGGTTTAAAATTAGACCCCATTCAAGTCAATAGGGTGCACATTTTAAAAAGAGGATAACACTGTGTAGGCAACACTGATTTTTGTCGTTGTTCTCTGTATTGACAGCACTCCAAATTTACTAAAAATTGAGCTCAATGTTAAAATTGACCGGAGTTCTCCTTTAGCATATTAGTTTCAACTTTGAGAAAAAATCATGCTCAGTTTGACTCTTCATGGAACTGGCATCTTCTGGGAATCAAGTTATCAGTGTTGCCAATATTTGGTTATATGCTGTTCTCATCTTCAGAGAGATTTGTCCATAAACTTTAACCAAACTGTGTTGCTATTTTCCACCTGAGGTGAAGCCCATTTGTCACCAAAATTACATATTTAAGCATTTTTTCCTTTAAAAAAATTCTTCATGCCTTCATATAGCTTGAATGTAATGCCTCATTAAGTATACTCGGTTCTAAAAATATGCTAAGTAATTATCCCCGCCTCCACTCACTCAGAGATCCACTGGTGGACGATCACACGTTGATCTGATTGGTCAAGGTAGTGTGTGACGTCAGAAACACCAGCGATTTCAAACCGTGTTTTTGAGACTGTCTTTGGTTCACTGCAGTTTTAAGCAGAAAATACTCAGCAATGCTGTCCACTTATGAACTTACACATGGTGTGTGTTAAAGAAGATTAAAAACACCACATACACACATAAACAACATTAAAAGCTGGATTTACACCACTGAGGGACTTAAAAAGGCACTATCAATATCAACCAATTGCATTTAATATACAAATGTAAACTGCTAAATTTTCATTTCGTCGCAAATAAGATGCAATTCAATGTCCCAAAACATTACTGTCTGTCACAGGTAATCAAGAGGAGAAAAGGATTTAATTGCAATACTTGGTAACACTTTAGATTACAGCCCGGAAAGTACTGTGTAATTACAGCGATTTAACAGCGTAACTTTTTGTAATTATAGTGTACCTATATAGTACTTACATGTAAGTATAAGGGAACAACATGGGAATGTAGGGGTTACAACCAGGAGAATAAAAAATATATATTTATACAGTAAGTATTATAGAACTAAGGGGTCCTTATTCTACTATTATGATACAACAATCACATTTGGGTCCAATTTATCAAGAACATACACTGTGTACCTTTTTGTAATAATGGTGTACCAATACTACAGGGTTTTTAAAAATTACAGGGTACATGTCCTTGCATTTAGACAGTATTGTTTTTAACAAAAGTGCACTGAGAACTCAAACAATTGCAACTTTTGCTTAAATATTGGTGAAAGATACTCTTGTTTCATGTAGTGGGGCTTGTTACCCTCTTGTTCCATGTAGTTGCAGGGTAAGTACAATAAAAATACATACACACAATGTAATATCACTGACTCGGAAACCTTGATAGTATAATAAGTACCCCTTAGTTCTATAATACGTACTGTATAAATATATTTTTTGGGTTGTTACCCCTGTATTCCCCAAACTTTACATATTGTTTCCTCATACTTGCATGCAAGTACTTCATAGGTACACTATTACAGAAAGTTACGCTGTAAATTCGTCTTAATTACGCAGTACTTTCCAGGCTGTAATCTAAAGCGTTACCCAATACTTTTAACATAATTAAACCAACTCGAGAAACAAACAAAAAATAAAAAGAGAAAAAGGTTGTCAGCATTAACAACACGAGACCAGGAACAGAACAAACTGAGGCTTTAAGTACCCAAGATACCGCAAACTAAACAAGGAGCAGGTGGAAGTAATCAGTCAAACAATGAGTAACCATGGCAACTAAATAAAACCATGACACCCAAGGAAACAACGATATATACAAACTAAGAGTCTATCAAAATTAAATAGAAACCAAATCTGAATGTGACATTATATATACAGTCAGGGCAGGACTTCGGGTGCTGGGGGCCCCTGGGCTTGAGTTTATGTTTGGGCCCTACTTGCGCTACAAAATAAATATGCTTTGAGGTTCTTAGAACAATTAATATGAAACATGCCTATAGTCAAAGTTTAGTGGTAGGCTAATATTAAGTAGTCATCATAATCAGTGGTTAAAGTGGGATTTGGCAGGTGAGGGAACCTATTTTGTGTAGGTGCAACAGGGAAAAACTACTCAACCGTGGGACAACATATTGAATATCGTTGTATAGCAATACTTTTTGGGACAAGAGTGTTACCATGGTGTAGCTATGCACACCAGTCCACATTACTACCCCTCCCACAGTTCCACCCACAGACACAGGCATTCAACCTTCTTCAAGCTTTGGAATTTGAAAATGTCTGTTTTTAAATGTTAAAAGTAATTTTAAATAATAAAAATTATAGGCTGCGTTTAACGCAGTTGGTGTAATTGGCAGATGTTCCCTTGGGCATCATGCGCTGTGGAAACGCGTCAAAGCATATGCAGCTATAGCGCACGTAGGTGCTTTTGAATAATGTCGATATACAATGGTTACTGTAATTCTGCTATTGATATATCTTCGTAAGACTGCCGACCCTATATAGAACAGTGGCAAAGGAAAATAAATGTCCGGCGAATATCGAACCTAAAACTAACTTTACCGCGCTCAACCACCGTGAGTGCATTATGTAGGCTATATGCCTATTCCTGTTTGTGATGGCAATAGAGAGAGCGCTCAAAACTCTCCAGAGCACATAATTTAGTGAAAAAAATTATATTATAGAAAGTATCATTCTCAGTAAAGCAATGAGACATATGATAATTTATCCAGATGTTTCTAAATGTGCGCTCTTTTGGACTAAAAGCATATTGAAGCTGTTAAGTAGCCGATCGCAATGGAGCAGATGGATCAACACGCATGTTATTCTTTGTGAAATAAAGATAAATATCAGGTTGTGCCGTTTGATTATGGCCTCGAAGCTCTCAGTCGGAGGATATTAAGGCCCGGGTATTTTATCCCGTGCTCCCCTCCGTCTTTCAAACTACTCTGTGAGCGCGGAAAGACGCGTGTGGCGCGTGCGTGCGCACTAAAGTGTATTGGATTTTGTTTTCAAGTGCTCAAGTCACTACTTTGGGCTGATTATAGCCCTCGCTCGCACATGGCCAGACAGTGGAAATACGGCTAATCATTTCTGGATATCTGGCATACAAGTTAACCGAACAAAACAAACAAATGAAAACTGGTAAGGGAGGGGGCCCCCTACTGGGCAGGGCCCATGGGCTGCAGCCCAGTCAAGCCCAATGGTAAGTCCGGCCTTGTATACAGTACAGGCTATAATATCGTGCATGTCGCTGTGAACACCCTCATCTAATCAACGTGTTCAGGTTATTCCAGTCATTTCAGTCCGGACAAATATTATGCTAATGCTTTCATAATTGACAGATTTTGCAACCTCGACACAGTCATTGAACTGTCATAATTGATTAATTTTACAGTGTTGTTTTTAAGCTTAATTCAGTTCAACAACTATAATCTTCTGTCAAGCAGCTTTACAGCAGAATTTGAATCTGTCTCATATTTAATGAAGTTTCCATCACTGATCGTTATTTTGCTGTTTATTACCGTGAAGCACATGCGGTGAGATCTGTGTTTTCTGGCCATGTGTAAAGCGAGACGTCCTGCAAACACCCCGACAACACCTTCAGGATCAGTTCGTACACCAACACCATCTTTCCTTTCTCTCGCTCTCATACGGCTGTATTAGAAATCCATCCGGGTCGACATCACACGCGTGATAAATGACTGTCGCGAGCATCAGCGACGTCTGCGATGCAGAATCATCGTCACCTTTAGACCTGCTAAATATCACGGCAATAATGAGTCTCGGGCCCGGATGCATCATTCCCTGCGTAACGTCTGATGGCTGAAGCAGATGAAATATAAATGAACTATTTATGGCATCGAAGTGCAGATGCACGATTAGACTTTCCTTTATCATGCAATAAGAATATTCTACTAGCACCAAAGCCATTGACCGCAGCACAACAGGCAAGGACGAGCATCTTTAATGTTTGCAGTGGTCATAACAGAACCTGTTTATCCATTAACACAAGATTACACTTTACTGTTCATAAAGATTTCCCATGAATCGTATCCTGGACTGGGTCTGGCACGGCCTAACTCTCTGGGTAAATAGGACAGGGACTCGGGGAAGGTAAATTACTTGCCACTTTTATTGCCAGTCCCAAGATGTGTTTTCCAGAATGCAGAAGGCAGCATATGCCCGGCTAATCTGTTCCCACAGCTGTGCCAGGTGTCAGGCTGCCAGCGCTCCGCAAGGGCACGGGCCACTGCGCTACAGCCCTCAATCACTTTAATGTCTCAAGATGCAAGCTAAAAATGCACGGGAATAATGATAACATACTGTATGACATCCATCGCTCACAATGTTCACTGGTTAAAACAAAAGTGAACCAAAAGAAAATCACAGCAATATGTAAATTGTCAGAATTCTTGGATGCAAAAAATAAATAAAACATTTTTGCACCAAGTGTACTTCTCCACGTCAGCTCCGTTACACTGGCCTATAGACTGAGCCTATTTAACATGTTTGTGTTCATAATATTTTAATCAAAGTGAGTATAACAAAAACCAGTGAACATTTGAAGACTTCAGATGCAATCATTTCTTCTAAAATTAGCATTTTTATGAAGCTTGTATATTTAAGTTCAGAAATTTCACTTTAATGACAATGAATAGGTCATCTACATTGCCATTAAAGTGAATAAACTGAACATAAACATACAATCTTGATAAAAAAAATGATAATTCTAGAACAAAATTTCAGATGGCACTTTGCATCTGAAGTCTTCATTTGATCTCATTCATGTTCCAGATGGTATTTTGTAATATTTTTGGTAACAAAAAAACAACAACCATGCAACTGTGTGTGCAACCATTAATTCAATTAAAAAAAATATATATATATATAATAAATAAATATGGCCAATATCAGCGTTTTTGAAAAAAGAAAATTGGCTCATTGCAGCAAGCGAGTAGTTGAGGCCGGATGTAATTGCAGAAGACACTTTTTAACTCTTCAAAGAAAACAAACAAACAAACAAACAGACTGGAAGACGTAAAATAACTACACACTGAAGCAACATTAGACGTTACAGCAGACAAAGAAAAAAAACTGAAGGCTATATATAAATAGAGAGTAACTCAAGGGCAAACAAGGAACAGGTGAATCAAATAAAAAAAATCAATGAATCGCCATGACAACCAAATAAGGACACACAAAAAACAATGTGAATCTTTTTTTATTTCCCTGGAATAGTGTTTATGTTTTTCAGAGCCCCCTCCTCCTTCAATAATAAGTGACAAAGACCAAATAATTGTGGATTAAGGGCCTAGAAACTGCTCTACTGTCCAGTCCATAATCAACCCCGGGATAAGATCACATGAAAAAACAGTCCCGTCATAAACGGCGCCCATGGTTTGGAGATTAAATGCTGATCGGTTGCATCTGATGTGGTTGAAAAGCAAACATTTTGATTTTCATTTCTGAACTAATTTTAGTATTTTTACATTTAATCTAATACAGTCATCAAATTCATCACTGTACTTTTTTTCATGATCTATAAGCGGTTTAACTAATAATTGCTTTAACCATTCTTTCTTTCTTTCTTTCTTTCTTTCTTTCTTTCTTTCTTTCTTTCTTTCTTTCTTTCTTGTTATACAACAGATTTGAGCTTGATTTGATCCGCTCACATGTTCCTCATGTCCGCTTCAGTCTGTGAAGGTCTGTGTCGTCTCTTTATCCTGACCAGGACTGTGTCATTAGGATTGGGAGATAGGGAATATTCTCATCAAAGACTGGCTTCAAAAGCATCCAAGCGGCTTTTACAGATTGATTTCGCCAGTAGATGCGCTGATCTCTCCCAGTGTGCTCTGCTTCCAGTAGCAGTACGGGACTGTGTAACGTTGTTCTCACTTCTTGGGCTGGGATGATTTTACTCCCACTCCACAGTGTGTGATTTAACATTAATCAAAATGACTTCCTAATCTCACCCTCAGTCGGCTACGGAGCGCCATCTCCCACTTCACAGGTGTGAAAGCCAGGCGCATCAAACCGTTATGTGCGACCGAGTGTGTCTCATTCTCAGATATATTTGTTCCCCTCTTGTGGGAGGAGGGTTCACGCTATCTTTGATGTGTCCTTGCGGTGGCGGCCATCCCTGGAATGAGGAGGAAGGAGTTGTAGTAATGAATATCTCCTTTTTTCCTGAAGTACACACAGCCGTGTTATTTTCTGAGAGCTTTTGCACACACTAATGTTCTCCAAATGCATGCGTTTCAAAGATCAGGAGATCATCAGTGCATCTGGAGCTTCAATAACTAACCAACATCATGGTCATGATCAGACGGACAGACAACGAGAATCCAGTTTAACAAATAAAACATTGAGTATTTTCACTGGGATCAAGCAAAATACGTAACACTATTGGGTAACACTTTCTTTTACAGTGTCATTGTTACATGTTACATGTACTTACCATAGTAATAACAGTACATTACCAAATCCGAATCCTACCCTAACCCTATAGTAAGAACACTGTAAAAAACACAACTTGAAAAAAGTTGAATTGACTGATTTTGTTGTGTTGGTTCAGCAAAAATCCACATTGTAAAAATCTCGTACAAAAAAAAAAAAAACGTAGTACTAATTTCCCCTAGCTTTTTCTTGTTGACTCAACTTTTGTAAATAACAGTTATACAAACTGAAAATAAGTTGTCTGTGACACAAAACAACGTTTAGTTGAGTCAACTTGACATTATTTGTTTTCTGGAGAGATGCAACTATTCTGTAACAAATCTTTATAGTTGAGCCAATACATTTTTTTTTTCAGAAACAGAAGTCCTTATTAAGAATAAGATGTAGATTTTTTATTGAAAATGTTTGGGCACCATTTTGGTGATGAGCGTTTCCTTGAGTTGGGCAGTTTGACTCTTGGCATATTAAGTGAGTTTGTGGTCTTTGTGACAGTATTTAACAAAACACATAATTTTTTGCAAAGAAAGCCATGAACAAAAATTATCAGCTGATCTAGAGAACAACATCATTAAGGGGAATAGTTCACTATTCTTATTCCTGAAATATGATTATTTGTGAATAATAAATTATATTTACCAACAAAACTTTAATACAACAGATCAGATATTCTGAATTTAGATTTTTACACTTTTAATTGTTGATGTTTAACAACATTATGGGATTTTTTTATAAACACACACAGACATCAAGAATCAGCATATGAATCTCAACAATGGTGACGTGCTTCATGCCGCAATGCATGCTGGGAGCCATTCTTTTTTTAATACTATGGTGGCTCCAAAATGGTGATGACCAAATGATTTCCAATAGACAATTTAATGTACAATAGACAAATAGACAAAATTTTTTGAATTGGCTCAACTACAATGGATTTGTTACAGAATAGTTGCACCTCTCCAGAAAACAAATTATGTAAAGTTGACTCAACTAAACGTTTTAGTTTTTTGTATCACAGACACCTTATTTTCAGTTCGTATAACTGTTATTTACAAAAGTTGAGTGAACAAAAAAAAGAAATTAGTACTAAGATTTTTGTTGTTGTTCAAGCTTAATTTTTTTTACAGTGTACATATGGTTGCTTAATATTACTCAGTGCTTAAATATATAATTACACTGTAACGATGACACCTTGTGTAACACTATTTTAAGGTGATGTACTGTAGTTACACGTAAAGTGCAAAGGCAAAATAATCCAAGAATCCTGAACATGGACGAATTTTGGCCAATTTAAAACTCGGCTCTAACTGATGTTACACAGAGATATCATCAGGTTATTCTGCAATACCAATCACAAATTTGAATTCATTAAACAAAGCACTTTTGAAACCATTTGAAGTGCAATCGTTATTGGATTTGTGCTGGATCAATCCAACAATCCAAGTTGTTATTGGATTGGAAGTGAAAATGAGAATGCAAAAATGTAGTAAGCCCATTGTGTCATGCAGCATCACTTTAATCAAATAAACTGTCAATCCAGTCATGCCTTCCATACCAAAATCAATGAAGAGAGAAATGTGCCATATGCAAATCAAAATGGCATTTTGGCCAGTGCCGGTGTCTATTAGCATAACTCATTCAAGGGCCACAGAGCAACTGCGGAGAGCAGCTCCCGTCATGGAGCGCTTGTTTTATGGAGGACTTGTCACACTCCTGGTTTTAATTGACATTAAAAATCAGTGAACGGCATGCTAATTCTTTGTGCACCTGACTGTAAGAGCGCCGTTAGCATATCTGCAACAAAGCATGTCCAGCCGGTGACACTGTTGGAGAAACATTAAGGCATGTTCTCTCAAGGTTTGTGTTAATGAACACAAGTGGACATAATGGTGAATGCTTAATTACAGCTTATTAATAGTTAATAGGGTAGTTGTTAAGTTTAGGTATTGGGTTAAGATTAAGAAGGATCACTCTAAAAAATGCTGTGTTGTTTCAACCCAATTTTGGTTCAAATATGGACAAACCCAAACGTTGGGTTGAAAATTTAATAAAAAAATGTAACCCAACGTCTGGGTTTGTCCATATTTGACCCAAAATTGTAGAAAATGATCATGAGGAATAAGGCATTAATATGTGTTTTAATAAACAGCCAATATCCCAGTGATATGCATGCTAATTTACAACTAGTTAATAATGAGAATTGGACCCTAAACCTTACGCGGCCTAAGTTTCACTCGTTTCAATTTAAACAGGCTCCGCCCTCCAAGGGGGGTCCCAACAGACCAGCAAAATCCTATTCATATTCTCCGTAATATTGATTTTCAGCCATAATGTAGATTGATAGATTGACCACGAGCTATGAGGTTGTGAAACGAAAGTTTCTGCTCCTATAAAAGCCACAAGGTACGAACTCAACCTTGTTATTTGCGATCTTCTGGAGAAATACTACACTACCCACAATTCTAAGCAAAACACTGACGTCTCTGATTGGTTTAACTCGCGCCGCGGTTACCATGGCGACGTTTACCGCCCCCGCGAACGGCTTAAGTGATCTGAAGTATAATATCGGTAGTTAATGTGTTTATAACTTTGCCTTTTTTGCTGTTAGGTAAAAATGTTATTTTGAGCAGGAAATTAATCGTACATATGCCAGTGGTGCTGAAAAACGAAAGATAACTATTATGTTTATGTTTTTTTATGTGGGTAGGGCCCCATGTTAGTTACTGAAACGGGCCGCCTCTGCCCTAAACTAAAGTGTTACCATAGTTTATCACTATTGTGGTTTGAGGCCGGAGTTATGAAGAGATATGATATTGACTGGAGCATTTCATCTGCTCCTCTATAGCTCATTTTCCTAAGTCTCTTTGTTTGTACTGAGAGTTTAAAGGTGCCATTGTTTATGTAGTGTGATGTGACTTCCACTAATTGCACTGCGACATTCAAACATGAGTAATTGTTTCAACCCTTCTCCCAATTAATGCATGTGATTTGATTGAATAATGTGTTGTATCATTTTCCTAATTTACACATTTTTTTCAGCACTATTTTTTCACAGTTTTTCTTCACATTCAAAGCCTGAAGATTGATTCTTTCGCTGTGAAAATGTGACTATTTCATGTATTCAGCAATCTGTGCAAATTCATAAGCAAACAAAAGAATATCTGATGAGCCAAAACATGATCAGCACCGGCCTAATATGCCGTTGGTCCTCCATGTGTGGCCAAAACAGCGCCGACCCGCCGATGGCTGGACTCTACAAGATGTCACATTTTACTTTATCAAACTCTTTTTTTCAGCCATTTTCAGTTTTTTTTTCACATTCACAGACTGAAGATTGATAAAAATGTGACTATTTCTGTGATTCAGCAATTGTTTTCATCTGTGCAAAATGCAAATTCATAATCAAACTAAATAATATCCGATAAGCCAAAACATTAGCTGGCGGCAGATCCTTCAAGTCCTGTGGGTCGTGAGGTGGAGCCGGCGTGGATGAACTCGTTGGTCCAGCACATCCCACATATGCTCAATTGAAATTGAGATTTGGGCCTCCAAAGGGCAAACCCTTGAGCTCTTCATCATGTTGCTCAAACCATTCCTGAACAATGTGTGCAGTGTGACACGGTTCACTATCCTGCTGAAGATTGTGATGAAGGGCTGCCTCTGGTCTGTCACAGTGTTTAGGTTGGTGGGAATTATCAAATTGACGTCCATATGAATGGCTGGTTTTCCCAGCAGAACATTGTCCAGAACATCACACTCAGTGTGCAACAATCAGAGAAAAGCTTCAAAGATTCAAGAGGCTGTATTTCTCGATCCCTACACACATCCATCCACGTGATGTAAAAGCAAACGGGACTCGCCGGACCAGCCGACCTTCTTCCACTCCCCCAAGGTCCAGTTCTGACGCTCGAGTGCCTATTCTAGGCTCTTTCTGCGGTGGACAGGGTCTCTGATCCTCTGCAGAGTGTGATGCACTGTGTGTCGTGACACATTCCTCTCATAATCATCATTCAAACTCTGTGTGCCTTGTGCCACAGTAGACCTTCTGCTGGCTCGGACCCGACGGGACAGCCGTCGTTGTCCTCATGCATCGATGAGCCTCGGCCGGTTTGTGGTTTGTTCCTCCTCAGACGCTGTTGGTAATCCTCACCACTGCTGACCGGGAGGACACACAAGCCTGGCCGTTCTAGAGATACTCCTCGCCAGTCGCCTTGCCATAACAATCTGACCCGTATCAAAGGGCTGCATATCTTGGCATAAGTAATGATTTAATGAGCGATAAATAATTCTGTATTATACATTTTTAAGGCCAGACAAGTAATTTGGGTAACACTTTATTTTGATGGTCCCTTTTAAACATTCTGTTAACTATAAGTAACTGTGCAAATACATCTCAACTAACTCTCATTAGAGGATTAGTAGACTGTCTGCTTACTACCTGCAAACTCTTTATTGTGATGCTCCTCCAACAGACACTCTACTGACTATAAGTAACTTTTCAACTACATGCCAACTTATTCTAACCCTAACCCTACCAGTCTACTAATGCTCTACTAACAATCTAATGATAGTTAGAAGACATGAAGGGGCAATGTTACTTATAGACAACAGAATGTGTTAAAGGGACCATCCAAATAAAGTGAAACCGTAATTTGTTTACACCGTGTCCTAACTACACGCGACGCGCAATAAAATTCGTCTTTTCCATGTTAATCAGAGTTTTTGTCTTAACCAGCCGCGACGCGATGCCGCGACGATTCTATTTTAGAAACGGTTTCTATTTTTCTGCGCCATCGCGCTGGAACAACAAACACAAAGTGTGGCAATGATAATCTCAGGCACTGTTTATGTGATTTATTTAATGTTAAAAGCGTGTCATGTGACTTTGAATATCATTTAGTGCTCCAGCTTTGAGGCTACAATGGATAATCACCTCAGATCTTGAAATTAAACAAATGGAAACAAGAACGTTCAAACTGTGAACAAACAAGTGTAGTATTTGACAAAGATTGTTTTAGTAACTCAGTAGCCTATGTATTTGAATACTGTTTAAATGGTGTAATATTTGTGAATTTGATTATGTAGCCTACCTATCCATTTTCTTGCGATTGCCATTCAAGAAAGATTACTCTCTGGTGATGTGCACTTGCCGTGAGAGCCCGCCCACACGCTGTTCTGATTGGCTGTGGGTTTTGATTGATTTGTACGCATCTCGCAGTTGCGTCGCGTCTAGTGTGGACAGACAAATTATTTGTCACTGGATTTTATCGTATCGCTTCTGGTTAGGACACGGTGTTAGGTCAATTTGTAAAGAAAGATATATATATTCAAACGCTCATACCTATAAACTAAACATGTAATACATGTGCACGCCGTCAGCGTTTTCACAGTTTTGCGATTTTAAAGCTTGCGCAGAGATAAAAAAAAAAAAACAAGGCTTGCACCTGGAACTTGTTTCATGGTTTGCGTTCTCGAGCACTAAACACTGTTGTTGTGTAGATGAGCGATCGGATCGAATTAAGGGTTTTCTGTTAGAACGGTGTCATGTCAGCGGCCGCTAAGTTAATAACTAATGATCGTTGCGACGGAAGTGAATCAATCAAAACTAACTTTATCTGGACAATAACTTTATTCTAGAGCTGCTGTAAAGCCTGAACACTCTCTGTTACTGTAATCTCCTGTTATCACTGTAAAGCTGCTGTGAAACAGTCCATATTGTTAAAAGCGCTGGATAAATGAAGGTGACTTGACTTGAAGACAGAAGAAAGGAGGAGAGCGCAGCAGAGAAAATACCAGACACCGAGAGATCACTGTTCGTGATGCTCGAAATATAGGAAGAAAAATATAAATATTGAATTGGGTGGGGATTTATATGAATGTATCTCTGAAGGATACTGACTGTCTTCAGAATAGTTTCGATGGCCTTTTCTTTCCTCTTATCTCTGTATAAAGTTGTTTATGAGCGCAGCTGCTTTTTCACAGCGGTAAACTGTCTTCTTCTCCTACTGTCAGAGAGTGAATTTGCATTTTCATTCAGTCCGTCTGTTTCTGTTTTATGCAGGTGTGTCTTATGTAACAATTTCACAAAGCTAAAGTCAGACCATTCTGTATTTGCTCTAAGTCTTGAAATTATGCAATCTAATTTAAATCTGTATTTGGATTGTGATTAAAATGCAGTGGTTGTATAATTTCAAATGGCTAGTTTTGTAGGGCTAGTTTGGACTGTTATAGAGCAAATTAACAACAAATACATTTGCTTAAACAAAGAAGATGAAAAAAATTGGCAGCTGGTATCGGAATTGGCCAATTTTCCCAAAAAAAATCTGTTGGTATATCTTCGCTTCCATAAAGCCTGAGTTTAGGGATCTCGGGCTTGAAAAGGTTGGTGATCACTGATTTATATGTATTTGGTCCACGTTGCATTCATATTTGAGCCAAATTGCACCAGAGATTGTTTGAAAGTGGACCGAGACCCCTGAAAATGCAGGTTTTGGTCCTCTTGTTTCAGATAGCAGTGTTCACACTCATTTAAATGAAACGCACTAACAGAGCAATCGCTCCAAAGTTTGTTTAAAGGATAACTCTCGCCAAAATCGAACCTAGGCTCTTTTTGTTCATCTACCCGAGTTAAACATTTGTGTAAAAGCATCATTAGAATGGAAACTCAACTTTTAAGTTTGACCTTATTTTAGTTTTCGGTCAAAATGCCTTTTGAATGGGAGTGCATGGGGCACGTCTATGATAGCATCAAAATCACTATTTTTAAACACTAATGCGGCTCGACACAACATGAAACTGTGCTGGAAGTGTCACCAGCGGCTCTACACATGAACTCCAGCATTGAGAACAGTGTTTGTGTACACAGATTTTACTACAAATAAAGATTTTGAACAACTCAGTCAAAAGTAGTCGATTTTTGAATGCAACGTAATGAACCTACTCACTATGAGGAAAAGTCATGAACTTGTAATTGCAATGAAAAGCATGATAACTTAGACACTTATGTAGCTCATGGCAATATGTCATAGAATCAAGCATTAGGCGCTTTCCATCTTTACTCCGTCCTTCGAATGAGACTTTAAACCGAGGTCCTGACTCTCTGTGGTCATAAAAAATCCCAGGATGTCTTTCGAAAAAGGGTAGGGGTGTAACCCCAGCATCCTGGCCAAAAATATGCCCAGTGGCCTTTGACCATCATGGCCTCCTAATCATCCCCATACAGTATATATATACACTGATTGGCTTCATCACTGTCTCCTCTCCCCCAGTAAGCTGGTGTGTGGTGGGCGTTCTGGCGCAATATGGCTGCCGTCGCATCATCAGGTGGATGCTGCACGTTGGTGGTGGTTGAGGAGATTCCCCCCTTCTATGTAAAGCGCTTTGAGGTGTCAGAAAAAGCGCTATATAAATGTAACGAATTATTACTCTCCTCATGTTACGTTGCATTCGGAGATCGACTACTTTTGACTGACAAAATTCCAGCCACCGAAAAACACTAACTGATAAAGTGAGTTGTACAAAACCTTTATTTGTAGTAAACTCTGTGAACACACACACTGTTCTCAATGCTGGAGTTCATGTGTAGAGCCGCTGGTGACACTTCCAGCACAGTTTCATGTTGTGTCGAGCCGCATTAGTGTTTAAAATGAGAGATTCTGATGCTATCATAGACGTGCCCCGTGCTCTCCCATTCAAAAGGCATTTTGACCGAAAATGAAAATACGGTCAATCTTAAAAGTGCAGTTCCCATTCTAATGATGCTTTTACACGAATGTTTGACTCGGGTAGATTAACAAAAATAGCCTAGGTTCAATTTTGGCAAGAGTTACCCTTTAAATCAAACCAAACCTTCCAAGTGTGAACACAGCCTTAGTGTGACAGCTGCACAACACAATCACAAAACTGTTTCTCAATGTTGTACAAAGACCGTCTCGATTACGTATGTAACCCTCGTTCCCTGAAGGAGGGAACGGAGACGTAGGTCGTGACCGACCAATAGGAATCTCGCTAGAGAGCCGATCTACTTTGAGTGAAACTAAACGAGCCAATACACATTGCCGTGCAATCATTTGCATCAGCTGCGCAGCCTCGCAGCGCGGGTATATAACGAGCAGCTGGTGATTGCACTGTAGTTTTTTGCTGAGGAGCCAAGCCGATAAGCTGGCTGCCCCGGCGGGCGGCAGCAGATGTGGCGACGGGACCTACGTCTCCGTTCCCTCCTTCAGGGAACGAGGGTTACATACGTAACCGAGACGTTCCCTATCAGTCGGTCACTACTACGTAGGTCGTGACCGACCAATAGGAATCCCTACCAAAGCGCCACAGCTGCTGCACCCCATCCAGCGCCCTGTGCAAGCCTCTACACCTTCTTGCCTGGAAGGACGATAGGAGGCGGCTTACACAGAGTGAACCTGTCACTGTTGTTCCGTGATAACCCATACAGTGAGATTAACACTGGGAAGCGTGCCCGAACTGAAGGAGGGGAACGCTGCGGAAGCCACATTCTCAAGAGATAACATATGGACTAACCCGAGGGTTGTACAGCATATGAGTAATGGGTGACTTAGCCCAAGGGAAAGACACGGGCTTCCGTTTAGGAGCAGCCGTGGAGAATATACACATATGGGATCCCCGTAGGGTCACACATATGGGACCCAGCCTATATCCGGTTCTCAAGGATTCAGCGGATACAGGCCTGGCACCGGACGCTCCGCCATGTCCGGCCCGAGGGTGTTTGGAGGACTCACAGGTTTTTCACACTGGAGAATAAGGGTGCACAGTAGGGTGCAGCAAGCCGACAGAGCCAGGCCTCTCAGTGCTTCTACCCGTCTAGGGTGAGACACGGGAGGAGACCGGCTCTACACGTAGGCTATAGTATCTAGCGAACGTGTTAGGTGTCGCCCAGCCCGCAGCTCTACAGATATCTGTTAGCGAGGAGCCACGTGCCAGCGCCCAGGAGGATGCAACGCCTCTCGTGGAGTGTGCATGCAACCTAAGCGGGCAGGGCACGCCTTGTGCTTGGTAAGCCAAGGCGATGGCATCCACCATCCAGTGGGCCATCCTCTGCTTGGAGACAGCCTTCCCTTCTGCTGGCCTCCGTAACAGACAAAGAGCTGGTCTGAGGTCCTGACGCTTTGAGTTCTGTCCACGTACATACGCAGAGCGCGAACGGGACAGAGCAAAGCCAGGGCTGGGTCTGCCTCCTCCAGGGGCAACGCTTGCAGGTTCACTACCCGGTCCCTGAAGGGAGTGGTAGGAACCTTGGGCACATAGCCAGGCCGGGGTCTCAGTACAACATGGTTGTCACCCGGCCCGAACTCTAGGCACGATTCGTCGACCGAAAATGCCTGCAGGTCCCCTACCCTCTTGACAGAGGCCAGTGCAGCCAGCAGCAAAGTCTTCATGGAGAGAAGCTTTAAGTCTGCTGATTGCAATGGCTCAAAGGGAGCATCCTGAAGTGCTCGAAGCACCAGGGAAAGGTCCCAAGAGGGTATGGAGGGGGGGTCGAGGAGGATTTAATCGTCTCGCCCCCCTAAGGAACCTGACGACCAGGTCGTGCTCCCCAGCTGTTTTGCCATCTATGTGGTCGTGATAAGCTGAAATAGCGGCAGCATGTACTTTGAGGGTGGAGGGAGACAGCCTTCGCTCCAACCCTTGCTGCAAGAAGGAAAGCACGGACCCTATCGAACATCTTCGGGGGTCTTCTCGGCGAGAAGAGCACCACTCGACGAACAGGTTCCACTTCAAGGCGTACACACGTCTCGTGGACGGCGCCCTTGCAGAAGTGATGGTGTTAAGTACCTCTGGGGGTAAGTCACCTAGAACCTCCGCATCCCGTCCAGGGACCAGACATGGAGTTTCCAGAGGTCTGGACGCGGGTGCCACAGGGTGCCCCGTCTCTGAGTCAGAAGATCCTTCCTCAGAGGAATGGGCCAGGGAGGGACTGTCACGAGGAGCATGAGTTCTGGGAACCAAGTCCGGGTGGGCCAATAGGGAGCCACCAGAAGGACCTGCTCCTCGTCCTCCCTGACTTTGCACAAGGTCTGTGCAAGTAGGCTCACTGGGGGGAACGCATATTTGCGGAGGCCCCGGGGCCAGCTGAGTGCCAGTGCGTCCGTGCCGAGTGTTCCCTCGGTCAGGGAGTAAAACAGCTGGCAGTGGGTGGTTTCTGAGGAGGCAAACAGGTCTACCTGAGCCTCCCCGAACTCTCTCCAAATCAGCTGAACCGCCTGGGGGTGGAGTCGCCATTCTCCCGGGAGCACAGCTCGTGATAGCTCGTCGGCCACACGGTTGAGCACACCGGGGACATACATGGCTCGAAGCGACCTCAGATGCTTCTGACTCCAGAGGAGGAGATGGCGGGCAAGTTGCGACATGCGACGGGAGCGTAGACCACCTTGTCGGTTGATGTACGCAACAGTCGCTGTGTTGTCCGTACGGACCAGCACGTCTCTGTCCTGTAGCGGCCTCTTTAGGCAGCTCAGAGCGAGATGTACTGCTAGCAACTCGAGGCAGTTGATATGCCAATGCAGTTGGGGAGCCATCCACACCCCTGACACTGCATGCCCGTTGTACGTGGCGCCCCAGCCGGTGGCAGAGGCATCTGTGAATACCCCAGCATGCCTGGACACCTGTTCCAAGTGCACTCCTGCCCGTAGGAACGAGGGATCTGACCACGGGCTGAAGGTCTGGCGGCATGCCGGTGTGATTGCCACCCGGTGAGTGCCGTGATGCCACGCCCATCTCGGGACTCGGCCGTGAAGCCAGTGCTGAAGCGGTCTCATATGTAGCAGCCCGAGCGGGGTTACCGCTGCTGCCACTGCCATATGCCCCAGGAGCCTCTGAAAAAGGTTCAGTGGGACCGCCGTCCTGCCTTTGAACATGTTCAAGCAGTTCAGCACCGACTGGGCGCGCTGCCCTGTGAGGCGCGCTCTCTGTGCGACCGAATCCAACTCCATACCGAGAAAAGAGATCCTCTGCACAGGGGCGAGTTTGCTCTTTTCCCAGTTGACCTGAAGGCCCAACTGGCTGAGGTGCCTGAGCACGAGGTCCCTGTGTTCGCATAACTGATCTCGAGAGTGTACTAGTATGAGCCAGTCGTCGAGATAGTTGAGGAGGCGAACGCCCTGTTCTCTCATGGGAACAAGGGCCCCCTCCATGACTTTCGTGAAGACACGGGGAGACAGGGACAGCCCGAAGGGCAGGACCTTGTACTGGTATGCTCGACCCTCGAACGCAAAGCGCAGAAACGGCCTGTGTCGAGGAAGAATCGAGACATGAAAGTACGCGTCCTTCAGGTCGATCGCTGCAAACCAATCTTGGGGACGGATGCATCTGAAAATGCGTCTCTGCGTGAGCATTTTGAACGGTAGTTGTGGAGGCTCCGATTCAAAACTCGCAGATCCAAGATCGGTCGTAACCCATCACCTTTCTTGGGTACAATGAAGTAGGGACTCTAGTGTCCTGACCTCATATCGGCTGGAGGGACCGGCTCTATCGCGTCCTTCGCCAGTAGGACTGCGATCTCCGCACGCAAGACATGGGCATCGGCTGCTCTCACTGTAGTGGAGTGGATGGCCCGAAACTTGGGGGGATGCCGGGCGAACTGAATCGCATAGCCGAGCCTGATGGTCCGAATGAGCCAGCGAGACGGACTGGGGAGCGCTAACCAGGCTCGCAGAGACCGTACAAGCGGGACCAAAGGGACCGTAGGCGTACCCGGAGTGGGGCAGCGAGGTGGAACACAGGGACGCGACCCGGGAGGCTCTCTTGGGGAGGCGGTCCGTAGCGTGGTCTAAGTGTGCTGTGCAGCACTTACCTGGTTCCACGAGGCAGGAGTTGCAGGAGGCGGCTTGGTTGCGTTCTCGAACCACACACTGCGCTGCCCGCTGGCGACAGAAGAGGCGGATGAGGGTGGTGAGGATTTTCTCCTCCCACTACTCTCCAGACCCTCTTCAGACCCAGAGAAAGAGGATCTGCTCTTTTTTTTTTTTTTTTTTTGAGAACTTGGGAACCACTGTGACTCCAGTGGTGGAACAGAATTTTGACTCAAAAGATTAGTTTCCCAGCCCTCTACTGGGAGAGAGCAGCTCCACCCATCTCCGGGTCACCCGTCTCCAGTGATGGTTTCACCGACCACTTAAACGGGTGGTGTCATCCTCCTGCAGCGGACACAGTAGAGCAGGCTGTGCCGGAGTTCTCTTTTTTGCAGGGGATGTCACCCTTGGCGACGAGTAGACTGAGGGGCAGCCCACGAGGTACTCTGGTGGTACGTCAGGGGAAGCGCTTCAGTCTGCTGCTGACTGTGGAGAACTGCTGGGCCAGTTCTCAACAGTGTCGCTGAAAAGGCCACCTTATGAGATGGAGCATCGAGAAAGCGTACTTTGACGAGCTCTCACACCTCTACAAGGACAGCCAGGGGGGCTTCTGGACCACCAAGGTGGACATCGTCTGATCGAGGGCCAGCACTGTGACTTGAACACGGTCAGTCGACAAGCGCAGCTCAACCCCGGCTCAGAACTACCCTCGTGCAATAAGAGTGCCTTGGCCTCGCATGCAGGGTAGAGGTGGCCTGCCAGAGGCACGGCCACCCCACTATCGAGGGTAGTGAGAGAGGTGAAAACTTTATGCAGAATTTGGCACTTTTGGCGTTCCATATTTTTGGCACCAATATAGCTCCATACTGTTAAGTTTTCAATGCACGTCCGAGAAAGACCCGGGAAAGCATGGCTGTCCGCTCTGAATCTGATTCAGCATAAGCACACACACTATTGCAGTGGGAACTTAACATCATCCTCATTTCCAGAACGAAACAGCCCCTCTCTCCGATGTAGCAATCGACATCTGCCCTCAGCTGGAGCCTTGAATGAAACCTTGAGTAGGTTCCTCCATTTTTTTTTTTGAAGGACCAGCAATCTCATCCAGAAGCTGCACAGCTTGTGATGCGCTAGAGAGGGAGGGGCCCTAGGGGGTTGGTTCCCCGAAGGAGAAGCCCTCAGCTCTCAGGATCACCCAAGCTATTCTACTGAAGTAGACCTCTCCTGGTGGCCACCAGGGAGGGCGCTACAACGGAGAATAGACATGGGGACCGCGCACCTAGAGCGCCGAGCGAGCGCTGGGTTGCCGTGACAACCCGCGCTGCAGCCCGGCAGCTCGACGGGACACGACACGCTGGTGTCCCAGAGTGTCGAGCAGACCTGCAGCTGTGCTTTCACACACAAGCAGCAGCTGGCCAACAACAGAGGGGACTCAAGCTTTCCGGAGAAAGCAGAGTCAACCGGCGTGCCGACGTGGTCATGTTCCCGTGCGAAAACATGAACCACCCACGAACACAGTCTCACATGTTTCCCAGGCATGCGAGAGAGTGATCGTGGCCGTCAGTGAGGACAGGAAACGACCGCATCCAGAAACACACGGGTGGAATGTCATCTTTAGAAAGACGCGACTCACACCCATGTAAGCTTTTTCAGGTGAATGCTCTTCTTGGTACTGAAGCACGCAGGGGAACGGTCGCAGCGGACACAGACAGAAATGTGTAACCTGTCGTGCGCTGTCTCTCTTCACGGCGGTCTTACCAGCCGTAAGAACGGCTATTTAACGCTCTTGGCGCACCGTTACCAGCTGTGAAAACAGCTTTTTTTTTTTTTTTTTTGCTTAGTAACACAAAAATAAAAGAGAAAATAAAGTCGACCCCGCTGCCGCGCTGTATCGCCCGCACCAGACACGAGAGATCTTCCTGAAGAGCTTGCTCGTTGTTTGATCACTCAATATTAGATAGATTAAACAGCATCGGTTGGCTCCGAAGCAAAAAGCTACAGTGCAATCACCAGCTGCTCGTTATATACCCGCGCTGCGAGGCTGCGCAGCTGATGCAAATGATTGCACGCCAATGTGTATTGGCTCGTTTAGTTTCACTCGAAGTAGATCGGCTCTCTAGCGAGATTCCTATTGGTCGGTCACGACCTACGTAGTAGTGACCGACTGATAGGGAACCCTAATTACATTTCTTAGACCGGATATAAATATGTTAGTTATTTAAACCTGTGATACAGAACTTTGCTGTGCGAAGATTTTTATCTGACATTTCCTCATTCATGCTTCAGCGTCTCTGACCGATTGGGGACTCCGTGACAAAGGGAGGGTGGGCTGTGCACTAAGCCATATCCATTCAGGGTCAAAACCTTAAAAGGTGACTCATAGTGGACGAAAAAAAGAAGAAAAAGAGCAAAAACAAAAGGTGGAGAGAGTGGAAAGAGAGAGGAGCACAGAGTTAGAGGAAAAGAAAGTAGGTCGCCTGGGTCACTTTGTGGATGAAGAGAAGCGTTAATGGATTGCTACATCCCGTTAAAAGGCAGACGAGAGAGATAAAGGTACAACGAAATAAAAGCTGGATGTCAAAGCCACCTCAAGGAGAGTCGCAAGCTCCGATGGCTTCAACCTCACGGCGAGGGGTCGGAAAGTGAAGTTTGGGAACACGAAACGCTGCTCTTTCTTCTTGTAGGTCTGAGCACATCGCATACGGGACTCGGCACAGAGCATTACGCGCCTCTATCAGGAACAGATCCAGACAGCATGATTGTAACAGAAATGAAGGTGGTAATGGGTGAAATGAACGAACGATGAAAAGAGATAGCACACAAACAGCTGCTTTCACCAACCTGACACGAAGGTGATAATAGCGAAATTATTCCGATGTGCTTTGACAGGGAGCGTTCATGTGAACAAAAGTGCCCTTACTCCAGTGTTTCTTCACATTGAGTCATGTGATACACGAGCCACTTATGTTGACTGTGGATTCATGATCGGTTCACATCGGAGTTGTCCCTATGTCTGGAGAGAAGGTAATATATGTTTGAACTGTGGAGGGAGATCGTGTGCAAGGGTGAGCGTATGTAAAACAAACCTTTTTTTTTTAATGGGGCTGTTTTTGTTGTGCGTTAAAGGATTAGTTCACTTCAGAATGAACATTTCCTGATAATTGACTCTCCCGCACGTCATCCAAGATGTTCATGTCTTTCTTTCTTCAGTAGAACAGAAATGCAGGTTTGTGAGGAACACACTCCAGATGTTCTCCATATAGTGACTTCAATGGTCCAGCGGGTCGAAGGTCCAGATGTGAGTTTCAGTGCAGCTTCAAAGTCTCTAAACATTTATAACATTTACATACTTTAAACATTTATAGCCTATACTTTTTAACCACAAATGCTGGTCTTGCACGTCCACGACTTCACGTATTACATACTCACGTTGGAAAGGTCAGGCGGTAACCTGACGTAGATGGAAAAGGTGGGGAGAAAAATTGTCCAACATTGTTATTTTACCGTTTATTTGTATTTTTGGTCCCACTTTATATTAAGTGGCTTTAAGGACTATGTACTTACATCGAAAAATAAGTACAATGTACTTATTGTGTTCATGTTTTATTGTAAAACACTTTTGCTGCTATTGAGATGTGATACGGGTCAGGTTAGGGACAGGTGTGCTGGTATGGGTCAGTTTAAGGTTGGGTTAAGTTGTGAGGGAATACATAAATAATTACAGTTGTAATTACATGCAGGTATTTTCAAAATATAAGTACAATGTAAAAACATGTATGTACACAATAAGTCCATTGTATCAAATTGTTAATTTAAATGTAAGTACATAGTACTTAAAGCCACTTAATATAAAGTGGGAAATATAATTTTTTTTGTGTGAATTGTTTGATTTAGTATTTGCACGTTAACTTTTTGTAAACACTAGTTTCTTCGGTTCTTCCACCTACGTCACGCTTGACCTTTCAACGTGATTTTATGTAATGTGTGTCGCATCACAGCTCGTGCAAGACCAGCATTTGTGGATAAAAGTATATAAATGTGTATTTCTATATAAAATGGCCGCTGGTTTGTCTAGATGAGACACTTATTCCTTGGCTGGATCGAGACTTTAAAGCTGAAACTCACATCTGGACCTTCGACCCGCTGGACCATTGAAGTCACTATATGGAGAACATCTGGAGTGTGTTCCTCACAAACCTGCATTTCTTTCCCACTGAAGAAAGAAAGACGTGAACATCAGGAAACTTTACTTCTGAAGTGAACTAATCCTTTAAGAACATTATCCGAGTTACTTTTGGTTTGGAGATTGTGTCCTTTAACAATCTGTCTTTGGTCACGTGAAGATGTTTGACTCCTGGAGACACTGGCTGATCTTTACTGACTTTTAACAGTGGTTTAAAATGTGTTTCAGGAGGTAAAGATACTGAACAGTGTTTTCAACAGCACAGCTGTGAACTGAAGCGAGTTAGCTAGGAGTGTAAAGACTCGTCTTGATGTTGAATATTCACTAAGACTTATATAGTAGGTGGCTGTTTGTGTGTGTTAGCGTGAGAAACACACAATGTAGGTGTCATTACAGCTGAAGATGTGATACCCGTGTGTTAGAGAAGCACTTTTAACCACCACCACCTCCTCCTCCTCCTCCTTTTCTCTAAATTGTGCGTCTTTTATTCTTCTGAGGGACACTAATGTTCTTCTCATCTAAACGGATCAAAACAAAATCTCACACCAAAATAAGCTTTAAACTTTGCTGGCAGTTAATTCATATGTATTAATCATGTTGATAACAACAATGTTAATATTTGTAAATAAAAAATATTATATATTAATCATGTAAATTTCCTGCACCTGTCATAGACGTCCAAATGACGTCCAAAAAATTAGCCATTTCAAAGGTCAAATGTTGAATGTCAATATGACGTCCAAGTTGGGTCATGGTTGGACGTCCAAATTGTGGACCTAGTTTGGACGTTGAATAGATGTCCAGAATTGGTCATGGACCGACGGACCCAATATAGACATGATCTGCACATCTATCCAACATCCAATGTTTAGTGGGATCAGTCTGTTAATCAATGTTTAATCAAGAATATTTTATTAGTTGCACAAATTAAAGTGACACTGAGTCATTCAGTGATTTTGCAAGTGAGATATGAGAAATTTATCATCCGAGCTTAGCCGACCCTTTGACAATATGTATGAACGGATTCCTGAATGATTGCATTACCTGTGTGTCCGCTAGCGGCATCTCGCTGCAAAGGGAATATCTGTGCCGGGTAAATGTAAAAGTACAGACTCTGACATCACAGATAGATGATGTATGTGGATCATTTGAATTGCTTGTGAGCACAAAAAAAAAAAAAAAAAAAAATAGACAGATGTGTACTGGGATTATCTAATGGCTATAAAATACTTAGTTTGATCAAAATGCATAATTATTATGACAATTTATTATGAAAAAAATATTCAATAACTTCCCACTGTTATACAGTGTAATGTCATTAAATTCAGTAAGCAATTATCATGCACAAGCTATGGTTGTAACTATATTAGCTGCATACCAACATCATTTGTGTAAAGAATAGGCCTACTTATTTTTTATGTGCGATTACAAGCCAAACTAAGTGTTGTATAACCAGTAGGAGAGCAGTGGTGCGTGAAGTAAACTGGTGTGTAACATTGAAGTTAATGAGTGTTTTTGTAGTAACGTTTGTAGACGGTCCCCTCAGCCACCTGCTCATATATTTTATTTTCATATCATATATTTTCATAGATTTATATACATTTATTTAACGCTTTGAGGAAAATTGGGTTGTTGCTCAAATGGGAGTTTTAAATTCAGATTGTTATTAGACACAAACGATGCATCTAAAATACGCACTACATTTTAATTTGAAAATGACCGTAAAAAACAACAACACAGTTTTCAGTATCAAAAATTCATAACAGACTGTTTTGAATCCTTGCACATTCAAATGGACAGTTACAAATGGATCTTAAATTAAAGATACATGCTGGAAAAAGCAAAGCTACAATCAGATTGTCTATAGGTCTATTAGCCAGACTTCACAAACACAGACTGATACAGCTTCAGTCTAAATAATTTACACAGCATTTAAAAAAGACTAATTGCGTCTGGCCAATAGACACAGAGAAGTGTATGGGGAACCCTGTTTAAAAATCATCATTACACACTTCAAGAGGCGTGATTAAGACTTTATGTAGCGATGGCTGATGAGCCAGAATTTGTGATCTGTGTCTGGGGAACATGTTCTGTCAATGAGGGTTGAGGATGGACAGATGTCGAGTGTGAGTCTGTGGAAACATGAGGGAGTTGCAGTACATAAGCCTCTATCAGCAGGACTAGTGTGCGTGGCTTGATCTAGGATTGAAGGTAACGTGGGTCAGAGCATTGTTTGTGCTGTGGCGTTCACTTGCAGCTGGTGTACAGGCCTGAACTAAAGTGACTTCAGACACAACACTGTTTCGATGCCCACACAGAAGAGCTGGATGTCTAGGATGATGGCTGAGATTTAATGCACCTGGATGTGAGCTTCAGCTGAGATGTGGAATATATTTAAAGGGACAGGCTCCATTTAATGGAAGGAGATGTAAACGTGTTTTCCAATCATTAATGTCAAGGAAAGCCAATTATACTGAGAGCGGCTCATATGAGGAGTTTCTGGGTGTTTCTCCCTCAAATCTGCTTCAAGATCTTGATTGTGGGATTTCTCTGAGGTTTATAATCCAGTATTCCTGTCATTCTTTTGTCTTTTATGAGTTTAATGAAGAACTCTGTCTCGTCTTCTGTCCAAACACACGCGTCCTCTACGTCAGGCGACTGTAAATCTGCAAACACTGTTTCCATTGCAGTTTTTAGAAATATTCCTTTTTCAAATTGCCTGAAAAAAAACCTTAAGCGAGCGTAAAAACTTTTTTGCGATATATGGGAGTTCCCTTTCGAGGGAACTTGCACTGCGTCATTAGAAACATCTCGTTGGGGACGCTCCCTAAGCGTACCCCTCTGAAGTATGAATGAAACTATTCCAATCCTGATTGGTTTTGCATCATGACGTAACATGTGACGCCATACATAGAAGTATAAAGTGGCGCCGGCACACACACACGCGATAGCTTTTCGCTCTTCAGCAAGCAATCTCTGTTGTTGTCTGTTCTATTTGGTGTTGTCTGTCTCAGTATCAGCAAATATTGTATTATGGCGAGTGAAGAATTCATAAGATGTGTGTGTCACAGGTCGGAGCGGACCGCGTGAGTCCCGCTCCTCCCTTAGTTTCCACCTCGGGGAGGTTCCCAGGGATACCCCAGACGACCAGACACGACGAGGACACTGGAGTGGAAGTTTAAAATACAGTTCTTTATTAATTTACTTAAAAATAGGGGAGGGGGAAGTGAGGGGGCTAAAATCCAGGGGGACTGGAGGGTGAGGACGCCGCCTCGGAGCCTGCTGTCTCCGTCACAGGAGAACCTCATATAAGTCGTCTCGTTGTTTAGCTCAATGTTTGGCTCCGATGTCCTTCTGTGTGCTTACTCGCCTCTCTTTCCTAGGTCGAGCCTTCCGGGCGTCCACACCACGGCTCACTCCTTCTCCTGGGCACAGAGATATAGCAAAGAAGTACTGGGGTCAGGGGTGACAGGATTACCTCTTGTCCTCGGGCGTGGTTCGGCGGCTTCCTGGAGGGATGGGTCAGCGGTCCGGCGGTATGCAGGTAAACACCTCCACAACATTCACTGGATCTGGGTCAACACTGGGACTTTCGTTTGATATACAGGTAAGTATAGCTTCGCTCAGTGGGTCTCACTCACAGACTTCGTGGGCACGGTACGTCCGTTTCTCTCCTCGTCTCGGGTTCTGTGATAGCGATGGCTCGGGGGCTCGAACACGGCAGTGATGCTGGATCGAGCGCTTCTCCAGGTGACTCCACACAGGTAAGTGCAGGTAAGTATATCCGCCCGGGGCGCGTTTGCTCAGAGCGTGCGGGAGCGTTTCCCTCCTCTCCACTCAGGCACTGCACACACACAACTTCCTCCAACACAGCCACGTATCAATACAGGTACTCAAGGGGTTCTTACTTGACTCCGATCGTTCAATCATCGTAGAGAGAGAGGGTAGGGTGATGTTCACAGCATAAATCTATGGCTAGTGGCTCCGCCAGCTTCGGGATCTTATCCTCCCCAGAGGGTGGGTCGGCCTGGAAAGTGGTCTTTGAGACGACACGCACACAACACAGCACAACACGGCAAATTCCAAGTGTACACTCTCACGGTCAAGACACTGACTCACCCACGGCACTCCACACACAGTCCAGGTGCACCAGGACCACTTTTTCCACGTCGTTTTATCTCGGGGAGGGGGGGGGGGGGGATCGCTGAAGCGCTGTTATGGCGAAGGACCAGCAAGGGAGGACGTCGCTGCCGCACCACCCCGGCGTCTTTCCTGTCCACTGTCACTGGCTCTCCCACGCTCACTCTCCGCAGTGGGGCCACTCGTGTTCCTAGATTCACTTCACAAAGCTCACAGATGAGACATTTCCGATGACTTTTCTACTGCATAAGTTTCTCAAGGTACTCACACGTTGACCAACCCGTGTTTTCGTCTTGTTCTCTCCTGCAGTGTTTGGCTCGCGTCCTGGCTGCTGTGCTCTCTCTCCCGAAGGGATTCATTTATCAGCACTTCCGGGAAGCTGTCCTGCATGTAACTTCTCAGTAGCGGGCATACACTTGACACTTGAATCACAATGCAAAACACGGTTTGTATTATACTCAGCCCCGTCTCTTTTCTTCCTCTTTGTGTTTGCCCAGATACCCAGATCCTCTCGCTGCGACGGCTGTAAGCGGTTACCACCACGCTTGGCTTGAGCCCGACCCGGAACTAACAGCTGCGGCTGTGTATGACCGCTGCAACAACTGACGCCAACTGAACTCTGGAAGCCCTCTTTATACTCCTTCTGCTTCCCCTTCGTCCAATCCGGAGATCGCGCTGTTCATTGGTGCACCTGCCGCCGATTAACCCTGATTTTGGAGCCGGGAAGGGAACCGGAAGTGGTGGTGTTTGATCCGGGCGGAACCAATCTCTGCCACTATGGTTCCGCCCCAGGAAAAGTCACCCCGTGACATGTGCATGCACCCCTGCCCTAGATTCCTAACGGGTGGGGACACGCATCAGTTATGTGTGAATTGTTTGGGAGTGCAGCACGCCCGAGCACCCTTTGAGGCGGCTGCTTGTGGTGATTGTGAAGCACTTACTATCAGAATGCTGCGCTCTCATCTGGATATTTTCAATGAGGATGGCCAGGTTCACGTTCCCCGCGGTTCAGGTCCCGCGTCCATTGAGGCAGCGCGGCGACTAAGATCGTGGAGTTCGCAATGGGACCTTGCAGATGATAATGAGACTGCGGCACTTTCTCATTCTTCATCTGAAGGTTCTGAGGCTCCCGTTCATGGTTCAGAAGCTGCGGCTTCTTCTGCCCGTAACGAGGGCCCGGTGGTCCACCCTCGCCCGGAACTGTGGAAGCTGTGGGTCTGGCCCCTGAGGGGGTTCAGTACCTAGATGCTGGCCTCTCAGCAGGAGTGGTCGAGACCATACTCCAGAGCTCCTTCCACTAGGAGATTGTATGGCCTATAGTGGAATGTATTTTCCACTTGGTGTTGAGAACATGAGTTAGACCCAGTTATCTGCACAGTGGCTTCAAGTCTGGAGTTTCTTCAAGATCGATTCTCTGCTGGTCTCTCCCCGTCCAAACTTAAGGTGTACGTGGCTGCCATTGTGGCTTTCCACGCACCACTAAGTGATTGGCCTCTGGGGAGGCACCAGCTGATCATACGTTTTCTCCGTGGTACATAGAGTATGAGACCGACAACCAGGACCAGAGTTCCTACCTGGGACCTGGCGGTGGTTCTTGAAGGGTTATCCCTGGCCCCCTTCGAACCACCTCAATCGGCATCAGCTAAGGACATGATGTTTAAGATGGCTTTTCTCTTAGCCATTACCTCGCTTAAGAGGGTGGGAGATCTCCAGGCCCTGGCAATATCACCAGCTTGCTTGGAGTTTGCCGCGGGAGGAGTTAAGGCAATTTTGCATCCGAGACCTGGTTATGTGCCCAAGGTGCCTTTTAGTATGGCACGGTCTATGGTTCTACAAGCATTTCATCCTCCACCTCATGTTTCGGCAGAAGAAGAGAGGCTCCATGTGCTCTGTCTTGTCAGAGCACTGAGAATACTTTGGAGGCGTACGCTTAGGGAGCGTCCCCAAAGAGTTGTTTCTAACGACGCAGTGTCTCATTCCCTTCTCAGGGAACAAGGGTTACAGACGTAACCCGAGACGTTTTTGCGGCCATTTGGGCGTATTTTCAATTTTCTATTTCAATCTGAGGGGAAAAGGCCATGTGGAAGACCGAAAAAGAGGTGGATGGACCGAATCAAGGAAGACATGAAATATATCGATGCCGCCCCCGAGGATGCCTTGGACCGGAGAAAGTGGAGAAAGGCTTGCCGGCAAGCGGACCCCGCACCTGCGTGGGACATACGCTAGGTAGAAGAAGAAGGGTAATGGAAACGCGGCTAATGATGTCAGACAGACAGTGTGGCCTTCATTAGCAATGCAACACTAAAACATTTGTTTTGTGATTTTTCCTCTGTTGGTTTGATTCCTTTGAATTGAACCTTCCTTTTTAATGTTTAGGTTGTTGGTTGAAGGTTCAGACAAATGACAGACGTTGAAGCTCACATTAACACTCATTATATTATCATGCTGTGAGGACGTGGCACTGTGACGCTAGTTATGAAAACAATTGTATGACTTTCTTATATTTAAATTGTTTAAGAAGAACATTATTCAGGATATTTTCCATAGTTTTTAATGTATGAAGAAATCCAATTTAAACATTTTGAGTGATCAGCTATAAATGGAGAAGTGATTAGGACCGAACACTGAACCCTGTGGGACCCCCGATAAGTATGACATGTGAGACATAAAACATGAGGGTTTAAGCTGACTTCCACTGATTACTTATGTAAAATAGAAAAAAAAAATTTTTTTTACTATCTTCTGTTACATCTAAACTTGTCAGCACAACATTCACAACATTTTACATAAAAATCTCTCTAATTAAGGGTGGCTATATAAGTGTACGCAGATGGTCTAGCACCTGTTTCCCTGTATTCGAGAGGTTATTGCTTTTGCCATAGCCGCACAGTGACAGGTTTATTACTTTTATTTCCTCTGATTTGGGGATAAACATTACAGGCTGTGGTAGTTGCTGTAAATGCAATGCTAAATCAGACAAGTTATGGGTTATAGATGGAAAGATGCTGATGATAATACTCAGGAGAAAAAACATGAATAGTAAAGATAGCATACCGTGTTCTTGCTGCAGAATCCTGCCTCACTCTTCTACAGTATATTAACACTTCCAGATTATCTATGGCCACATCCTCTAAAACATAATACATAAGCCTGATGCTGTCCTTGAGTGCGTGCAGTATGAAAACTGCAACTTTGATGAATGGTTATGTGTGTTAGCATGAATGTGCAGCACAGCTTTGCATTTAAACGTCTCATCGTAGCCTGACTGGAATTTATGCATCGACTTAAACTTTATGACCCGGTTTCACAGACAGGGCTTAGATGAAGCCAGGATTTGGCCTTAGTTAAATTAGGACATTTTTAAACATGCAATTTTTCCCCCAATTGGATTTACTGCCACTAGTGGTGCATAAATTACACAGTTCACCATTTCAGAGCTGCGAGACGTCATGAAATCTCCAGCATACCTTTGTGTGGAGACAGATGCCAAGAAAAGCATTTGTGCTGCTCTGAGGTTTCTGGCAGAAGTCTGCGTAAACTCTGACAGATGTCTTCACTGAAGATCAGTGAGCAATGGAGTTTGATTGTGAAGTCTGAAATTATTCACTTCTTTCTCAACAAAGGAAAACTATATGCCAACTATAAATTCAAGTTTGTAGTGTAATTGGAAATGATTTTCAGCAATTCTGAGCACATAAACATGTAACATTAGAAGGGTCAAGGAAGGACATCCAATAAAATAATACAAAATATATAGTGAGAAATCAAACATATATCTGTCTTTGTGCTAGTGTGTATTTTTTTCCAGCTCTTCGTCAAATTGTTTTTATCTTATCATGTTATAAACTCCCTCCCCATCTTCAAATCTGAAAATCAATACCTTATTACATCTATATCTCCACTGGCTCCTCTGCCACCTTCTGCACCAATTCAACAATTCAGCAAAAGATCTCAAAAATGTATCAACAATTATCTCTAAATATCAGTTTTCCTCGAGCGAAGAACATTGGGGCGAATTCAGACACACATTGTTAACTCAGTCTAGCCCAAGACGGATAATATTCCCACATTTTCCCCGACTGTTAGGGTAGATTTTTCTGCTAGAATAACAAGAGCACCAACACAACTCATCCATCTAACTGTGCTGTGTATGACTGCAGATACGGTACTGTATGTGTGTAATAAAAGAAGTCCCTTGCCTGAATTAAATGCTAAAATGGGCCTGAGACACAAGCACTTTGCTTTAAGCTTATACATGTCAGTTGTAAAAAAAGTATTCATTTTAATGTCATACTAAAGTGTCACATTAGTTTCTGTCTAGGCAAATTATAACATTAGATAATTGTGACTGTGCACAAATGATGAGGAAACCAGTAACAGTCATTTTTAAGTGCTTTTTAAAAACTTTTTAAACTGTAAATAATTATAAAACAATCAAAATGCAAGCATCTCACTTTTCAGTTCAACTCGGCATCGGTTTTACATTCTTTTTCCCATTTTCAAAAATTGTATTACTAGGGGTGTAACAATATATTGTGTCACAATATATCGAAGTACAAAAATGAAACAATATGTAATGTGGATAATTAATTAAAGCTTTTAACGCTAGGGGTCGCTAACCTCTTACAATAACAAAAGGCGTACGTTGATGACGCATAAGCGGAATTATGGAACTTGTCGTCAAGCCGATGGATCTAATAATGTTTATGGATGAGTGAATTGATGTTTTTATCATGACTGGGATAAAGCAGGCGCGATTGCTAATGAGAGACAGATTTCAGCGCCACATGCGAGTCTCGTGGATATAAAGGAATAAGGACATTTCATTCTACCGAACTAACTTACCCGCAAGTGCTGAATTACTCACACAGGACAGTTTATTACACGAATGCAACTTGTGAGGTAACGCAACGGTGTCTCACTCGCTCTACACTATCACACTAAACTGCATTGTGTTGAAAGTTATAATCAGGGTGCGATTTGCCGGGGGGGATTTCCCCCTTTCTGGTCAATGTATCCAATGTATCCTTAATTATCCTTACTCTGCTTAATTATTTTTATCCCCGGTGGGGATAAATTTATCCTCCCCTCAAAGTGATCATAGCGCTACACTAGTGGCGAGATGGATCACAAAACTTATCACGGATCCGTCGTTTGATTAAAGTCAATTTTATTTTAATTTTACTCACTCACTCTTGAGCGTCTGGCGCGAGTGATTCAATGTTAAGTCGATGTAAAGACGCGTATATGCGCGTCTAGAGGTCCTGCGGCGCGGTGTTTAGCGTGGCGTGGTAGACGCGAGCCTCATTCGTGCGTCCAGTTTGCACGAATGAGGCGAATTGCTAACATAGACAATGTCTTTTCTATCATTTCACTGTAGCTCAGCATCGTGATGTAAAGTCAACGTTATTGCATGATCACAGTTCATATGTGTGGGGAAAGATAAGCTTTTATAGTAAAAATATTGCGTTAGGCTACTTCATGAGTTAATAAGAAAAAAGATTTTACAATTCCTGCAAATGCAGTGATGAAGTTCATGTTCTCATGATTTATTTTTATGAATAAAAATGTTTCAAAACATCCCCCCTTCTGTTTTTTTCACAAATCGCACCCTGATTATAATGTTATTCTGTGTGTTACTTTGTCTGTATTAGACTAGCTGTAAGGTAGATCAACATTAGAATAACATACTGATCATATTCTAACATTTCATCATGTTGAGCTATATAACATTGATCAGTTTTATGTACATTTGCTCACCTGTGTAATAAAGTACATGCAAGAGCAGCGTCTCGGTCAAGTGGAAGTTAGTCGCAGACGCTAGCTCTCGGCATCTCGAAAACGCCACGCTGATATTGATCCTCGGTTTAGTTCTCCTTTTGTCCCAAAGTCTGCTTGCCATGGTCCATAATGTTTGAACGAAACAACAACAGCATGAGCGCCGCTAGACGTAACGCAGTTGTCCGCGTCTGTCGCCATGGTTATTATGACAGTACGAGCGGAAACCAGGGATAGCGCGGATATTACGTCAGTGACAGGCGACAGTGAACAGGGACGAGCCATTATTTAAAATAGGAATTTCTCTGAAATTAAAAATCTTTGGGAACTTTTGGGATATTAGTACAGAACTGCAGGAAATATACTGTATCACACTGTGCAAGTGATTTTTGGATATTTTATCACAAAATTCTTACATATTGTAGCTTTAAGCAGAACTATGATGCTATTTTCTCCTGAAAACAAACTCTGTTGCATTATTTTCCTGTTATCTCTGTAAAGCTGCTTTGAAACAATCTGTAGTGTGAAAAGCACTGTATAAATAAATGTGACTTGACTACAGTATTCATTGTTTAAATGTGTGAAATAAATGTTGTTCCAAATTTCTCGAACCCAGAAAGCATGTAAACATCACACTGGATTAACCCAAAGGCACAGACTCTTGGTTGCAGAGGTCCAGCCCGCGCGCCGCTGTTTCTGTGTGTGTTGGCCGTGGCACACGGAGTCAGAGAAAAGAGAGAAAGGTGCCTTTGAGAGCTGTGGAAGTGAATTCCCTATGAAGCCTGCTCCATTAGGAATACATGATGCCCCCAAACTACTCCGTCTCTCCTGCACCAGCACACTTTCTCTCACCCCGTTCGTTTCTCTCTGTCTTTAGGGACCTTGTGAAATATGTTGAAAGCAGGCCTCAAAGGCCTTTCGAATTGAAAAACAAATAGCATAATTCAGGAGCGCTCCACCACTTGCAGCTATTGGACCCGTGTGCTGTTCCTTACTTTTTCAATATCTTTCTTTTTTAAATTATTTGGGGCAAGTTTCACAACACTATTATGCCACCAGCTGAAATTAGAAAGAGAACTCTTATTCATCCGTTCTGTGCAACAATTAGTTTTTAATTAATTAATTAATTAATTTTATCGATGATTGCATTCAAAATTATTATGATATCTGATTATTATACTGGTATCTAGTTCAAAGCAATCAGCAATCTACATGGTTTGAAATTGTGCATATGAGCTCTTAATTAGAGACTATCAAAGGAATCAATTTAATAGACTTCTTCTCAAATTTAATATAACTCGTACGGCTAAACAGTGTGACAGCAGTCATAAAATTAAAGCAATCATAACATTTTTAATGATATAAATTTTCATAACAATAAAACAAAAATCATAATTGACTGTCACATGACTATTTTCACATGACCCTTAAACATGACAGTTTGTGCTACTGTAATTTTTGTAATTTTTTACTTTTGTAAAATGAGTAACAATGCGTAACCAATCAGGGTCGGAAATCAACTTTTCCATTACGGGCAAGATTTCAAACTGATTTCCAAAGGGCTTTCTTCTTTTGTTGTTGTTGTAAAAGACTGTGTTGTCTTGTCATATATTGTATCTCTTTTCTTGCCATTGATAAGATGTTCCATTATTTATCATTACACAACGGTTCCTGCCAAGTTTTTCCTTAAAAAAATGTATTCATGCCTTGAATGTAACTTGACACCCTTGCCTCATTTAGTATGCGCGGTTCTGTGAATATGCAAATGAGCCCCGCCTCCACTCACTCAGTCACTCAGAGATCCACTGGTTGACGATCACACGTTGATCTGATTGGTTACAAGGTAGTGTGTGACGTCAGAAACACCAGCGATTTCAAACCGTGTTTTTGAGACTGTCTTTGGTTCACTGCAGTTTTAAGCAGAAAATACTCAGCAATGCTGTCCACTTATGAACTTACACATGGATTGTGTTAAAGCATATTAAAGACATATAAACAACATTAAAAGCTGGATTTAAAAAAAATAATAATAATGTGTGAAGCTAGAATAAAATGTTTGGTTGTTGTTTAAAAGCAGACGGTATGTTCTTTCTTTTGAAATTGTATGTTTAGATATTCATACAACACAATATTCTGGGGGCCATGAACATTTTGAGAAAAAAATTATTAAAAATGCTAACGCTGGCAAAACGTTGGCAGGAAAAGAGTTAATTTCCAAATTCAATCAGAATACTGTAGACTGTTACCAATAAAATGATCAATATAAACAAAAGACAAAGGCCGAGACCACCGAGTAGAGTTCATTAATAAATGAAAACATGATACCAATGGATTATGGGTTTGTTGTTGGGTTCAATATAGTTTGAACTGCTCCATTATTCTTTTAGCGCTGAAATGTGCCACTCAAACTGTTCAGATCAGACTGAAATCATCAGTCCCATTGTTACAAATACACTTCAGCCACTTTTCCCTAACAAGGGGTTCATTCAGAAGGCTATTTAACTAAAGTTCATGTCATGGCCTGTCTTCTTGCTTCCTCCAAGCCAGCTCCAAATTAAACTCATGTGCAGCATATCACAGATATATATATATACTCACCACTAGGGATGTGCCCGAAGCCGAATACCTACTTCAAAAAGTCATGGAAAATGGCTTCAAAATGAATAGCGAATTCTACCGAATAATAGAAATATTATATAATATAAATATTCGGCAGACTCAGTCACTCCTCGTGTTTGCTGGATAACAGGTGAGACAGTGGATGGCAGGATATTATAGATAAACATCTCAAATCAATATGCAATCGTGAGTCTGTGAAGTAAATGAGTGTAAACTTTATGAACGAAATGAGCAATAATCAAGAAGTAGTCTCTCAGATATCATAGTTTTGTCAAGAATAATATCAACTAAAACACTACATACATGTTCTACTGTTTGCTGTGTGTATTTAAATGTTTTAAACCTTATAAGGTGGTATAACCTTATTATATGGTACACGAATGAGTGTAAACTCTTTGAGCACAGCAAGATTGCGAATAAACTGCCTCCTCTACGCTTACCCAAAGCCCTTATAAGTCAAGTCATTTCAGTCAGCGCCTTTGAAACGCCTACAAGTGCTTGTATCTCTTTGAATGGGGAAGCATCAAATTCTCCAAAGCTGTTCCCCAAGCTTATGATCAAATTTTATATTTGAAATCACAACAACTGTCTCTCTTGTTTCTAAACGCTCAAATCATGACAAAAAAAATGCATCTTTCAGGCTGGACCAGCCAATGCGCATGTGCAGTCCTAAGAGCGTCTCAGAACACTGGCTGGATTTGAGATCACACACTTCCCTACTGTACAGATGAAAAACAGTATGTGACAAAAGAAGTTTCACAGTACTCATAATAAAAGAGTGGGCAAAAATGATGGTGACCTACTTCTTCCGGCTAAATATCTAAAGGCTTTGTCGTCTCTCAGCAATCAGAGCTTTGTCAAGAGTAATATCAACTAAAATACTGAATGATACATTTTCTAGAACTTGTTATGTCTATTTAAATGTTTTGAACCATGTATGATATGATACTTGCTGTTGAGCATTTATGTATTTTTTATCATTTGTTCAGATTTGCATTTGTAAGCATAGTAACGTTGTTTTAGTAGTTTTCAACCACTGAATGTTTTTTTTTTCAATGTTTCATGTTCTCTAATCAGCTATTTTAAATAAAGTCCTCTTATTTAAGACTGTGAAAGACTGTCCTGAGTCCTGACATAACTCAAAGTTTGTTTGAAAAAAAATGCAGTTTTGTAAAATGTTCCTGGTTCCGGTTGACCTAATTTATGCAGCCTAATAATCTTTTTAAAGGATTTGAACTAAAGAAATTGATAATGTGCTATGTGTAGGCTGGGATAAAGAGATGGGTCTTTAATCTAGATTTAATCTGACAGAGTGTGTCTGCTTCCCGGACAATGTTAGGAAGACTGTTCCAAAGTTTTGGTGCTAAATAGGAAAAGGCTCTACCGCCAGCAGTCGATTTATATATTCTAGGTATTATTAACTGGCCAGAATTTTTAGATCGCAATAGACGTGAAGGACTATAATGCGTTAAGAGCTCGCTCAAGTACTGCGGAGCTAAACCATTTAGTGCTTTGTAAGTAATCAGCAATATTTTAAAATGTATACGATGTTTAATAGGGAGCCAATGCAGTGTTGACAGAACGGGGCTAATATGGTCACAGTTCCTGGTTCTGGTAAGAACTCGAGCTGCTGTGTTTTGGACCAGCTGTAGTTTGTTTATTAAGCGTGCAGGGAGACCCCCCAGTAGAGCATTACAATAATCTAGCCTTGAGCTCATGAACGCATGAACTAACTGTTTTCAACTGTATTCATTTTCATAGCTTGTATGCTGAGTGTTGATTACCAGAGAATCACAGCTCAGCTCATCACAACACAAACCATTTGCACAACTGCAGTTGAGTTGGAGATCCCTGCATAAATCCATCATTGACAGCATCCAGCAGAAGACTTCAAGCTGTAGATAGATCACACATCTCAGAGACAGTCCTCGTCCTCTCAAGCTGTCTTACGGTCTCGTGAGGCTGGCAGATGTGTGCTTTCACAGAACATATGATTCACAACTGTGAATGACATGGCAAATAAAACCAGTTCCCTCATTTCAGCTGACACGGTTCACACAGGGAACTACAACTCCCTGTTCTCGAAGGAAGGATACGTCTGGCCTTCAAGAAACATCCACATGTAAAGGAATCGATCTATAACGAACAGGGTTTCCCAAAATTAGGGTTTGCAAACCCCTGGGGGTTCATAAGGGAACTGCAGGGGGTTTGTGAGTTGATGAAAAGCTAGTTATATAAAATTAAAATAAATAAAAAAATAAAAATCATTGAAAGCATATGTCGTAATTTAGATATTTTTTTTATGTTGGAAAAATGCGGTTTCTCAGATGCTATAAACGTGGCTTTCAAATGAAAGATTGGTATCAAAGAGCACACCCAGGTTCCTAACCGACGATAAAGACTTAACAGAGCAGTCATCAAGTGTTAGACGGTATTCTAGGTTATTTGTCCAATAATTAAAACATTTCTTTTTTCAGAATTTAGTAGTTGAAAATGACTAGTCATTGATTTTTTTATGTCAACTATGCATTCCATTAGTTTTGTGAATTGGTATGTTGCATCAGGCAGCAAATAAATAGCTGAGTATCATCAGTGTAACAGTGAAAAATTGTGCCATGTTTCCTAATGATATCTCCTAATGCTAGCATGTACAGAGTGAACAGAAGCGGTCCTAGTACTGAGCCTTGTGGTACGCCATACTGAACTTGTGATCGATATGACATCTCTTCCTTTACTGCTACAAACTGATAACGGTCAGATAAGTATGATTTAAACCATGCTAGTGCAATTCCACTAATGCCAATGCATTTTTCCAGCCAATCCAAAAGAATGTTGTGGTCAATGGTGTCAAATGCAGCACTAATACCCAGTAACACTAATAGAGAGATACAACCACGATCGGATAATAAGAGAAAATCATTTGTAACTGTAATGAGAGCAGTCTCAGTACTATGATACGATCTAAATCCTGGGTAACACTTTAGTTTAGGGTCTAATTCTCACTATGAACTGGTTAATTATTAGCATGCACATTACTAGGATATTGGATGCTTATTAGTACTTATTAAACTCATATTAATGCCTTATTCTGCATGACCATATTCTACATCCCTTAATCGTACCCAATATCTAAACTTAACAACTATCATACTAGCTATTAATAAGCTGTAATTAGTAGTTTAAGGCAAAAGTCATAGTGAATAGATAGTTAATAGCGAAAATTGTACCCTAATCTAAAGTGTGACCAAATCCTGACTGGAAATCCTCACATATCCCGGTTCTCTCCAGGAAAAGGCATAAAACAGACTTGCTTGGTTAGAATTGTTCAAATGGTTTGAGAACTGTTAAATGTTCACGCTTTACACTGTCAAATGTGCTGTGAATCTACAGTATATCGCAAATGCTATCCACACTAAGTACATGTAGTGTTGATGCTTTTTATACTTACAGTGCAAATCGTGGCAGATACTATTTGCAAATAAGTGTTGACTCAACGTATGGGTCTGACTCAACATATTAAATGTATATGATTAAATTTATTAAAATCATGAAAGGATGCTGCCTTATTGGGACCTTTCCTGTCCATATCCCTAAAGCCCCTCTAACCATATGAAACTTGCTGATCAGTAAGGATGTTCTCCACCGTTTTTGAGAGTGATAAAACAATATGAGCATCATGCGTCACAGTGCATGTACTACCCTTTCTAAACAACTCAAGAACACTATAAATATTTTCTTCATTTTTATTAAAAGTAAACACCTTTCCAAGCTAATATTTCATGTGAAAAGGGAGAAGCATTGGATCAGAAAACAGCAGATTCGGTCGGGTCAAAAGTTGAATGCGCAGTACTTACAGAACTCTCCACATCACTGATACTGGTTTTGATTGGGTTTCTTTTGTAATTTGGTGGGCGAGTTAGTATAAATATATTGCCAACAGGACCGTCTATTTGCACTTGGTCATAATATACACTCTTCATTGTTGCTTCTAGTGTAGTTGTGATACTTTCAAAGTAATTTTGACTTCATTCTGAGCAGGTTCTCTTGTATATTTGCTCAACGATTATATCGTGATGTGACTGTCCTAGAGTCCAGCATGCACTGCGGCAACATGAATAAATTGTGTTTTTTTTTTATTCTCGTTGCTTTTGTATCAGTTATTTTTTTTGAAATGCTTTTTTTCCTGTTGTATCTAAAATGATTTTATGATGCTGTGTGATTGCTTGTATGCTGAGTGTTGATTACCAGAGAATCACAGCTCAGCTCATCACAACACAAACCATTTGCAGAACTGCAGTTGAGTCGGAGATCCCTGCATAAATCTATCATCGACAGCATCCAGCAGAAGACTTCAAGCTGTAGATAGATCACACATCTCAGAGACAGTCCTCGTCCTCTCAAGCTGTCTTACGGTCTCGTGAGGCTGGCAGATGTGTGCTTTCACAGAACATATGATTCACAACTGTGAATGACATGGCAAATAAAACCAGTTCCCTCATTTCAGCTGACACGGTTCACACAGGGAACTACAACTCCCTGTTCTCAAAGGAAGGATACGTCTGGCCTTCAAGAAACATCCACATGTAAAGGAATCGATCTAAAATGAACAGGGTTTCCCAAAATGAGGGTTGGGAACTGCAGGGGGTTTGTGAGTTGATGAAAAGCTAGTTAAATCAAATTTAAAAATTAAAATAGATAAATCAAAAAATAAAAATCATTGAAAGCATATGTCGTAATTTAGATATATTTTTACGATGGAAAAATGCGGTTTTACAGATGCTAGAAACTTGGCTTTCAAATGAAGGATTGGTATCAAAGAGCACACCCAGGTTCCTAACCGACGACGAGGACTTGACAGAGCAACCATCAAGTGTTAGACAGTATTCTAGGTTATTTGTCCAATAATTTTCAGAATTTAGTAGTAGAAAATTACTAGTCATTTATTTTTTTTATGTCAAAGATGCATTCCATTAATTTTGTGAATTGGTATGTTGCATCAGGCAGCAAATAAATAGCTGAGTATCATCAGTGTAAAAGTTAAAAATTGTGCCATGTTTCCCAATGATATCTCCCAAGGGTAGCATGTACAGAGTGAACAGCAGCGGTCCTAGTACTGAGCCTTGTGGTACGCCATACTGAACTTGTGATCACTATGACATCTCTTCATTTACTGCTACAAACTGATAATGGTCAGATAAGTATGATTTAAAAGGACCATGTAAAGGAATCGATCTATAACGAACAGGGTTTCCCAAAATGAGGGATTGCACACTCCTGGGGGTTCATAAGGGAACTGCAGGGGGTTTGTGAGTTGATGAAAAGCTAAAATCAGATATAAATAAAAAATATCAAATATAAAATGAAATTGAGAAATCAAAAAATTTAAATCGTGCAATAGTTTGCGATTCACTTTATTTATGCATTTTCTTAATTTTCAAAATGTATGTGGACAGAAACTGAATTTCACTAGTATTCCAAAATAAATGGAAGAGCATTTGAAATGTTAGAAGCTCAAGGAATTTAAGATATAAAGATTGGTAACTTAATTATAAAAATAATTTTATTTTATGATAAAATATTCTGTAAATTACAACAGTAATATATTTATGTCTTCATTTTTATAATTGGAGATAAGAAATAATAATTAAAGGGGCCTAATTGGTTTCAGCAGCAGAAATATGAGGGACTGTTGTTATATCAAATTATCATAAATTACAAAATATTTATAATATAATTTTTTGGCCAAGTTGTGCAAACCTATATATATATTTAAATAATTTACTATTAGAAATAAATAACATAAAAAAATCAATATAAAACATTTGCTGAAAAATAAATATGTTATCTGTTTACCTGCATGTCTTTTAGGGAGGACCACAAGTGTCTCGGAAATAATAATAAAGCCTTTCATTAATTAATAACTAATTGTACATTAAAAATAGGCATTAATACATTTGTTTACAAACAAAATATGTCACGCAGACATTTAAATTCAGTTTAAATGCGCACACAAAAAAACCCTAATGTATAAACACAGTACAGAATATATCATTATTTTTTTCACAGTCAATGTGCTAAACAACTGAAAAATAGGCTTTATTTTCTTTTTGTGCATCTTTTTGTTGAAAAGACAAATATTTTGAGAGTAATGCGACGTCTATCGCTCACCTTGTTTAGTATACTTTTTCAGCTAATCAACTCTTTGGGCTCCTGATCAATAGCTTCTCTCTCTAAGCTCGGCAGAAAGAAGCGAGTAGCTCATAGATTTATGCGCAGTGATTCTGAGACTCCTCCTGCAGTGACAGTGATGGACGGCCTATTGACAGCATCTTTCACTGGCAAGTTGTTGCGAATAATTGCACCAGATAGAAGAGTGTAGAACACTAAAGCATATAGATTAGGTTGAGCTGGAGTAAAAGAAGACTTTGTGTGGTCTTATCACTTGACCACCAGGACCATGGAGAGAGATTTATGAAGGTTATCAATGCCGACCTCTGTGTAGAAGCCATTCATCAGTCAAGATGTTCAGATAATCCCTGCCAGAAGGATCTCCATCATTAAGTGTAACGACACTGGAATTAAACATCTATTACAACTCCAATACAAAGCCTGAACAATCACGACACACCAGTTTCACTTGACAGGGCTTCACAACAGAAGCGGCCTCTGCTTACACACATCTGGGCAAAAATGCCAATAAAATTTATAAAAAGGCCCCAAAAATCCAAGATATGGGGCTAAAATATATCAGTATAAGTTCTTGTTTTTAATATTTATAAGCAATACCACACAAGCAAGAGTGCTGTTTTCCAGAATATCAGCAGCACATTTGTAAACGTAATATTGATTTTATACAACAGTTCAATAAACAAGTAGTTAATAGTTGACTTACATTTTATTCACAATATTGACTGTTTTTGTTCCAAACGGTGGATCCACTGCGTATCTTCAAACAACAGTCTCAGTTTCGTTACTGAATGAACGTATTGGTCTTTGAATGATTCAACGACTCACTCATGAAGACAGTCACTTACTTTGTCCCTAAATGAATCTGTCATTTTAAAAAAATCGCTTGAATGAATGATTCAATGACTAACTTGTTAAGACAATAGCCCCATTCACACAGCAATCCCGGTAAATTACCGTAAAACTGACAGAACGACTTGGGTTGTTTACAGATTTTTTTCAGAACAAATTTTCAGAACGAAAATGTGCTGTTCACACAAGCAACAGCGTTCTGGCTTTTTAGCGGTAACAGACCATTCACACATCAGCTCCGAAATACCGGTAAACTGGTATCCGGTGACCGGAAGTGTATGCCTTGTTCCTGAAGAAGGCTTGTTATTTTATCATACATGACAGTATTGCTAACTGTTCCTCTAAATTGTTGACAAATCTCTTCATCTGCCTGGACGACGAGTAGCGCTTTAGTTTCTCTATCACTCCAATTTGAAGACATTTGTAAACAGTGTTGGGTAAACGCATCATCGGTGTCATAAATTTATGAATGGCTCAGAGCCGTTGCTTCTGATTGGCCCAAATCACTTCTTACGCCAGTGCGTTCTGACCTCATTCGTGCAAAATAATCTCCATTCTGCGTTCACACGGCGCATATACTGGTCATTTACTGGTAATGTTACAACTTCCCTGACTGGTATATTTGAAAAAGTCCTGCTCACACATGATATGTTACCAGTAATTTACCAGTAAAGACTGTATGTGTGAAAAGGGCAGCTGATTTGCCGCCCCCTGCTGTCGGTTTTAGTATAATTTCATTTTAGCTGAGAGAGTGACGCAGATTCAATGCTGTTTTTGTTTTCAGTCATGATTGTAAGAAAGAGATAGAATGCGTTTATAAACAGACAATTAAATGTATGGTTTGGAGTAATTTCAAACTAGGGTGCTTTAGTGCTTTAGGTTTAGTGCAGGCGGTAATGGATCCAAGGTTGTATCTGGTAAATTACGGCACTAAAAATGCCCGGAATGGCACCAAACTTCTACAGTAGTACAAATAGGTTCTGTACTCATAAAATGAGGCATTGGAAAGTTTGTAAGTACATCAGGAGTTTATTTAAATAACACTTGCCTGATGGCTAATGCTAACCCGGACGTCGAGGTCACTACTGTGATTTGGGAAAAGCCTGTAAAAGTCCTGACAGAAAGCGATGCGTAAGGATGTAGTGTAACGACACCCAGTTCCAGGAATGCACTAATAATCGGCTCGAGGTCATGGTGCAAAGGACCCTAGGTTGAAATGACTCCGAACCATCCCTTTAAGAGTGAAATTGTTAAATATAACAGAAATAATAAAGCAATTGCAAGTCTTTTTTTGTCATTGGAGGACCTCCAACTGATGAATCACAAAGAGCAACCCTACAACACACCAATGACCCCTCTAAAAGAAGCCTTGAAAACACCTTAGACTCATTTCACTTTTTAGGATCATTGTTGGGAAACAGTGTCTAAAAATGTGTGATTATATTTCCAATATTTAGATTACTGTTTGATTCTTAAACGTATGACCTCAATAAATATGTGCTTACAGTATTATTGTTCTTGACTCGAACTCTAAAGAGTCACAATGTTTCAACCCGTCACCGTAAGTTCACTCAGTAGATAGATGAGTAAATGTTATTGTATCACCTTTTAATGAACCACAAAATAGACTTGAGATTATTAATATTTTTGGTTTAGTGTCACTGCATATAGCAGGTTTGGACAAAGATGAATTCTGTGTAAAGCATTTAAGAAAAAAGCATGCTATGTCAAAGCCACACACTGCGAAACGTTCGGGTCTCATCTTTTATTGTAAAACTGGAAGAAATATATATCCCAGGCAACACTATATTACATTATACAATAAAAGTTTCTATACAACCAATGCTAATAAATCACTTGGGTGTACCGGGACCTCAGGAATCTGGATTTGTTTTAATGTTACAGATACTTCACTAAAATTATGACATTTCAACTTTGTTCTACATCCCATGAAGCACATCTGTGAATTAAGTAAAGCCACTATCTTTCCGAAAAGTGTAACATTTCACAATTTTACAGCAAATCAACACACACACATGAACATGGTGCCGCTTGACCACGAGACAAGCTGAGAACTAGACGAGAACTTTGCTGGTGTGGTCAGTTACACGACATAGAGAGACAGAAATAAATCAATTTAATCATCAAAAAACAATCGTAGCAATTACTGGGTTGCAAAACGTCAACATTTCAACAGTTATTGCCTTAATGCTGAAAACTGTGTTGCATAGAGATATAGATTAACCAGCACAAAGACAGCTAAAAGACTGGTAAAGGTTATTTCAAATTAAGAAATACATACATGAAAATAAGTCATTTCTCGTCATTGAGTTTAGGCCCTTGGCATTTTGTCGTGATTGAAATGTAAATGTTGAGAGAGTGCTCGGTGTAATAGTGTGAATTTAATGTCTATATGTGAATCAAACTGAAGAACAAGTGGTGCTAACATACACACTCAAGGACCAGGATTTTTATTCGCCATACAAAATGTACTTTGGGAGAAACAAATCTTACACATACACGGAGTTAAGCAATAAAAGCCAGACCAAATACACCATAAACAGTTTCATTCTTATTATCTGATGCTCGTGACAGCTCAACTTTATAAGGAAATGCCATATTCATTTAAAAAATGCACTAAATTATCAGAATATAACTGAACATCTGATAAATAAATCATCAAAATTAAAAAAAGATTAAATAAAACAAATAAAGCCTTTGGTTCTTGACCGACTGATTGGCAACACATTTCATGAGCCTCGGCTCTTAATAAAGGTTTTCATGACACACATATACACAGAGGTCTATAACACACTGAAGAAACAAATGTACATGATGAGGACAAGAACAGGCCGAAACTCTCGGGACAATAGAGTGTAATGAAAACAAATGGAGGAGGACTTAAATGTGACTCAATGAGGCACAAGATGCTTCATTTCTGCCTCGTTGGCAAAAGTCAGGCTGGAATTTCAGTGCTAAAAAGAACCGTGAACAAACACACACACACACGCACGCATGCACGCACGCACACGCACACGCACACGCACACACACACACACGCGCACACACACACACACACACACACACACACACACACATACACACACACGCGCACGCACACGCACGCACGCACACACAAGCACGCACACACACGCACGCACACACGCACACACACACAGACAAAATGCAGATATTTTAAAAGAATGCCATATTATGTGCAGGACATACTGTATTATTATATAAAACATGTGCAGCTAGTTTAGTCTTGAACAAAACATATTTTACGTTCACCACTTTTAATGTTGATCATTTCTCAAACTTCTATTTTGTTCAAGCCGTTTCCCTCATAGATCGGACACACACTGTTCACACTGCTCTAACTATTCTCTTACAAGAGCATTACAATGTTTGTGACTCTGGCTTGTGAAGGACACAAACTCAAATCACTCTACAGTTACTATACGAGGAGCACATTTATTGAATGATTGTTAGCCCACTGAGTTTAATTAGGTTTGTTTGGGCCTTAAATTGATCATATCTGTGTCCAATGTGATGCTCGTTGAGGTCTAACCATCTGGCTTTCTAAAGTAATAGTGTAGTCATGCATATCTGACTGAGCCTGAAAGCACATTGAATTGCCAATTTAGCCGTTTTGTCTCAAACAGGGTGATTTAAAGCTGCGCTCGTGGTCGTCTCAGTCGTGATGATGGTGTTCAGTGCAACAGTGAACTAATTCACCTCGTGTGTGTATGTTTTCTGTTGATTTTCAAAAATCTGATGAGCCAGACGAAATTATAAATATATATATACACCGTGAAACTCATAGCCTAACTCGTTTGACAAAAATATACTTTACTTTCATTTTTACTCTCTATTCTATTCTGCAGCTGTGTGATTGAATGTAGGAATACTTTTACGAAACTAAAGATTGCCCTGAACTATGGGTGGCATGTGTCCGGACACAATTATATGCAAGCTTGTTTCCGCCACGCAGAATAAAGTCCTAATTATCTTTTTTATTTTTTAATCTCACAGTTCTGACTTTTCTTTTTTAGCGATTGCAAGATCTAAATTCGCAATTGCGAGAAAATGTCAGAATTCAGCTGACTTTTTCCCTCAGTATATATCTCGCAATTCCTACTTTATAAAGCAGAAGCTATAAAAGCTATCCGAAACAAACAGCGTTAGCTTCTGTGTCTTCAGTAAACAATAGCCGTCATTTCACCGTCTAGGTTAACTATAGACCCGATATAGTCCGGCTATCAGTAACCCATTTCTAACCAAATGTCGTTTTGCCAAAATAACTTGCGAGATGTATGATGTCCCATCATGTAAGGAAAGTCAACAGTGATTACAAGGTGTTTGGTTTCATTTCTTTGACATGTTCTATGCGTAGCCTGTGCGTAGATGTCTATTACATTTTCACTGACAGCCCAAATTGCCTAGACGTCAGGGATGTGTTTGGATGGCTATTAAACGTCTTTTAAATGCAAAATTGCTTGCTGGGATGTTACTCTGTCCATGTCTTTTTGGAGTTGATTTGGAGGAAGTTTGGCCAGGCAGACGTGGACTTGTTTGCACCTCAGGAGACGATGCGCTGGGGTCGGATGGCTACGTATGTACGCATTTCCTGAATCGCTATTCTCCTGGTAGTTCTAGAGAGAGTTCGCCAGTTGGCCGGCATGGTTCACGGACCTGATATCTCTCCTGGATGTCTCTCCCTGGGAGATTCCCATCAGGAAGGACATTCTGTCACAATATATCGCCCCCGGCCAGAAATATGGAAGCGGAGGGTTTGGCCACTGAGGGGAATCCACTCTTGAACTCTGGTCTCTCAATCGAGGTTATTGAGACCATCTTAAACTCAACAAGGAAACGTTATGCCTTTAGACTCTTCACTTTATGGTGGAGAGAAAACCAGTTGGACCCAGTTAACTATCAGGTTGGTTCAGTGCTGGAGGTCCTTAATAATCGTTTTGCTGCTGGACTATCCCCCTCCACGCTAAAGGTTTACAATACGTAGCTTCCCAGTCAGTAACATAGTGTTTGCCCAGATCTGGTACGCACTTAATCCACATGTACCAGATGTGGGCCGGATCTGTTGCTGTCTGGGTTAGCATGCACCTTTGGGTGTTTGATCTTTGGGGAGAGCCGCTGGTATCTCGTTTCCTTTGTGGCGCACTAAGGTCTCATCCACACTACTGCGTTTAGAAACGGAGAATTAAAACGAATACGATCTCCGTCCACAACAGCGTTTTAGCTGCGTATTAGAATTGATCTCCGTCCACATTAAAATGACTGAAAACGCGGATTACGTGACCACTCACCAACACTGGGTGTGCGCGTGCCAGTGTAAACAGCCGCATGTAGGCAGTGATAGCGTTGTACAATGCAGAATTTACTTGCACAACAGCTGCTAGCAAAGACATGCATCAACGTCAGTAACGCTTGTAATTCGTTATCCATGTTGCAGTCACTAACGTTACGTAGTCCAGGCTATTTTTGTATGTTTTATTCCCGGGGACGGGTCATGTGATGGGTGTCTGACGAATCAGGGAAGGATACGCCATGACTGATGAAACCCAATCATAGAGCCGAGCGTGAGCCTCTGCGTCAGTGCTTCTAAAGTTCTTCGTTTTGACCGTCTTCACTAAAACGCCCTCCGGAGATTCAAAACGCAAACGGGGTTGGAGCGTTTCTAAACTTCTCCGTTTTAGGTCTTCGTTTTTGCCGTTGTAGTCTGGACGGGAGGTGGAAACGTAGCAAAAGGTCTCCGCTTCTAAACGAAAACGCAGTAGTGTGGATGGGGCCTGAGGCTAAGGCCTGATATTCATGCGAGAGGTCCAGCCTGGTATTTGCCTGTGATATTAGAGGGGTTGTTCCTGGCACCCTTCGAGCCCATTGAATCTGTTTCAGAGAAGTTCCTTGTTTTCAAGACAGCTTTCTTGCTCACTATTACCTCTCTTAAAAGGGTAGGATATCTGCCGGCCCTCTCTGTTGCCTCCTCCTGCCTAGAGTTTGCTCCCATTGGGGTCAACACTAGACCAGGTCACGTGACATGAGAGAAACTTAACTTGGGTTGCACTTGAGTGTTACGCCCACCGCTCTGCCCAGTGGCGTAAGACGGACCAGCCGCTGGTATGCTTTTGTTCACCTAGACAGGGTTCCTAAAGAATAAGCAAGTGGATTGTTGAGGCTATTACTACGGCTCTATAGCTTATGAGGCGCGTGACCTTCCTTCGTCTCTAGTTGTAAGGGCCCGTTCTACTAGGAGTAAGCCGGCCTCTAAAGCCCCGTTCACACCGCCAGCGACACGCAGCGACAAAAAGACACAATCACATTCATTTCAATGGAGCGCTGGCGACTTCCGGAGACACGAGCGACAGTGACCGTTGGCAACAGAATGTGGGTGTGTCAAGAGACAAGCGACAAAAGTTCAGAAATTTCAACTTTATGCAAATGAGAAGCGATTTTCGCGAGCGACAACCAATAGGAAAGAAGACTTTCAGTGGAGCTCACGTTACGTCACCGTCTCTGAGTGCAGGCAAGAGAGAGTTCGAGGGCGATTTCACATATATGATATATTTGACTAACCACATTCATGGATATAATAAAGAAAATTTATTATTTGTCAAATACGAATGACGTTTTAGTCATTTATGACTGTATGAGTGAGTTTAATTTGTTGCTTGATCGATCGTTAATCTAGTAAATGATATTTAATCCACTGAACACTGCTACGGTAATATAAAAACACTCTCCCAACAGCATACTATTTCTTTTGAGCCTATAATTTCTATTAAAATTAAAATGATATTGTTGTATCACTTGTGATGGTATTTAGTATTGATGTGGCCAGACGTCCAGTCAACCAATAACATTAGAGCAACAGCACAACCAACGCCCACAAGCGACTTCACAGTACAGAGACTAGCGACATACAGCGACAACATCGCTGGTGGTGTGAACGGGGCTTGAGGCTTTATTGTCAAGAGTTTCCCTTCATCAGATTCTACCCAGACAGCAACATAGTGTCGGCTCAGATCCGGACCACATCTGGTTCGCGTTGAATCTATAAATCTATGAATCTATGACACTATGTTGCTGTCTGGGTACAGTCTGGATTTGGACTGCAGTGGGTATTAACATTCCCATAGCGTCAACTATCTGACGAAGCGTTCAGTTCTCTCGAAAGGGAAGGTCTTAGTTCCCTGAAAAGGAAATGAGACTCTGTGCTGCCTTGCCATATTTCCCACATGCTTGTGAGCAGGGGCGTAGCACCAAATGTTGGACCCCGGTCACAGAACCAAGGGGCGGGCCCATCACTACAGCACAATATATATATATCAATATATCTTTGTAAGCCCCCCCTTTGCCGAGGGCCCCTGTTACTCTGTTGCACTATTACCCCCTGTCTGACGCCCCTGCCTGTGAGTGACTTATTTCAGCCAATCAGAAGCTGTCGTTGTTTGTTCCAGGTATCCTTTATAGTTTCGCGGTACGCCGTGATGTTTCAAGGGGTGACGTTGCACCAATGAGATTAAAATGATTCAACACGTGATTCAACACATGCTTTAGATGGCTGACAAAGAGGAAAATGCTAAATGTTACTCTAACATGTTTATAATTAAGTGTTGTACTATTAATACAAAAAACAAAAAAACAGCTGTTGAAACGTGAAGCCAGAAACACTGGGACGGTGCAAACAACACAATCTTTCTACATTGACATAAACAGACGTGACACTGATGGACACATTTCCTGCAGGGACTGTATATCACAAGTGAACACAATGAAAAAAGAAAAACACTGAAGAACTTTAAAAAGCATTGTGCATAGTTCAGTCATCACCTAACCTGTCTGCTTCTTAACACTATTTCTGCTAACAAGGAAGTGCAAACAATTTACATCTCTCATTAAATTAGCTCACTGTTGCACTGAAGGGTGTTTGCATTCGTTCCGTTTCTCTATAAGGTTTGTTGAATATGTGTGCATGTGTGTGTACTTATACAGAAACCCGTGTTCGTTTAACTCACTACTAGGGTCAAGTCCATTGGCATCCCTTTAAAGGTTTTCCCAAGCTTTGGCCCAGTCGGCCGACGCAATCCTCTGCAGAACCGGCCCGCGGTACGCCACTCATACCTCACCCACCCACACCACTGTGTTCCCTCTCTTGACGTCTGACACCTCACAGTGAGGGCCGCTCTGTTTGCCGTCCAGAACGAACAGGGACTCGGTCGACGGCGTGACCAAGTAGCGTCCAAACACCCCGCTGGAGACCACCACCCTGTTGGCGTCTCCCCAAGGCCAGCTGGTGGCAGGAATCGGATCCTTGACATTCTGAAGGGCTTTTTCTCTTCCCGTCGCCAGGTCCGAGAAAACCAGCTCCGAGCCCTGAGCCGAAGACGTCACGACCACGTACTGGTTGGCCTCCGTGAAGGAGGGCTGAAACTCCAAGTCTGCGAGAGGAATCGAGACATCCACTTCATGGCTTATCTGCAGCTCACCGCTGAAGGAGATGGTCTGGACTTGGAGTTTGCCACGGCGTTTATCCACGGAGACGACGAAACGCCCATCTGGAGAGACGAACGGCCGGCCGTTGATGTTGGGATTGGGTCCGATGACTGTGTCGCTTACGCTGTCGATGAGAAGCTGCGAGCTCGGAGATGAACTGTTCTCGACTTGGCACTCGATGAAATAGTAGCCGCTTAAATGAGTGTAGGCCATGCTGGCTGGAATACAGCTGTAGTTCTTCAGACTGATGGTCTTGACGAGGCGGAGGGTCTCAAGGTCGATTTTATGCACCGCAGGCTCCCTTTTTAAGTAGACAAAGCCAAACCTAAGATGACAATTGTCAAAGACAGGTTAATGATCTTTCTGGTGATTTATTAAGTGCTGCCCTGTTAATTACAACCATCATTTACTCACTTCCAATTTTTGGAAGAATTATGTTGAAATCTGACAGAGGTCATGCACGCTGAGCAGTGACGATCGTTTCGTACCTTACGTGGGTGATAATGAGGTTGGTGGGAGGAATGTAGAAATCCTCCACTCTTTCAAACGGAGTGTGAACGATCTGACGCTGCTCCACTGCACTCGCAGAAGTGATCACCTCAAAAATGAAAACGAGAGAAAGTAATATTACAATCATGTAGAGCGTCTTAAATCTGAACGGATAAGCAAAGATATATCTATCTAATATAACAAATGAAATAATCTATGAAAACAGTGTGCTTTCAGTCTGTGCAATGAATGATTTTTGCTTTGATTTTTTATTATATAATGACAAGACATGCATGAATTTACTCTAAATAGTGGCCAACGATGAGTGTTTAATCATGCTTATGGTGTTTTCCCAACTCCCTTTACAGTTAATCATCATGTATAATACTGAAACAGATTAATTTAAAACACAGCTACTCCTCTAGTCAGTATTCAATCATATTGTTTGCCAAATTAATTAATCTATTAGAAAAATGGTAACACTTTAGTTTAGGGCCCAATTCTCAACTAGTTGCTTATTAGCATGCATACAGTTGTAATCAAAATTGTTCAACCCCTATTGCAAATCAGGTTTACTGACAAAATTTACAGACTTTCAGTAGTTTCTTTGCAATGAACAAATCAAATAAATTGACATAGCGCAACACAACAAATGCTTCAAGCGGTTTCCCCAAATCCAACTGAAAATGCAACATTTATTGACTTCTGCAGTCTCAAAATTATTCAAGTCGCCTGATTTGTCCCCCCCCCCCCCTCGGGGTAGTTTTCGTTTTATTTTTTTACTAATTAAATGCCCCTTATCTCTGTAAAATTGAGTCCTCATCTCATCCCTTCACTCCAACCCCGACTATATCTGCAAATACAGTCCTTTAAAACTACTTTTAAGATTTGAAGTATTACCCAACGAGTGCACATTAATTTCACAAGGGTATAAAACCAAGCCATTCGTCATGCCATATTTGTATTTATAATATGTCATAGGATATTTAGCAGCTTAGTTCATAAGGATTATTCTGAAACCACTTGGAAACTATGCCTGTTTTTGGCTTGTTAATAAGTGGCCAGTGCAGATGATTATGAATGCAAACTATGAGTTGTTGGGTTGTGAATCGGTGTGATGAGAGCAGGATCCGAGCCAAGCGCACATGCGGATGTATTTCCCCTCACTCTCCTCAGCTCTAATTTGTTTAATCTAATGAGCTGACAAGCAGGTTCAGATGTTTGACTAAGAATATTGAGCCGTTTAAAAAAATGGGTTTGATATTTCACCTCTCGAGCTGAGTACTGCCTCCGGGCCCGACAAATTGCCCATGCCCGGGTCAATTGCACGCATTCAAAATGAGTTGAATATTATCAAGGCATTTATTTGTGGTGTGAATCCATATCCCCTGCAGCCGATTATGCAGTTTCCGTTAAAAGTGCTCTTTAGCATTTCTGAGTGATTCATAGCAAACGCCTTCATTATTCTGTGTGGCTGGCTCTCTGTGGGCACGCTGAACAAGCAAATACACCTGAGGACTTTCCCACTATTTAATAAAGCGTGAATTATTCATGTGTATGGGGGGGCTGGAAATACACATTGTTTGTTAAATAAAAAGCCTTTCATTTGCTCTGTCTTTGAGGCTGTGTGTTTCTCAGACGTGTTCTTTGACATGAGGACAGTGCTGATCAAACCTGGCAGAGAATAAAGTGGGAACCAGGCAAAAACTTGTACACATAACGTAGAAAGCGCCTCATTTGCATAAAGTTCTAGTCAGGAGGTCTACCTGACAGGGAACTGAAATTAGCGTGCACACATGCAATTAAACAAGCTGCAATTGGTGCAGAAATGTATGTCAAACAAAGACTGCCACACATTTACACCTAACGTTCAAAAATACAGACTGTGTTGAAAAATACAGACTGTTAGCAGATAAACAGCCTCTCAAACCCCTCTGATGAACCCCTCTCATAAAACACATCACGGCGTGACGAATGTGTGAGCTCTTTAATTTGCTGGAGAGTCTTTAAGATCTGTAAGATCTGAACAGGGTGAAACATAACTCGTAACTCGAAACATAACCAAACATAACTAAAATATAACATAACTCGAAACATAACCGAAGCCTCACCTGTAGCGTAGAGCGGGACTTCAGCAGGTCTCTCCAGCTCAAGACCCACAGCTGGTCGTGAGATTTGTCGTAGAAGAGTTTGACGGGCATGGCGTCTGTTTCCACAGCCTGTCATTCCAACACAGAGAGAGGGAAATTCATTCACTCGCTTGTCAAGAGCAACTGCGATGAGTGAGGCATCACTGCAATTTAGTTTGGCAAGTGACCTACTAAAGGACGTGGTTTCAGTACCAACACTTTCAGAATAAATGAAGCTGACGCAGAACCAAATCTCTCCATGGCCCGGTTTACAGCTGGTATAAAGATGCGTTTGGTGGATCGGATCACAAGTAGACGAGAGACACATTCCCGTTTACACCTGGTGTTTTAATCCGTCTCTTCTGTCCACTTTCAACCACTTCTGTCCTGATTTCTTCAGGGGAAGGTCAATGAGCGGTCTATGTTTTTTCAGATCTTTAGATTTAATGGACGAAATAAGCTCACACAATTTCCATGAGAATGTGAAAGAAAAACACACGGAGAGCATCAGCTTTAGTTTCTGCTCTGACAGACGCAAGTCCAGCCGAACGCTGTGAGTGTGTGTTAGACACATCAGGAACGGTGAGAGAACATTGTGCTTTACGTTTTCTCTTCAAACCAAACTTGTGTCTTCAGTTGATAAAATTGAAACCCGTCTGGCTAGAGCTTTTTCCACTAGTCAGTAGCGTTTTAACACCAGATGTAAACAGGGGCTCTAAGCACACAGGACTGATGTTTATTCCATCCATCCATCATTTAAACTTTGTCGGCTGGACACCAAAGTTTGGTTTGAAGATGAAAAATGCACCAAACACAATGTTCTCTCAGCATTCCTGATGTCTAACACACACTTGTGTTTGTCTATTAAGGCCCCATCTTCACTGCATGGTTCAACTCCGATGGTTTCTTCTCATGTGGCTCAGATCGGATATGACCGGCAAACGAAAAAATCACATGGATTCCGATATTCTCAGATGGGTTTCAGGCCTCACTCATATGTGGAAATAAATCGGATATGAATCGGATACGTGCATTTGCGTGTGCCATGTAAGCAGACACATCGGATGTTCCCCAGTAAATGCGAGGCGTACGTCATTAAAAAAGGGACGTCCACTCAGATAACTGTGATCGACTTATCAACGGCGCGATGGAGGACGAAGGCTCAACACAGTGGAGTTTCTCTCCGCCCTACGAGACCAATGTTTTGCTGACCTTTGAAAATAGTGCGGAAAGTAAAACACCGGATAATTAGAGATGTACGGATGAGCTCCAACGTCACCCGAATCCACAGCCAAAAACAAATCATCCACCCGCCACTCAATATATATATCCACCCGCCACTCAATATATATATCCACCCGCCACTCAATATATATATCCACCCGCACCAATCATTTTCTCTAAGTATCCGCACCCGTTGGTCAAGTTACTATTATTCTTATATGTGTTGTAACGCGTGAGGATAGATTGATTATCATCATCATCACCTTCAACGGCGGACTCGGCGACGGTATAATACCGTCTCTGGTATAATACACTGATGAGTGAGCGCTGCTTTTAAATGAACATTTGTTTAAAACAAAATTTATTTGACAGAATTTAATTTTCTTTTTTTCCAACTTTTATTTTGTATTGTTTTATGTGGATTTTAGTAGAACACAAAAGAACAGAACACACAGGTCACTAGGGGTATAACATACAATTATGTTGTTTATGTCAAATCAGGGGTTACTCTCCCAATAGTGAATTTCATTTTCTTAATGGTATAAACAGGCTTTACTCCCTTGAAACTTAAACTGGAATGGAACATGCTCATATTTTAGAGAATGTAGTTAATTTTTTCGTTAATAATGATTTATCATATCCACCCGCGACCCACCCGAAATTAATCAGAATGTTATTTTTATTACTTATCATATCGCGCTGTTTTACTTAATTTTCCGGGTCAGAGCGTCTACATTGGGTTGTTCCGGCAGTGTATAGTGTAAATGCAAATATCGGATACGGCTCACTTTTAAAAGATGATGTAAACGGGTCGTCAAAAGAATCGGATATAGTCAGCGAATCAGAATTGGGCATTAAGACCTGCAGTGTAAATGCAGCCTAAAGCTGATGCTCTCTGTGTGTATATCTTTCACGTTTATATGTACATTGAGTGAGCTTATTTTGTCCTTTAGATTGAAAGATCTGAAAAAAGTGTGACTTATAGTCCGGAAAAAACGGTACACAAAAGGCCTATTTCTCTCAAATATTGTTCACAGATCTGTCTAAATCTTGTGTTAGTGAGCACTTCTCCTTAGCCGAGATAATCCTCCACCTCACAGGTGTGGCGTATCAAGATGCTGATTAGACAGCAGGATTATTGCACAGGTGTGCCTTAGGCTGGCCACAATAAAAGGCCACTGATCAGCTCATGAAAAATGGGGGCAAAAACAAAAGTGTTGCGCTAATAATTTTGTTCAGTGTATGTTAAACTTAAGTTTACTTCATTAATTAATCCTGTGATGCGCTAACTGACACTGCAAATGTTGAAACTGAATTTAGGTGTCTCTGCATCGGATATGCATGTTAAAGAGACTGAAGCGATTTAAAGTTAGATTTACTTGCAAAAGAAACAACTTCTGTTTAGACCCAACAGAGATCTCATTAGTAGTTGCATTATCATGTAAATAATAGAAGCATTTGCAGCACTGATTGTTAGCGTACACTTCCGTCATTATTGATAAGCGGGATCATATGGCGTTGTCGTAGTTTATTGGTCGCTGAGCCCCTGTGATCATGTTAGAAGGATTTATTATCCGTGACCCAGTGACATCCACACGACCCTCGACACACTCTGCTTTCTGAAAGCACTTTCATCTTATGCTTTCCATTGTTCTCTGTTGCTGTGTATTGTTGATTCTTCATCCATATAAGAACAACATACATTTATTTTGCAGCATTGGATAAGAGAAAGAGCAAAATATGAGGAGAAAACATGATGTGAAGAAAAAATCTAGTTAAAATTCTCAGTTGAAAAAACAAGACTTTTGCTGTCAGATGTTTTTCCTGTGGAAAAGACCCAGAGATCACATGTGTCTCCTCTAAAGTCTCCAATAGACATGTGCAGTATTACAATATATCATGATAATGAACATGCATGGTGTTGTTATCGTGGGCACTTTAAAATACTGTGAATAAATCCTTATTATGAATTACTTAAAATTTTTAGAAAGCATTTTTTAGAATACTTTTCCATCGACCGATTTAAAATTCACAACAGTGTATATCACATGGGATCCTTCTGTGATACTTTTGTTTCTTTTTTAAAGCGTGTTGCTGGTCACTAATTCACTGCCGGTATATGGACGAGCGCAAGTGTGATTTTTTTATTTTTATTCTCCTTTTGTAGTCCATAAAAGAAAGAAGGGCATACGGCATTAGAACAACACCAGGGTGAGTAAACTTGATTTTCATTTTAGTGTGAACTGTCCCTTTAAAGACTTAACAGGCTATTTATTTTCAAACATTTATACTTATTAAACATTTTAATGAGGACTAAATCATGCCCTAGATAGATTGAACATGTTCTGATTCTTTATTATTATTCTTTATAGTGCTTTTGCACTTTAATCTGTTTGAAACATGTGTACTTAAAAAAATTCTTTGTAATTTAAAGGGCACCTATTATGGAATTTTGAAATTTACCTTTCATGTAGTGTGTAACATAGATCTAAGTGAACAAAAACATCCTGCAAAGTTTGAAATATGAAAGTGCACCGTATATAAAGTTATTGTCTTTCAAAAGTAAGAGTCGACTCTGAGTCATTTTTATGAATCGTTAGAAGACCGAAGCTTTTTCTCTGACTAGATGACGTCAACTTGTCAAGTTATTTGAATACGATACGCCCACTTATTGCGCTCCAAGGCCAGCAGGGAAACATCATGGCGACGAGACGCTGTGTTCTGAAGTGCGGCTCAAAAGCCAACTTTTTTCATCTGCCCAAGGAGGAGCATTTGAAGACTAAGTGGCTACAATTCATATATACAACTATACCACAGAAGTATAGTCCGAGCCTTGTGCTTTGTCGCGCCATTTTGAAGACGATTGCTTTTTAAATGCAATTAAGCTTGGATTCGCGAGGCGGCTGATATTGAAGGAAGATTCAGTTCCAAGTGTATTTGCATCAGCTTCCTCCTCCGTATCACAACCTGTGGCTGTAAGTGTTATTAATAATTGTTGCTTTTATGTAGCATGCTTAATTATTATTTTTTTTGTTGTGTAAGCACCGTTTAGCTTCTAGGTCTTCAATGGCAATTGTATTGAGATATGTGAAGTGTTTGTCGTTGTTTTCGGAGTTGTCTTAAAGAATACAATAATACCTCGTAGTAACGTAACTGCATTTTTTTTTTGTAAAAACGTTATGTTGCATCGGGCTAACGCAAACAAAGACTGATTGTGCTTTTACAATATGAACTCTGGGATATGCTCGCTAACGTAACATTAAATTATTTATCTTATTTTTAGTTTTTTACTACAAACTATAAAGCAGTGGACTATAATCATTATTATAACACGATTTAATAAAAGCATCATTGTACTCCGTGTTAAACAATAAGTATTATCTCTGTAAACACTGCTGGGTCATCTGACCAATCAACGCAGATTAGCGTCGCGCAAAGGAGGGGTTTGAAAAAACGAGTCGTTGAACGAATCATTTGGGAGTCGGTGAGCAAATCAGGTAAAAATAAATGCATATTATACGAAAACAAAAGTGTTTTTTGACATTGCATGCACTTAAAACTGTTGTTGGGGACTCCCTAAACAACATTAGGAACATTTTAAATGTCATAATAGGTGCCCTTTAAACTTTTTCTTTTTGTTATAAGAACTAAAAAGTCATTAAACTTGTTACGAGGACAACACTACATTTTTGTAACTTAATTCAATACTGTGCTAAAAACGTAATCGTTTATCGTGATATGAAAATTTGATACCTTCACAACTACTTTGCAATCATGGATTCAAGTCAGACATCTCAATATGAACTCAAACATTTCTTATAAAATTGGTTCACGATCATTATTAAACTTAAAGGTATAGCGGAGGATTTTCTTTTTCCGGGTGGGTAGCCCGGAAGACCAATCATTCTATTGGTCCACCTAAGTGTCAATCATTCTGGTGATATGTTTACGTAAGGCCGTCGTACGTGCTCGTCCCTATGTAGTTTTCACTTTCTGGTGTATTATGTGTGATGAGTTACGGTTTCAGCCATTCCTTTGAAAATGGCTGAGGGTCAAAAGAGAAAAAATGTATACGAAGTGTATGATAAGAAGAGAAAGGCCGCAGAATATAGAAACAAGACCAGAGTGATTTTGGGTGAATATTTCACAGGCTGGCGTGCGCTAAAAGCACAGGTTGGGCTTCCCACTGATGCCGCAGTCGCGAAGATTCTACTAGACAGGTAAAGTTTGTCATGCTATTTGGAGAAATCCATTTAAAATCACTGCTAGTAAGCGTTCCCTCTCGGGAGCAAATAGAGTGTTGCGCATGTGCATTTTAAAAATAATAATACAATTTGGAGAGGGCGGGTCTTTTCTAAAATAAGGAAAGATCCTCCGCTATACCTTTAAGAAAAACAATCCACCGAGTGCACAACTATGGAGAGAGCGATAGCGGAAGATCAGACTGGCCTTTCTACAACACATCCTGACGTCACGTGTGTTTACGGGATCTTAACGGGATGTGTGTGAACGCACTCACAGATCACTGTGTGAATGAACCAAAATCAAATGATCCCAGGACACATTATCCGTGTATTTTCTGGAATCTCTGTGTGAAAGGGGCTTCTGGGTTGAGAGATACAAAAGACCAAGGGGGTAATCCATCCGCCGGAAACTGAAGCTTCCCCGGGCGCCGCCATTGGCTAGCGGACCCCCACCTGCTGTTAGCCTTCCATTGACTCCCATTCATTTTGGAGTCACTTTGACAGCGAATAACTTTACATCTGAGGCGTTTAAAGACACCATTTGTCCATTGTTTTTTTCTAAAGAAACACGAAAATGTATAAAAGGCTCCATTACCTTGTATCTTACGTTATGGCGCTGTAGAAGCAGTTTTTGTAAAAATAGGCTAACGATTGCGTCATAACCTGTCACACGAGTCGAGAAATTACCGTATAGACCGGCGGAGAAGCTCGCAAGCGATCGGGGGGACGTGGAGCATAAAGTCTGATAAAGTGAAGGGAGAAGCCCATAGAGAGTGATAAAGTTGCTCCCGCTGCTAGCTCATGGACAGCTAATGCTCACGCTCTCCGTCTCTGCGAGATTCGGAAGGGAATGATTCAGATTTCTCTCGGCACAGCTACTAGAAGACTGACAGCTGTCAGACACACGTCACATCACGTCGTCAAGCTCAGTTTGAGTCTGCGCAGTTCGCCTGGCGATCAGGAAGTGATGCTTCTAATAGACTTCACTTTTCTCCGTTGAAACCTATGGGGTCGCTGTGTCCAGTTTATATACTGACTATGGGAAAGACTAAGGAAACGCATCCTCACCTGCACGACTCTCTGCGCCTGTGTGTCGATCAGCAGAAGTCTGTTGTGGAGCGGCTGGGTCACGTACACGTACTTCTCCCTCACGCTGACCGCGGACGCCCAGACACACTCGTGTGGAGAGACGCCCGAGCTCCGGGGACACAGCTCGTCCTGCAGGGACAATATGGACACGGACATTTCTGCATTATAGAAATAAGGATTATGGGGATGGAGGAATGTGAAAATACTGTCCCAGTGCAAACACTCTTAGCCATTAAAGCAGTAGTTCACTTCAGAAGTAAAGTTTCCTGATCATTTACTCTCCCCTCGTCATCCAAGATGTTCATGTCTGTCTTTCTTCAGTGGAAAAGAAATGAAGGTTTGTGAGGAACACACTCCAGGATGTTCTCCATTTAGTGACTTCAATGGGGTCGTTGCCAGATTGGGCGGTTTTGAATTTGATTGTGCGTGTAAAAAAGGGTTTGAGCGGGTGGACAAAATTTGGGCTGGTTTGGGGTCAGTTCGGCGGTTTTCAAACATCTACATTTTAAAGTCTAATTGGTTTAAAAACTAACCTAAAGTGTGCATGTAGTGCATAAAGTCAGTCTTCACGACATTACAACACACACATGCAGCAGAGTTGGTGTTGACGTCACCGACGAGCACGCACTTTTAGCCAATCAACGAGCGATCAGCAGGAAGACGCGATTTAGCGCGATAACTTGTAGCTGTATATTCAAGTGACCGCTAATGCCAAAGTGACATACAGTAAGCTGTATCTACAGTAAAGATGAGGTAGTGAGCAACTCAACAAACGTACACATGTGGGGGTTGATGCCTTGATGGTGAATAACTGATGAGGAGAGCACAGTTGAATGACTTCAATTGAAATTGAATATGGGACGAGTCCTGTCCATGGTCATGTGCACACTAGCCTAGCCAGACATCTGCAACTTCTACACCGTCCAGACTGCATACACTCTCGTCCCTGACAGCGGCTGAACAAGGTTTGAACCAACGATGAATCAGTTTTGACTGCTAAATCTGCGTTATGAGAGTTAAAGTCATCGGTTAATTTCTTGATTGTCATTTTGACTGTGTCCACCTGGACATTTAAAGTCATATTTTGCTAATTCTCCTTAATTATTGCCCTGTTTTGATCCGTTTTCCTGGGAAATTTATTACTTTTTTATTTTATTTTATCATCGTTATTTAGTTTTAAGGAGATACAAATTGTGCTTATCAACCTTGAATGACATGGCCATAAAATTATATCACATTATTTTGGTAGTAAAACTTTTTTTTTTTTTTACTTTTTTTTCTTGGAGTGGGCGGGTTTTGGTGAGCTTTTGGGGAGGAAATCACCGTCCCAATCTGGCAACACTGGACATGTCTGAAGAACGTCTCCAGTTACTATTGTAACCTCGGTTCCCTGAGAGATGGGAAGAGACATTGCGTTTGCTGATGCGGCGGGAACTCTTCTCCTTCTCCACAAATTCTTAAACCATATAGGATAACGCCAGTAAAACAACTGGCCAATTGTTGCAAAGTATGCAAATCGCATGCAAATACTGACGAGCCTACGGGCAGCATAAAATGAGGAACGAGAATTGCATCAGAATCTGAAACCGAACGCTGAACAGCTGATCGCGTGAGCTTTTGGGCTGGAAATCACCGTCCCAATCTGGCAACGCTGGGTCCAACGGGTCGAAGGTCCAGATGTGAGTTTCAGCTTCAAAGTCTCGACACGATCCCAGCCGAGGAATAAGAGTCTTCTCTAGACAAACCAGCCGACATTTTATAACAAATGGTTAAAATCGTATGTTTTCCTCAAAAACTTTAATTTCTGTCCGACTGTAGAAAGAGAGACATGAACATCTTGGATGACGTGGAAATTCAGAAAATTTCCATTCTAAAGTGAACTAATCCTTTAAACGGGCGTTTATCAAAATACATGTTCTTATTTCTTCCTGTTGTGTTGGGGCTGTGCCAGGACTTACATCACTACCCAGAATCCTCTCTGTCCGCGCGATGCGTCTGCGAATCTCACAGTTGCCAGGCTGCAGTATAATGATGCCTTCGCTGGAGAAGACGTAGAACATGTTCCCCACACTGAGCCCTACAACAACACACAGATGCATCGATCACACACGCCATTACTCGTCTTCTGAGAGAAAACAACACCAAACAGGGCTGAGAAAACCGGTCCTAACAACCCGGTGCAGGAGGCTATTAAACCTCCTGCACCGACTCCAGAAAGTGCATTTGCAGGTCTGTCACCAGGCAGCAAACACCGGCTGCTAATGAGTGTGTTCACGTGATGCGCAGTCGTCACGTCGTCAGAAAGCAGAAGTGTAAAGCACACAGTGGTAAGCTACGACTGATCAGTGTTAGCGGTCAGCTAATGATGATGTGCTAGCAGACCGCAGTCTTAACCCTCTGGTGCTCTTCGTCATATTTTGATTGTACAATTTTGCTATTTTACATTTTTTTTTACTTCATTGGAATGGTACGAAACTTGGTAAAGGTTTTGGCACTTGCTGTGTAAACACACACTCACACACACACACAAATCATGGACATGATTCGAAAAGGTTAAATGGTCCTGTAAATAAATAGTCACACTTGCACAATAATGCACATTTTCTGAGATATCAACCTTGGATTTGGAACAATGTGTTTAGATTTATGGCTTTGATTTTCTAGCAGTTTTAGAGTAAAATGTGATTTTGAAAATATGTATTTCATATAAAAGTTTAAAATTCAAGTATTTTTGTTCATTTTTCATAGTAATACACGTACAATTATGTTACTTTTTTTTAAGTTGGCTTATTTTTTTTAAGTTTTAAGTTACTTTTCAATATTCTGCCAAGTGTTCAAACTTCAGTCTGTTGCTCCAAAGCATTCAAGATTGATGACAGTTTAAGTTTTTAGTTGAATTTAATTACATTTTCAGGTCTATGCTCAAAAAGTGAATAAATGGATTATAAATACAGCAAATTCATACTAACATTCATTTCATTGAAAAAAAAATTACATACATTCTGGTCATTTTTGACCGACAGGCGAAGAGCTGAGGGTTACAGCACTACCGCTTATTTCCTCGGACACTGAAACACCGGCCCAAACTATTTTACAAATCAGACATTTTGCAGAAATGCAGAGTATGAAAACCTACAATTCATACAAAAAGCAATGTGTTGCACACATCAGCCAAAGCCTCATGGGACTGGGTTGGAAAGCTCTCTGGAGTCAGGTTCACACAGAAAACATTTGCAGTTAAAAACCTGAGACAGAGGTCAGTGGAGTGGGAAAAAACTAGAGCTGTCAAGTGATTACTTTTTTTTATCTAATCAATTGCACAAGTTAATCAAATTTGGCTGAGAAATTACCCCAAAAAGTTTATTTAAAGTCATTATTGAGTTAAATGAGAAAAGCATCAAATAGACAAATAAAAAGTAGCTTTAGAAAGAAATATTTTATTTGATTCAACATATAATTTATTAATAACGGCCATGAGGGTGAGTAAATGATGACAGAATCAAAAATGTTTGGTGAACTATCCCTTTAATGGGTATTTATTATTATGGAAATGTGTTTTTTTTGTGTGTTTTTTTATGACATGATCAGTAGGTGGCAGTAAATGTCTAAACGAATAAATCATTGAGTCATTCATTCATTCCAACTGCTGATTCCTTCAGGAATGAAGTAAATGGCTTTTAAATGAACGAGTCATTGAATCATTGATTCACCCGATTGATCAATTGATTCGCTCAAAGCGCAGATTCATTCAGAAACAAACACAGCGGTGTTGCTTTGAGACGCACAACAGTTCTGCTCTGGCTTTACAGGGAATATAACATAATATTAACTTCTTATTTATTGAACTTTTGTATAAAATCAATATCACATTTGCACTCAAAAACAGCACACCTAAATCATGATGTAAATATGAGACAAAAACAGCACACCTAAATCATGAAAAACAGCATTTTTGCCGTGAAATCTTGAATTTTAGATTAATTCTAACTGTTTTCTATAGGCTTTATCACGCAGTGAGTTGTTGTCATGTTCGTCATCAATCAACTGTGTGAAATGTAAGATGTAATACGTAAGTCTGCGGCGGGTGAGTTAAACGTGTTAATTGTAGCGCATTACTTTTTTCCCATGACTAAAATAATTAAATAAGCGTGCTAAATCGACAGCCCTAATAAAAACGCAAGGTCTATTGCACTTATTTTAACGTGCGCACCGCGAGACGCTTAAAGACGTCCATCACGTTCACACTGAAAACTCTGAGTGAAATGTTTGTTCTGTGTGAACCGAAGACTTGAATTTTCAGTCTCTTAATGGCTGGAGCTGGAGATCAGCCGGATGTCACACACACTGGGTGAACGTGACACATTAGGGCTCTCCACACTCGAAGTAGTTAACCCTGGGTCAGTCCTAACTCTGGGGAAACTGAATCCGACGCTATTCACAGACAAAAGTCTGAATTGTGAGATAAAAAGTTGTATTTTTATTCTGTGGCGAAAACAAGCTTCCATAAAAATGAGTCAATTGTTGACATAAAATGTAAATTGTGGTTATTAGGATAATTATCTGAGGAATGAGTTCATACTGAAATCATGAAATCTCTGACTTACTCAGTTTGAGACACTGTAAGGAAAGATTATGGGTTTTTTTTCTCATGAGAAGGCAGGCAACATTCACAAATTGCTCTCATCTGTGTTTCTTCTCTGCACTATGGCCAGGCACGACACACACAGAGAGAGTAAAATGCCCTTTACCGTGGTAAGATTGGTGCTTATCGCTTAATGGTAATGACTAGGAGTGTAACGATGCCCTCCTGTCACGGTTTGATATATATCACAATACTGATTATTGCGATACTCCAAAACATGTGGTAAAAGTTAACAAAAAAATTAATTGTTGATTAAAATGCTAAATTTGGTATTACATTGTGTGTGTAAATGAATAGTCTTGGACTTGAAGCTGAAACCCAAAGCACAGGACAATAGAGACACCAGAATAACAATATTCATGATCCTGAAGCTGAAAATAGAGAATTATTGTAGATGAATATGCTTGATCTCTGTCACTGACTAGATATTTTAAATAATGTAGGACACTTTATACTGGTAACATCAGACATTTGGTATTATCAGAACCCACAAATATCCCCTCATTGCATTATTATACATTATATTCAACATCATATATATAGTAGTTTAATGAAGTACTGACTCTAAACTCTGAAAACTTAAAAATTTTCAAGCACAGTAATTTTTATTTTGGGTGAACTATACACAATACATATTGTTGCATTTGTGTATTGCGATATATTGTGACACCCCTAGTAATGTATGGAAGGCATATTCTGCCAAAATTAAATAAATCAATTAAATTATAAAAATGAAAACTAAAACCAGATTAACTATTTAATTACAGAAAACTGTACGCAAAATATGTGACAAAATTGAGAATGAAATTAAATTATTTAATTAAATTTTCATGGAGACAGTGCATCATCCAAGTCAAATTGAAAATAAAATGCAATTGGTGATTTCACGTTTCATTTTCACTACAATCTCGAGGCACGACTGCCATATTAAAATGAAAAGGCAAACCGCCATTTTCGCTCCTCCATATAACAGTGTAATTGAGCCCCACCCACTCATTAACATATAATTTGCATACAGGTTGTCTTTGAAAATGAAAACGAAAACTGTGAGATAAAAGAGGAAATAAAATGACAACTAAACTTTACATTTGAATTTTGAATTGTGTCACTATTATTGCGTGAGCGTTAATAAAAAGCTTTGTAAAAACTGTAATTGCAGTTTCTTTTCACGTTTGATTGTAGTGAAAATTAAACGTGAAATCACCAATTGCATTTTATTTTTCAATTTGACACGGATGATGCACTGTCCCCATGAAAATGAAAATGAAATCATTTAATTTCATTCTCAATTTTGTCACATATTTTGCATACAGTTTTCTTTAATTAAATAGTTAATCTGGTTTTAGTTTTCATTTTTATAATTTAATTGATTTATTTACGGTAATTTTGGCAGAATATGCCTTCAATAGTAATGACATTAAACTAGTCTTTCACCAAGTAATAGTTCATTACCCAGACAGCAACATATGTCCGGCCCAGATCTGGCCCACATCCGGTACGCATGTTTACCAGCCCGGATCTGGGCCGACACTGTTGCTGTCTGTGTGCTACTGGCACATTAATTAATATGTTTCAGATATGCCAGGATTTGTTCATTTCAGTAAGAACTTATTCAGTACATACACATCTCAAAATGTATTATTTTCATAAAATGGACATTAATCAGACAGATAATCAGACATGTATTTACCTTCCTCCCTCCAGAGAATGTTGGCCACTAGATGGACAGCATGAGGAAACACAGAGCAGAGTTAGTGGACAGCAGAGAAACACACTGGACACTGACTGTAATAATAGTGATTTCACATTAATAGGATCCCCTGGACTACTTAAAGGATTAGTTCACTTTTAAAAAAAAACTTTTGCTGATAATTTACTCACTCCGATGTCATCCAAGATGTCCATGTCTTTCTTTCTTTAGTTGAAAAGAAATGAAGGTTTTTGATGAACACATTTCTCCATATAATGGACGTCAATGGGCCCCAAACGGGTCAAGGTCCAGATGACAGTGTCAGCGCCGCTTCAACGGGCTTTAAACGACACCAGACGATGAATACGGGTCTTATCTAGCGAAACCATCGTCATTTCACAAATAAATAAAAAAGTTAAAGTTTTATAAGCACAAACGCTCGCCTTGCTCTGTTCTGTGATGCGCGTTCGTGACGTCACGTAATACACAGTTACGCTGAAAAGGTCACGCTTGATGTAGGCGGGAGTCAGTGTTTACAAGTTGAACGTGCAAACAAAGTCAAACGCCGTTTACAAAAAAAGAAGTTAAAAGGTAAAACAACGATGTCGGACGATTTTGAACTTAGAGGAGAAGATGTGATGGAGTTTTCATGCTATAAGCGTGACCTTTTCAGCGTAACTGCGTATTACGTGACGTCACGAACGCGCATCACAGAACAGAGCAAGGCGAGCGCTTGTGCTTATAAAACTTAAACTTTTTTATTTATTTGTGAAATGACGATGGTTTCGCTAGATAAGACCCGTATTCATCGTCTGGTGTCGTTTAAAGCCCGTTGAAGCGGCACTGACAATGTCATCTGGACCTTGATCCGTTTGGGGCCCATTGACGTCCATTATATGGAGAAATGTGTTCATCAAAAACCGTAATTTCTTTTCCAATGAAGAAAGAAAGACATGGACATCTTGATGACATCGGGGCGAGTACATTATCAGCAAAAGTTTTTTTTAAAGTGAACTAATCCTTTAAAGATCTAGTAATAAAGGCCCTGAAGGTGTAAATGATTAGATGAACTTCATTCCAGTATTACCCTGTGCTTTTCCTCTGAGATTCCTTCAGTGTGTCCCTGTGAGCTCACTGAAACCCAGCAGGCCTTGTCTCACTCATTATTAAAGCCTCGTCTCACACACTGGACATGCACTTCTCAGAAACGTGTCTGGTATCCATGTTTCTGATCAGCAGAAGTCCAGTGTAGAAGTCAGCAGTGTGCAGAAGTCTCTCGCATTGCTTTTGTTGATGTGTTTATGCGTCTCAGAGACCCCACATTTACTACTCACTGAGTCCATTTCCATCGGGAACAGTTGAGGCATGATATTAAAGTGAAATTTTATACTTTATTTTCATAACCTCGTGAAATATCAACCTGCTCGTTCAATTTTAAGTCTATTTTTCGAGATATTAAATTGGCCTTGAGGTCTCTCAGCTCCCAAACACGAGGGTTAACATATAAAAGACTTATTCAAAGGTCTTATTCGAGATGATTTGAATGCAAAAATAACCAGCCTTTGTCCTCTCCGTATGGGACGTGTCACCTGTCTTTTATGAGGCCCTTTATATTCAACAAAGACATTGTGTTACAGAAAAAACATTTTATTATAACACTTTGATAATGGTCCTGAGGAGCTCTTGGACAGAAAACACTACTTTTATTCCTTCTAGTTTTATCATGCTGATGCAAGTCTTTACTGTATATTACTGACACGTACTGATATAATTAAGAAATAAGGCATGGGAGGAAGGCACTGGTCCATGATTTACACCTCTCTCAGTAATAATGTCGGGTTAAGGTTGTATAGTACTCCACTAAGGCCAAATGTGGACGGGAAATAATCCCCCATTTACTGACATAATCAGATCTATAGGCCTTCATTTCACTGTAATTGAACACTGTAAATTTAACAGTCCAGAAAATGTCTATAATTTTCAAAAACGGAATTGGCTTACGGGCAAATAAGACACCACAGGGTTGTTCACATCTGAATATGTTTATTGCTGTATGAACATTAAAACCTTATTAATGACAAACTGTCCTTCCCGCATTGGTGACTTCATTACATGTGAGCCGAGTTGTAAATGCTTCCCAGTAATGACTGAACCAGTAACCCATGCCATAGTGTGCAAGAGTTTACCACTACATCTAACAACACGATTCTCCCGAATACAGTATAGATCATCACAACTAAAGTACTAGTGAGTGACTATAATCACACTGTGTAAAAGAGGTAATCTGCAAACGTTACTAAGAGCTTTTTCTGCCTGATTTAAAGGGAAAAAATGTGTCATTTACTCAACCTCCTAGCAGACACACTCTATTGGTTTAAATCTAGACTCTTTAACCTAGCATACACTTAACATTTTATCAATTTCTAATTCAAATCAGTTAAATGATTGTTAGGCTGCATAGATTAGGTCAGTTTACTTAAGCTGGACAGTGACTCTCTTTCTAGATCTGATGTACAACCAAAACAATCTTTGTTGCATTCATTTCCTATCATCACTGTAATGCTGCGTTCACACCAAACGCGAATAAAGCGTCAAATTCGTGTATTTGTCTGTCCAGACACAAACTATTCTTATACACTAAAGTATGTTGGTTGTCTTTACATTAGAATAATAATGTTTCATATAATCTAGATTTAGATATGGAATAAATAGCATTCAATAGAAAATTAATATGTCTCATATATTAAAATCAATTTGTTATGTGATAAAATATTTGCTTTGTTGTACATTAGAACCAAACCAGGCATTTAGTCATATTACAAAATAATTGATTGAGGCCAAACATATAAAATTATTTATTGAGGCCAAACATAAAATAACATTATAAACTGAAAAACTGTCCCCGTTAATCACGTCACTTTGTCACGTGACAGCAGAAAGCCGGCTCCTGATTGGTTAACGTGGTGCGAACTGACGCCAAAGTTAAAATGTTTCAACTCGCGAATTCGTGTCAAACGGGTGAATGCACAAAAATCACCAAATCAAATCACTCGCGCCTATCGTGCCAGACGCTCAATGCTCGAATGAGGCGAATTCGCATCCACTGTGCCGCGCTAAACGACTCATTTGCACCACAGGACCTCCAGACGCACGTAAACGTGTCTTTACATTGACTTAACATGGAAATCACTCGCGCCAGACGCTCTATTCGCGTTTGGTGTGAACGCAGCATTACGCTGCTTAAAGTCTGCATTGTATAAAGCACTACATAAATGAAGGTGACTTAACTTGAGTTGGTGAGTTTTTTCTTCTGTTGAACAAAAAGATATTTTGAAGAATGTTGGTAACCAGACAGTTGATGGTAGCCAGTAACTTCCATTGTAGAAAATAAAATAAAAAAATATTATAGAAGTCAATGGCTACCGTCAACTGTCTGGACATTCTTCAAAATATCTTGTTTTGTGTTCAACAGAAGAAAGAAACTCATTCAGGTTTTGAACAACTTGAGAGTGAGTAAATGAAGACAGAGTTATAATTTTTGGGTGAACTATCCCTTTAAACCCATAAAAGTAGTTTTGTTGGTATAAATTGATATAGGTAGTTGGGTGTTATTAACTTTTTGACGTGAATAAAACCAGTTCAACTAGATCAAGATGGCCGACTAGATCTGCGACCCTGCTGCTGATTATTATTGCTGCTGATGCAGAGCAAGTTTGGACATAAAGAGACAATCCCGTAGCAGATCTAGGCAGGTGGAGCTGGTGGAGGGGTTCAGAGGAACTACACTGGACCAGACTATTTAAATATTGAGCAAGCAATCTCATTGGCTGTGGGATCAGCAGAGACCAGTCGGCTTGTGGCATGCAGTAATGATGTGATTGCTTGCAGATTGCATGTAAAGAAACGATTAGCCCTCATGACTGAACTAGATATTTATTTTTTATATATTTTTTTTAGTGCATAGCTCATTACAATCTTTCCTGAAACAGATTCTATATCATCACTCACGTGTCTTACGCGCCGAATCTTCCACAAACAGAGATGAGATGTCTTCATCCACGCCGACCTCGTTTCTAGCGATGCATGTATAAGCTCCAGTGTCTTCATAACGCACACTACCGATGTGAAGCTCAGTGCCATTAGCTGAAGAAAAACAACAACAGAGTTAGATGATCCAGTGCATTTACTGTGTAATCCCCATATTTCTGGCATGGCTGGTCCGGTAAGGGATGCTGGTTTGCTTGTCCCTGGCATGGGAAGGATGAGTGCTGGTGGACCAGCCCAGCGGTGCGTTTCCCGTTCAACTATATAGCTCGCTGCTTTACTACCGTAGTACGATGCATCGTTGGAGAAATCAACTAGCCAGTCACGACTGTTTCCCGAAACCGTATGCCGCAAAGTATCGTTCAACCACGTTGGTTTATGACGTCTCGCACGTGGAG